>NC_059472.1:100611460-100930106 GCF_018139145.2 Gymnogyps californianus
ACTCATTAGAGAGTAGGCCTTTTCATTGGTTTTAGATAGACAATAAGCTGACATACTTTCCAAACATCAATTAAACATTAGTAGTAGCACTTTTTAAAAAAAATTAATTTTTAACCTGCAGAGCCTCACTGGACAAAGATACTCAAAGCATTCATTTAACAGAGGTCTGTCTAACGCAAGTAGTATGTAATACTCTTCAAATAGTGCTTCTTATGAATAAAGCTTACCTTTATGTATTTAAACTAAAATTTGTGTGGATTGCATTATTCACACAAGCTAATGGTATATTATCATGTGATTCTTCTTCAGCTGTGCTGAGTACTGTTATTTAAACACTGATGACATGAACAGAATTTTGTGTAGAACACATTTTATTATAGCAACGCTTAATAAGTAGAGTTTCTGGTTGGAGAATATGAAAGAGAAAGGGTTAATGGCGAGTTCAAGAAAGTTCAGTTTGCATTACCAGTAGAGAAGACATTCTTGCTCAGAAACTCTGGGTTTTTAAAAGACCTTCTGGTTAATCTATGAAAATGTATTTCACGTACTCTGGAAACACATGTACTTGTGGACTACTTTAGATAATTACTGAAAATAAGTACATTTTCTGCTAAACCTTGTAAATGTCAGGTGCATTCAACTACTGGAAGGGTGTAGCAGACTTATCTTTCCTTCCTCCTTTAGTGCTTTCCGGTTTCTCCAAGTAGAGTAGATTTTTCTGCCTTCCATGCAGGGAGAAACTTCTTACCATTCTTGGGTGTAGAAAGGAGAGAGATTCAAATGGCATGTCCAGACAAAATTTACTCACAACATCATAAGAGTGATTTCTTCGGGCATGTCTGCTGCAGCATCCCACCACCACACTCCATACTGAAGGCAGCATACAGCATCTAGGCTAGTCTGCCACATCTGCAGTGGGCAGACTGCATCCATCTAAGCTGACTTCAGTAAAATTATCCAGAGCACTTTTACAAAAGTAATTATTGTCGTCCTGCCCCAGATCTTCCGCTAACTGTGAAGAGGGGAAGGATACTGTCCATTATTTTACTGTTCCCCAGGACCGTTTCTTTTTCCTTCTTTGTAAATATGCTAGTATCTGTATCTGCTCATATTTTTCCCAGGCTGCAGCAATGAGACAGAATAATAGTGTTGCAGAAAACCCTTAGTATCCTGAGCAGAAGCAGAGAAGCTAATAAAACTAGCATTAATTCCTCTGTTGCTGCTCTTTCAAAAATCCATGAGGAGTGGTAGCTGGATGGACCTGAAGATGCAGGGAGATGAAACTTCAACTACTTAACTTCCACTGTTAGGTGGAAAGTTCTTTGCAAATATAGGCATGGAAATTTTCTTTGAGGTTTAATCAACCAAATATCAGCGTTTGCTTATCCTTGAGAGTTTGAATGAGGAGGAATAAGCAAATGGATTTTTTTAAAGCTTTGTTAGAGCACAATATTAAATTCTTTTTTCAAGATGGATAAATAAAACATAATTTATATCTTGTGTATTAAGTACAATGTTTGGTCCTTTAAATATTCCAAGCAGTAAAGTTGTCATAAAAGAAATAACATTTTTACATTTCTAGTATTCTGTGGCAAAAAATATCTTCACAGCAAATAATAAAATGAAAGTTCTGTAAAGATTTTAAAGTTGCTTTCATGCTTGGTTATTATGAACGGCAATATCCTTCACTGTAACTTAATTTTGAAAGTATCTCAGCACAGAGTAGGTATTATAATGTTAAAATTTCTGTGACATGGATAATTTTACAGGTTACAGGAATTTTATTTAGACATAATAAAGTTAGATCTGTGAAGCTTATCTTTTCTTTCTCAGCCCCTTCCCTCAGTGCAACTCTTGCTTTATAAAGATTTGTGCTCAATTCTTACATGTATTTTAATGTATTTTTTGGTATTTAATTATTTTAATTTGCATATTGGGCTTGCACAGTCTCCTTAAGTTAATTGTTTCATTTCTCCAGCTGTTCCTAAATAGCCATTGTGCTGATCAAGCACTTACTTCAGTATGTCCTTGATAAAATTAATGAAAGCATCTGTAGAAGCCGCGACAGCAGCTGCAGTGCCTTATGGAAGCCAACTTCTGCTTAACATTCTGATAAAAGAAATAGTTTTGTACTTGTGCTGGAAGCTAATGCTGGCTGGCTTACTTCTAGCATAAAAAGAGTTGCACCTGCCACGGCTAGACCAAGCACTGAGGCTTGCTGATTACATGTTCTTGTTAGTGTCATTGTTATTGGTAAAATGGGAGTGATGTCATCCTTATCAAACCCTACTGGCACCCTACAGAGTGACAAATAATTTGCCCACTGCTGTTTATCAGCATGGGCCTTGTTTTAGAAGTGATGAGAGTGCTGAATTTTCACAGTTGAATGCTGTACAACTGCAGAGGTGTATGAAAATGAAATGGATTGATACTTGTAATCAGTGTGCATAGTGATGGTTAAGGTGTAATGAAACATAAGTGCACATTTAGAGTAATTATATTGCTACCAGGTGGGGCCCTGGGGCTTTGCGTGTATAGGAACCTCTTGAGGTGGCAGATATGCAGGAAGAAGTACTGCAGCACCATCTACTTTTTTCTCATTTCCTCATTAATTCTTCTGTCCCCCAAGCCTGGACTGCACAGACTTCGAACAGCACTTGGACTATTCAGTATCTCCTCTCCTTCTGGTTGGGTATAGCCCCAAACACTGGAGTGGATGTGATGCAAAACAGCAGCTCTTGTGAGTAGAATATATTAGTACACCCTTCTAGAGCTCTCTGAGACGTATGTTGCATACTTCTCCTCTTTAATCTTGTCTCAAAATGGCTTGTAGTAAAACATGCTCTTGTTATATTTTAAGGCAATAACTAATATCTTAAGGTTTTTTGCATGTATTGGTTGTATATATGTGTTAAATGGGTAGTGAAAAATACTAAGAAATCCTCCAGACAGACATCTGTATTTTCTGTTTACTTCAGTGGAAATCTATAAGCCTTAAGCTACTTGCATTTCTTCTAAGTAATGGGAATAAATGGTTGGTAGCTGAAAACACTACACGTATCTTTTGCTCCTTGGAATCACTGTGCAAACTGAAAAATGAGAACTGCATATTGTCATTCATTTGTGGTAATTACTATGGGAAATGGGAATGTATATTTTCAAATTTAAAAAGGGAATAGGAGCCTGGTGCCTCCAAGGACACTATTCACACAAGCACACCAAATGTCTCAAATATGGTAGATATGCCACATGTGCAGTTTGGTTGCACATCTCATGTAGAATAGGTTTAATGTATCTCAGATGCCTTGTATTCATCTGCACTTGTTGATAGCTGATCTGTGTATGTGCATTTACTTGTCTTGCGAGTGTGCTACAAAAAGCAGTGTTTTCAAAGCAGTTTCTGGACTGATGGCCATAGTCAGATTGTATTATTGTGAAATGTTTTGTAATTTATATAGCTTTTCTGTTATAATGCATCTTTTATACATCTTTGACATTTTTATTAATCTCAGTTTTTCCCTGCTGAATATAGGTCATTATATAATTTGCACTGTTTGTTCCCTAATAAAAACAGAACATTGCTGAATCTGACTTTTTTTTTTTTAATGGTGTGTGCCAGGGTCAGGCTCATGCTTAATGTAACTGCAGTGAAGTCAGTGGAGTAATACCTTGGATAAATTTCACCCAACTTTTACTAAAGCATCCAAGTTTTAACTGAAGCCTGCCCTGTTACAGTATTTTAAATAAATAAATAAATAATGTGAGCTCTGTCTAGGTATAAAAACAATTTTATATGTCTGAGGTGGCTCCTGCTAGCTATTTAGCATAAGTTGCCAAACCAACCCAGATTTTGGAAGTTAGTGCTGGTTTATGGAAGCTAATGCTGATTTACGGAGGTAAACACAAAAAACCATCACATTTTAAACTGATTAGTGAGAGAAATGATGGAAATTTTAAAAATAGAGGTGTGTGCAAGTAAGATGATAACCTGTACTGCATATATGGAGAACATAAAAGTTTAATCCCTGTAAACTTTGAATGAAGAAAGTATTTATGGATGGCAAAGCCATTCAATTTTATCAGCTTGACAAAACCCAGTCAATTCTGAACACTATTAAGACCTTTATGTCACTTCTGGGAACCTTGCAGAATGAAAGCATGAATGATCCATTTTTTAGAATTAATTTGGTGACAGTCCTTTATCAGAGGAATGCATCAACATCTCCTGGCCTGGTGGATAAATTACCTCTGCAGCCTGTGACCTGAGAAGCTGTACAACTCTTGGACGTGCTGCCCGTAATATACTTGAAATAGTTCTTTTGATTAGAATACTGGAGTATTACGTTTATCCCATTGATATTACTAAGGTGGAACATTTTGTAACACTGAAGGAAAGCAATGAATGAACGATGGTGGGTTTTTTTGTCCTACTACCACATATATTTGTTTTTCTCTCTGTTCAGGGTGTGGGGTCCAAGATGATTCTCATTATCATGTTTCTTTCTCTGACAGCAACCAGGAGACGGATACCCTGTTTCTATGAATTAGTCTTTTACGTGGGCATTGGAGCTGGTGATATTGTAATGTACAAGTGCATACCGCATATGCTTACAAAAACTCTGGAGTCCATTTATCAACTTAGCTTATCTACATTGTTACGCTGTCGATGATCATAACTTCAGGGACTGAGAACAATGGTGGCACTTCAACTGTCCCCATAAGCTACCCTTAGAATAGTAAATTCTAATGCATGATGTGGACTTAGTTTCAGTTAGCTTTTCTTCCTCCTTTCTGACTGTTTCATACCCAGTGAGAAAAGCAAAGTGTATTCTGTTTAGGAGCTTCAGCTTAGAAGTAGTTTGATTTGGGGGTGGAGGGTGAGATTGCATTTTTTAAACAGTAATTGAAATGTAAAAGGTTGGGGGTGTTTTTTTGGTAGAAAGCTTTACTAGTGAAGTGCTTACTACTAGGCAAGAAATATCTTAAGTGTTTCTGTCCTAAATCACGGGAAGTTCACTTCTATTCTACCAGTTTTGGACAGAGGGAGGGAAAAATAGCAGCACATCTGTCTTCGACAAGACCTTAGTTTGCAAGATTTTAGTTTGTGTTTTGTTTGTCTTTTAAACATAGTTTCTGCCTCTGCCTCTGCCTCAATCTTCTCTGACATACTTTCCTAGATAGACATGTCTCTCTCTTGAGAAGAAGAGCTTATTTTGTTGTTGCAGGCATAAGCCTCTGGTACTGTTTCTGTTGGCCTTTTCTTTGCTTGTGATATGAGGTGGCAACTGTCAGTAGCAACGGCGTTTCCAAGTTAAATGGAAGCAGCAGCTCTCAAACTCCAGGGATCTCTTCCACTTCTCCATCCTCCAAAATATACATGCTACGTTTTTAAAGATCAAGATGAATCCTTTAATTCTCTAACAGCTGGTGAAAGAGCCAACAAAAACAAACAAACAAACTGAAACAAAAGCATAGCTTCAAAAGACAGTTGATTGTAGGCAAACTTCTAGTTTGAACTGTGGTGGCTTTCACTCATTTGTATTCTTAGGACAGAAACAGCTGTTATATTGAAAACTTTCAACATAAGAAATTTAACTTGCATACAGCAAAAGAAAGGAGATTTTTTTTTTTTTTGCCTAGAATCTGTAGGTCATCACAAGTGAAATAGCCATTACTGTGCAACTTCTCTGTGTGAGTAATGGCTTCATTACTATAAATACTTGGTGGCGCTAGTAAAAAAGTTGTAATTTATTTATATTTGTCTGATAATACATTTACATTTTTCTGTCTTCAGTAGAATAATTATATGAATAGTACAGATAAAGCTCATGAAATGATCTGACAATAAGAAGTGAAACCATTGTCGTCTGCTTTAGAGGAGAAAGAAGTACTGCAAAGGTGATGTTAAATCTGAAATGTAGGGCGCTCTTGAGTTTGGAGCTAGACACAAAACCAAGATGAACTATTGTGATATGCTGTTCTTTAAGCCTGCTGTTAGGAGCATAGTCTTCAGCAAAAGGTGAGAGGTTACAATGCAGTTGCCAAGTTAGTGGGAGGCAAGATGGGTGAGGTAATGGGAGGGAATGGTCAATGCTAAGTGCGTCATGAAGACAGAATATACTTAATTGCTTGGGCCCTTGAACAGTGCATGAACTTGTACTCACTGTTTTTATTTTGGAATTCTGTACTGAGATGTTTGGTATTTTGGCAGGAAAGAAGGGTAGATCTTATTTATGACTGCCCGGTTTCCTGGATCTTGGCAGTATGAAAAGTGCTTAGTTCACAATAAAACAGTGATCTTTTAATTGTGAATTACTGTGTTTATATTGAATTGCATTTGTTGAGTGTATTTCTGTAACAGGACAGGTAAAAACTCTGTGCTTGAATAGATACAAAATTTGATTCCATCTTCTCCCTATACCTTTTTGAATAAGCACTTTCAAATTCTTCTGTTGGTTTTCTGTTTCTTGATATCCTTAAGTTGACACTTGTCATGATATCAAAGCTGACTCCTGTACTTTAGATCAACAGTTCATTTTTTAAAATGATACTAGCAATCAATTTTAGTAATAGATTTTAATCCACAACTCTCAAATTATAACACTTAAAGGTGTGTGTGACTTAGCAGGCCAGAATTGCTTATGGATTAGACTATATTAATTTATTAATTCTGAACATGTTCTATGTGAATGTAATGTAATTAGTTGAGATGGATTAGTTAATATAGGAAGTATGGAGGATGAGAAATTTTAAACCAGAAGAGGGCAGCAACGCTATAAAAAAATAATTTTGGCTCAATTATCTTCCTTTTTCTGTTTTGCCAGTAAGTCACATGTATGTGCTCTGCTAATTTCTTGGACAGACTTTAAGATAAGTAGCATGAAAAAAGTCTGTTAATACCATTGCAGTGGTTATTATTTCAGTTATATTTCTTGGAACAGCTTCTTCCTGCCAAAAGGTATTAACTTGAAGAAGTACATGTAGAGGACCTGCTGACTTTTTTCTTTAACGTATATTTCTAGTATGAAAATGGATGTTATGATGTTGTGGTGATTTCTGGTTTTACTGTGCCTGTCCTCAGATGATTTAGAATAAAATCTTTCATTTCCTAGTTGTCACAATTATATTCATTTTAGGGAATTGAATATCAAGCTGGGTACTTCTTGATTTACATGTTGTAAGCAATAAGCTATGCTGGCAAAATATTATGTTGTATTTTAACAACTTTGCTGTCATCAGAATGTGACTAGAAACACTAGTATATTGCACAAATGTACCAGAGTACATAAAGCAGTATTAAATACTGGTGTGTAAACGGGAGTGGGGACCATATTAAACGCAAGGTAGTCCCTAGATATGCAGGACTAAAATTTAGTTGATTCTTTCTGATGATGCATCAGTTGTAGGAAAAAAAGTGGTGTCTTTTTTGGAGTATGTTCTAAGAGGTAGTGTAAGGGGAGAGGAATAGTTTCAATGCATTTTCCATACATACAGGAAAGTAGGTCTGTTGAGGAAGGTGATGTCCCACATATTCTTATTATAGAACAGAGCTACTCCGCAGTACTCAAAAGTGCTGATATAGTTCTGTGAGGGCGAAGATGAGATAGACAAACAAGTCTGCATTGCTTATTTTGGTGCTGAGAGAACATCTGAAGAATAACTGCAGCTATTTTTATGGCATTAGCAATGTGTGGGTACTAAGAGTTGTGGAAGTGTACATCTTGTGTACAACTACATTTGTGGAAATGTAAAGTTTGAACCTTCTTTTTTCCCAGTGCTGATTCAGACAGGAAAGAAATAGCCAAAAACTGTTCAAGGGTCCACACTGTTCTGTAGTCTGAGAGAATAAACCGAAATGTTCACATGCTACAAAAGAACTGGAATACACAGAGGGTGTTGCTTCACCATCTGGGGAAAAATTAGCATTTCATTTGTATTAGCTGCTTCTGTTCTGGTTTTAGAAGCTGACTCACTGTCTGAACACACTAGAGGGCTTCTCCTAATATGTTAATTTTAAACTAGTCTGTGTGATGATTAGTATCCTTAATAGTTTCCTGAATGTGGTGCATAATGCATGCTAACATGCCATTGTTAAATAGCACCATACATCCAGGTTGCTATTGGGTATGCCCACTGGAAGCAGTAGTACAAACTTAGCCTTCTATTGTTTGGGTACGTATAATTATCTATGCTTCTTCCTGGCTAGACGTGTCTTAGTCCTATGTCAATCTTGACTAAGACATGACTAAGGGGAAATTTAGAAATCAAGAAATCTTTGAAGATGTTAAGATGACGGCATCGTTTAAGAGTACCTGAGCAGTGTTACTTATGTTACAGGCATTCTCATGATTACTTACGGGGAATTTCTGGTTCCAGATTTCCGGTGCAGACAGGCTGCAGAAGGCAGAAATATGTGCTAGTATGGCACAAAAGCCCCTCCCAGTGGGCAGCCCCCCCCAACCCAGCTACCCGCTAAAGATGAAATCATTTAATATTAACCATAATGTATGCACAGTAAGACAAACTGGGCACTAATACAAGGAACTACTGAGTGGCTGAAGTCTCATATATTACTACATGCCAAAGGCATGAATTCTTTTAAAAAGACATATCCATAAGTATGTCTTGCAGCTTTTAGTTAAATCCTGCAAAATCCCAGCAAGACTTAAACATTTCTACTGTTCTCTGAATCTTGCTCTTCCACTGAAAATATTGGTTTGGGTTTTTTATTCTTAACACAGAGGTGCAAGTTGGAATTCTTGCCATTAAATGAATCTGGAAAGGGAAGATAATGTTGGTAGGCTTAATCTGATTCTGTGGGCTTCAGTTTTAAAGACGCATTTATTTGACTTTAGATGTGTAATTGAGCAGCTTTGGCTTGATGTGCGTAAGTCTGTATCTTGCAGAGTTTTTTAAGCTTTTTGGCAAACTGACAGAAAATGGCACAAGAAAACAGGATTTCAGACACCTTGGAAGCTGTTTTCCATAGTTTCATTTTTAAAAACAAGAGTTTGTTCCAAGAAAGAAGAGAATTGCTTCCTAGCTTCCCTTAGTATACTGTGCATTTAGGTTACCTACCCAAGATGTGCAGGAATTGAGAACTTAAAAGTCCAGTCTCCATTGACTATGTAGGGAAATAATCTCCTCATTTAGACATCTAAATGAGATAAGCAATGTGAATACATCTGTTTTCCCCAAAGTAGTCAGAAAATTCACTAGCATAGTTTATAGATGAAAGTTTACATAATACTACCTTTGTAGCATCCTGCCAAAATTCAAATAACACCTGAGCTGATGTCATGTTTTCTTATGTGGAAGCTGGGAGAATTTTATTTCCTAGAATCACAGAAGGGTTGAGGCTGGAAGGCACCTCTGAAGGTCCTCTGGTCCCACCCCCCTGCTCAGGCAGGGCCAGATTTGTGAAGGGCTTTCTGTGAAGGGATTTTTGTATTGTTCATTGGTCTAATCTAACAGGTGTCCTAGCTTTTTACCTTCAGTGCAGGCTGCAAAGCATGTTAACTTTTTCAGCCGTAAGAGGTACCTGGTAGGATATACCTCCCTGTACCCCGGCCAACTTACTGCTAGAAATGTATAAATTACAGTTAATTTGATATTATGAAGTGGGAGGAGTTTCTCTATATTGTATTATGATATGGTGTTAATAAAAGAGTATATGTTACTACTATGTAAAACAAATTTACCCAGGGTGGGCTGGGTTTAGCATCTCTGTCTTTACCACTTTCCCCAGCTGTTTTTCAGATGACGTGCTGCTGAACCTCCAGGTGTAAGCAGTTATTGTTCCCTCTTCTTTTGTAAAACTCATAGATAGTTCTGAGGGTGGAGGGCATTTTTAGGAGCTTCATTTTTAGGGTGAGTTTTGCTTTAAAACCAGCAGCTTCCCCCCCCCCCTCCCCCTCCCCCCCCTTCTTTTTTCTTAAGCTCTGATGATAGAAGTGTGAGATACTAGATCAAAGGACCTTGGATTCTGTTTCTTAATCTCGAGAAACTTGCTCTGTGACTCCCCTGTAGAAAAACAGAGGGCTTTGTTCAGTTACATGCATGAGAAATAAGCTCATGAACTTTCAGGCAAACAATAATGTTCAGAGCTATATGTGAAATTGGTTTAGTTCATTAAATGACATATATGAAAACATCATCCCATGGAGCTATATAAAAGTAGCACCTATGGCCATAATGTCTGTTTTGGGTTTTTTGTTGTGTCGTCCCGTCCCCCCCCCCCCCTTCCTAGGCCTATGTATTGCCTTAGTCCTGTACCTTGTAGTGTTTAGGCCTGGTCATTCATTTCCCTATTTTTCCCCTTCCTGCACATTTCTGTTTTACCTGTGAAAGGGATAAAAAGACTGTCAGCTGTCTACATCAAGGACTCTTGATTATGGCTCTCTGGAAAATGTTTGAAAGTATCATTGGCTCTAACATAGCATCACCAGTAATACTTCATGTAAAAAGAAATGTTTGGGCAGACAGTGCATTAAAGGGGCACCAAAGTGAGCACAACATAATGATGATTAAATGGATGGCTTTGAACGAGGATGAAATAGATGGCTTTGAATGAGAAATGGTGGCATCTCCAGCCCTCTGACTGTTGCACCTAAATTATTATTCTTTTTCCTTGAGGATTTGTTTCAAAAATTGTGCACTTCGGGCATAGTAAAGCCAAAAACCTTATGTGCTTTTTAGGATAGAGCCAAAGGAAATGTATGAGCACCAGCAGCTGGCTTTTCTTTCTTTTTTTTTTTTTTTTTCTTTTTTTTTTGTCTCCACCCCCCACCCTCCCCCCCCAAACCAGAGTGATTCTCTGAGTGTGTTTCAGAGGAGGCACTTGAGGGACTGTGGTGGGCTGGTAATTCGTACATGCCGATGGCTAGTGAAGAGTGTGGGGAGCTGCCCCAGCCAGTGTGTGGGGTGGAGGAAGCCCTCTGGTGAGAGGGGGTTGTGCCCCATCCCAAGTCCGGCAGCAGGAACCAGTGAAGCCAACTGACCTCCTTCAGCTGGGTGTTGCAGGCTGCTTCCCCAGGTGGTCTGCCGCACCCGGTGAGCCAAGGACAGTGTGGCGGGCGCTCTCCGCATGGCCTCCCCAACTCGGAGGGGCAGAGCCGGGCAGCACAGGGGCGAGGGTGGCAGGCCATGCTCCCCGGGGTCTGCTGCCAAGAGTTCGCTGAGGTGCTGGGTGCTGCCCTGTGGCCTGAGCAGGGGTGGAAGCAGCAGGTGCAGGGCTGTGTGAGCCTTTTGTCCTGCACCTGCTGCACATCAGGTAAGTATAAACAGCTGTCGGACGTAAACCAGGATTATCCGGTAGGTGGGCCTGGACCTGGCCCAAATATGTGCTTTTTTTTCCCCTCCCCCCTCCTTGTGCAGCTCGGCTTTATTAGCTGTTTTGAACCACAGTTTACAGTGCAAGCAGGCCAGGGGCAGGGAGAGGGGGAAGGGTGCTGGCGATGCCTACTCAGACTGGAAATGTTCAGGCTAACACATGCGACAGGACTTAAACCTGGAGCCCTCGCGTTTTGCAGGGTTGCTAGGCATTGTGCTTGCTCTAAGGTAGCTGGAAGTTGCACCACATTTAAGTTTTCAGATAAGCAGACAGCCCGTTGTTTAACTTAGAAAACATTAACTTCTTTGTGTGGCTTGTGGCAGTGTAGCAATAAGTTGAAGGGTAAAGAGAATAGAATAGAAAGTAATACTGCTTTATTGTTTTTATAAAGGACTGTGATCACTGTGTTATCAATACTGAATTACAGAAAGAGACTTTCATGCTGTTACCTTCCTTTATGAAACAGAAGTACATTAATGATAAACAGTTACAGTGGAAAATTTAAGATACAAATATATCACTGCACTATGTGTACTAAGCATAGGAAGTACCAATGTAGGTCAGTACCATGGCATAGTAAATGTTTACCGGGCACCCTCTTCTTACAACTTTTTTTTTTTAAGGCATAGTTGTGTACAAAGTGTTTATTTATCAATAGTACTGTTTAGGGAAGAGTCAAGTGAAGAGAGCAGATAAACCACAGGAGAACTCATTATGCTTCAGCTTTCTAATTTTAATTTATCATTGGGACTCTAGGTTTTTGTGCATCATTGATATGGTAAAGGAGCTATAACTGTAATTAGCTACAGTGAGAATAAATGTAAGTCAAAACAAACTGTCTCTTTCTTGAGATTCCTTGAACTTGTGAGAGCACTGTAAACAGAGAATTTTAAAGCAACCAGCAGTGAATGGCCTAGATCATTAAACCTGTGTGGTGTCTTTGTTACTATCTCCTTCAGAATATGAATAAAATCTGAGGGAGACTATGATTCTGGGTAGAGTAAATGTTAGTGGCAGATGCAAGTAAAGAACCTAGACAGATCAGAAGAGTAATCTGGAAAATCCAACAGCTATCCTGAATTTTGAAGCAGAAGTTCTTGAAGTTAGAGTATGGACCTGTCAAAATGTTGTCACTGCTGAAATATGGTTGGAACTTACTGAAAATTGGATTTGGTCTCACAGTATCTGTTTCATAGCGTAACAGGTTGGAAAAGAATGCTGTAGTTACTCTCAAAGTTGATAGTCTTATTTGTAGGCCTATTAGAAATAGATCTGAACAATCAGTGTATAGTAAAAATGTTCTAGGATGTTTGAGAGATTCAAATAGATGAAAGAAGCAGCTGCTCTTACATTGATTTTTACTCTAGGAAACAGTCATGATGGAGAGAGTCCCCAGAGGACCTGAAAAAAAAAATAGAAGAGGAAGAAAAAGGAAGTTAAACTTTCCATTTGGGGTTATGTTGTCAGTCTAAGTAAAAAAGGAAGGAGGAACTGGTTCAAGTTAAAATTTATTTTTATTAGCATAAAGGCAGGTGCGTGCCCAGATAGGATGTACTATCTGAGGGGAAAAAAAATGTGGGGTTTTTAAATGCAAAGAAGCTATGTATATGCAGGCACAGAAAACGTTTCGTTTACAAAGAGTAAAATATTAAACAGATTTTAAGGTAGTTAAAAATTGCTTCTTATGAAAATCATTAAGCAGTTTAGAAAAGCAAAACAAAACAAAAAACAATGATCTGATATTCATGAGAGGTATCAGAATAGCGGTTGGAGACTGGCGTCTCTCCTTAAGCGTGGATTCAGTATGACAAGAGGCAGACTACTTCTGGCCTGATCATATCCTTCTCTCTTTGCCTGCAAAGGCCACATGGGAATAGAGAGAGGATAGTTCAGTCTCCTGATCTGTTCAGTTCTTAGTGCATCGGCTGGAACTACTGGCCCAGTGCTAGATCATTAAATCATCAATCAACAGTCTTAGATGCTCTTTAGGTGCCTTTAACACTAGCTGACTAATTGGTCACAGATTCTCAGTTAGTGACTTATTGAGAAGTCCTCAAGTTCTAGTATTCAGAAGAAAATGAAACTCTATTAAAAGGCAGTGGTCATGCATAGTGCTCTCCTGTAAACTTCCAGTCCTGTCTATGTATAAAAGACAAATGCACTGATAAGTGAAGCTAGTAAGAAAATTCAGCCACTTAAGTTATGATTTTGTTTCAGATTTTCTGCCTAAGGGCTATCTGGTTTACTCTGTTTTATTTGTTTTAAATGATCCTGTTTTCATTGAGTTTCCATTTGCAGAGAAAGACCTTCATTTTCCTTAGACTTGTTTATGATGAAATATGCTTTGGCTCTGTCTGGATTTTTTGGTTCCTCAAGATGAACTGAAACAAGATGTTCTGTAACAATGGATGTTTCACATATTCAGAGTATAGTAACAAGCAAACACTGTCTGGCAATATAAGGTAGCAGAAACATCTAAAATGAAAGTAATGGTATTTTATTACATCTCATTCTATATACATTAATGGCCTTAAAGGTTGAAAATTAAAATGAATTTTAGGCAACTCCCTGTGCCACATGAATTGTCAAGGTTTATTGTGACCAGGATAGTAATTTGTTCATCGTTGTTTGTGATCTCTTGTGTCCTATTGCTTTAAAAAAATGTACATTGAAATGTGGAAGTGTAATATATTCAAGCACTTGCAGGTGCAGTAAATACATGTGATGCCAAAACCAAGTAACTTGTGTGTTTGAGAGGAAGACAGTTGCTTTCAAATACAGTAGTAAGACTGATTATGGTGCCATGTGCTTACTTGAATTGTTTCTTTTCAAGCATCTGCTCCCTTACTGAAAATGTATTTTTGAACACCTGCAGAGCACAACCATTTCCCACTTCCTTCCCATATAATGGAGTTGTATTTGCTAATGGTTCAGAATCCAGCACACCCCCAGGGAGAAGGGGAAGGCACGTTTTGTTTTTTATCACTGTGAGCTCTGCTGTGTGAAGAAGCATACTGTGATAATCTCCCTGTGCAAATGCTAAAACTCATTGTGAGGTGTTTGTTGGGGGTAGCTGCAGGGCTTAGCATATAAAACAATCCCTTTGTAGGTGCAAATTTATTTTATCCAAACTTTAAAATGTATTGAGCTACTCAAGGATCATGCACGCTGTCTAATGTAAAACACAGGGAATAGTTTGAATATATACTGAAGTTCCATTGTATCCATATGTCCTAAAAACTGAAGAAATAAATAAGTCCCCTGGTAGAAAGAAAGGGAAATGATCTGTAGTTGAATTCTATAAATGCTGGAAAATATATAGGAAATGAGCTCTTTTCCTTTTTGTTTTAGACAGCAGCCATGTAAATAGGTCTTACTGCTCATAAGTTGTGAATAACTTGCAGCAGGGTGCTGCAAAGTTATTAGCAAGTTTTTTGATGGTTTGTTGGGTTTTTGTTTTGTTTTGTTTTTCTTGTCCAGGCAGCTTTTTTTGCTGTCCTTGAACCTTGGAGTTAAGAATATGGTTTCACTGGAAGTTGTGTGCTTTTTTTTTTCCCCCAGTATTGGCAGGCTTTCACTGACAGTATTATTATTTGCTACCATTGCAGGTGGTACAATACAGACCTATTTATTCTAGTGGCATTGGTGTGCCAACGGGAAGATTCTTTACCATGTAACTTTTCATAGCAACTGACAAATGTAGTAAAAGCAGTTGTAGTTTGCAGAAACATTTTTGTTAGTACTTCTTTAGCAAAAGACATCACTACTTACCTTGCTTAAAAAGTCTTAGCAACTAAATTGAAGTTGTGAGCTTCATGTTAAAAAGATTTTGAAAGCATTTAGATCTAAAATAATGGCTATCCAATCATGTTTTTCTAAGTTTTCATATGAGAAGGTATTTATTAATACTATTTACTTGCAACTAATGCTTTTGACAAGAGAATATAGAAACTGTAGAAGAAAGTAGAGTGTGTAGGACTTACATTCATTGTCTGTTTTCTGTCATAGAGGAGACTTTGTAATGGCTAATAGTTTTTCAGTGTACTATTTTGAATCTCCAGAGACAGTCCATCTTTACCTGCCTTTTCGTTTTAAGGGTTTTATTGTGTCCTTTGGACTGATAAGTCCTTCTCAGTCCCATTTTTATGCGGTTAAAAACAAACAAACAAAACCCCAAACCTGTTGATACAAACATGCAAATGTAATTTTGATAGAAACAGCAATAAAAAGGTTCAACTTCAGTATAAACCACTCATGACTGAAGACTTCAGTCCTGCATGATCCTCTTAGGTGTGTCTGACACTAGTGTAGTTATTAGAGTAAATCATGATTTTATCATCATTACCTTGAAATATTTAATTGCAGCTAATATAAGACCTTACAAGCATAAGAAAAGCACGGTGTATGTGGTATATAGCTCTTTCCATTTTCCCATATTATAAACTTCATAAAATTCAGGCTTTAATATTAAATATATTGACTTAACATTTCTGTTTCCATAAGAAGGGGTTTTTACAGCTATAAATAAGATCTTGATATACATAAAGCAATTTTCATGGTGGTTCTTTGTAAATATATTAGCTTTACATCTGTGAATAGACTAGAACTTCACTGTAGTATAGGCAGATACAGGATTCAGACTGTCCTGTTGCAGATGAATCTAAATTGAATTAACTTGCGTCTGCCTTGGATTTACTTCTCACAAATGAAAATTACAGCTGATGAGGTAACTGTGATATTTGTCTGCGTCCTGGCAGAGTACATACACTTTTGATTGCATTTACATATATACTGCATAGATAAATGAGTTTCTTTGCTTTTTTTTGTTCCTTGTGCATTTTGATTAGTATCATTTCTATAGAAAGTATGTATTGCTAATTCGTGAACTCTTAGAATTGCAAATACTAATAGCATTTAGTACTTTTCCAATTAACATGAAGAATTTTCCAAAAAGCTTTATATGGTGTAGCCTTCCCTACTGGTTCAAAATAGTAAAATCTTGATTTTTGGGAAGTAACTACAATTTTTATAAGAACATATGAAACTGGTGACAGAAGCATTATATTGTTTGTGGCAATAAACTGCTCAAACAGGGATCTATGGCTGCTTTTTGCAGGAGTGTTCATTTTCATATGTCCCAGATTCTGCTTAGTAGGCAACAATTTCATAAACCCACCTCTTTCATTCCTTGTTTTTGTGCAGTCTTCCAGGACTTTCTGCATCTGTGCATAATGCATGGTAGTTGTACTGCTGTCCAGCTTACTGTTTTTACACTTTAAATTGCAATTTTCACAAGCGTTTTCCATTCTAAATGTTCCTTTTCAGGCAAATTTTCTTCTCTCTTTCTGAGTAGCAGAAGAAGGGTTTCTGCTGGAGTGCCGAGTCTGCTTGAGGATTCCCTGGCTCAGGAGTGCATCTCTTGCCCCTTCTTAATTCTAGAGGGTTTTTTTAGTTTCAAGAAAATAATCGAGAGCTCATGCGATTGTACTGCTGGCTCTAGAGCTCTCTGAGCAAGTTTGTGGGCTTCTCCTTCAAGTATAAAGGACTTCTTGAAATGACTTCTTTTTCTGAAGTTTTCAGAAATAGTTTCCACCTATGTAAGATGTCTTATCTGGATCTGATAATTATTCACCCTGCTAGAATTAAAAATGCTTGAGGGATAAGTATAAAAGGCTTCTTCATACAGATCTGCTGAGCTATTAGATTTTTCTGAAATAAGTATTTCTATAATTCTGCCACATTTGTATGTAAAGTATGTCGAACTTTAATCTCATTCAGTAAGAACCTTCTTTAAGACTGGATATTGACATGCTGCTTTTCATATTGTTTCTATTGCTTATGTTGCACAGAATTCCTTTAATCAGAGTTTAGCTATTAAACCCAATATGCTCTTGCCATGTTGGTTCAGCAGTTTCAAAGGACTCTGTAAAAAAAAAACCCTAATGAGGCCAATGTATCAATTGTATAGGGGATTCCCCTCTCCTAACTGAACCTGAAAATATGTCCTCAGCCCTGTGGACCTGTATTCCCTCCATCTGAAAGGAAGAGTGGAAAATCAATAAAACTGGATGTTCTTGTCCATATTCACCTTCATCTGAGCTTTAAGTTAGCAGTGTGTATCTTAGTTTGGATAGGCAAGAAAAAATACGCGCACAGATCCATAATTAAACTAACATTTTTAGTTACCTTTCAGGCCTCCATTACTTGCTTATACCATTTATGCACCTTCAGTGTAAAGAAGTCAGCCTAACTGTGTGTGTCTAGTAACAAGCGAATACTTAAGGATGTGGCCTGCAAAGGCATTTATATGCCTGTTTACTTGCAAGTGCTTTTTAATTTCACTGAAGATCAGGTGATTGAATACCTTTATAGATCAGTCATTGCACAGGACTGACAGGCTCTTTTAATAGTCCCACAATAAAAAATCTCTTCCATATAAAAGAGAAATATGCTAAGATGAATTCTTGTCAAAATATGGTTTGCAAATACATTTAATACTAGTGTAGCATTGGGACTTCTAATGGCCATATATTTCAAATAGGGAAATTTCATTCAATATTGAGGCATTAACGATGCCTCAGTTTACTTACTTAACTTGGATTTTTATTTGCTAAAGCTTGGAACAGGGAGAAAACAGTTACGATAAAAATGTTTCATTTGCCTTTTTTTATAACAAGAAATTCTTATGCATATCTATCTGCATCCTAGTATTAGGAAAATAAATTTTTGCAAATCGAAGAGTTTAATTTCTCAGTTTGTTTTTCTGGGGGGAAGAGTATTTTGTGAGGTGCTGTAAATACTTAACAGGCTTAATAGTAACTTAACCACTTAATAGTAGAGTTAACATACAAATTTTTGAAAAGTGTTTTCTGTTTGGTCATTTTTACTCTCCCAATCTATTACCCATTTACTTCAATGCCTTCACTAAAATACAGATATAGAAACAGTAATTGGATTTCTAGCTATTTCTTAACATGTAGATGTTACATAGCCATACACACTGAGGTTTGCTCTCTCAGTTCACTGTAGGCATATGAGAATTCAGGACCAGTTTTTTTAGAGTTTACTTCTTGCTCTAAAATTCTGATAATCACCTAATTTGGGTAAAAACCTTCAGGGAAAATCTTGACTTTTGTTAAAAGATTGAAACTTTGCACGTCACACCCAAGCCTATGCGCTGTGTTGAAAAAGTGCATTCTGACGTGTATTTCCGATCAGTTATTTTTTTAAGTTTAGTTGCGCTTTCCAGAAGTGACTGCTGACATCCCAGGTTTCTGCTCAGCAGAGTGTTCTCTCTTTAGAAAACTGTGGCCAGTTTCTTACTAAAGTGTGACAGTCGTATTCTCATGCTGCTAAGAAATTACTGGGCCATATCCTGCTTTTCAGCTTAGAAAAATAATTTTCAGGAGAGATCTGTTTTCTCTGTAGAGAAACATATAGACGTAAAAATATAGAGAGTGTGTGTTTGTGTTAGGTTTTTTTTCCTGAGTGAAAAGGACATTTAATCCCAGAAGATGATTTTTCTGGGAAAATAATTAGTTACCAAAGACAAACTGTTACAATAGAAGCTATTTTGAAATCTTAATTATAGTGTTGATTATATTCAATTTACAGGCTTCTGGACATGACAAAATGAAGTCTGTAGGTTTTTTAGACACTGAAAATTAGATGTATAATTAGTCTGTTAGTGCCATTATTAAAACAGTATTTCCTTTTTCTTGCTGATCAATGCTAAAAGCAGAAATTTCTGCTTTCAGATGTAATTATGATCATAACATTTGTGATCCAGCATTTTTAATGTTAATTTGTCACTTGGTGCCACTGGAAAGAAACAATTTTCATTGGAGATTATTTTCTGGACTGGAAAGTTGTGTGGCTTTGTGCTTTATTATTTTTATAGGGTGGAGGAGTTTTCCTGGTCTGTTTCTGAAAGACAAAAAAAAAAAAAAAGATCAAAGTGAAATGCTCTGACATTTTTCCTGAGAAAAGACCACCCTACAGTTTGATAGGTTTTATGTTTTTCTCTTGCTTGATGATTGATGCTTCTCTGGCACACTGACGTGTGTCTCAGGAGTATAAAAGTGAGGGGAGGATGGTGCTAATATTATATATCATTTGAAAGGACACTGTGTAGTCATTTCAACGCGTTTTATTTTTGTGTCCATTGTTTACCGTATTTTTCTGAAGCTTGGAAAGCTCTCATGTTCCACTGTGTGAATATTTTCCCTGCATGTTTCTCGTTGAGTTGAAACAACTTGTCTAGTTAGTTCCTCATCTATCATTCTAAAATACTTCTTTTTTGCTAAAGCAGCGGCTTCTGCTCCCTACTGCCATGTAGGCCTCTGAGGAATCGTTTAACATATCTAAAGTGACTCTTCAGTGCTAGAAGCTATTTGTATGTGTTACGAAAAGCGAATGATTTTAGTATAACAAAGTTAAGGAAAATGAGGTATTGGATAAAAGTTTCAGAATCATCTGTAAGAACTTTACCAACTTACACCTTTAATAATTAAAAAGTGCGTAAGTACTGGAAAGCCTTTCAAAACGTTACCCTGTGTCCTTCGAAACTTTGGCTTTATTCCTCTGAAGTTCAAAAAGCATCAGACATTGTTGGGAATACTCTGCATATAAAAAATAGTGATGGAAAAATGACCACTACAAGGACAAAGAACATAAACAGTCAAGATAAAGAAACATGAAATGTAGCAAATTTGGTAGTCATATGCATGATTCAGTGATTTTATTTGTTGTAGGAACAGGTTTTCAATACTAGTTGAGATTTCCATTTTGCATTACAGTAGCGTGTGCGTCTGTATATTAGATCAGCAAACAGATTGACATCCTTTAGAAATCTGAGAGCTGCTACTGACTCATTCAGTCTTTCACAAGCTGTTTCCTCCAACATCTTCTTCTAACTACATCAGTAAAAACTGCACTTTTTGTTGTAGATATGTGAGGGTTTTTCTCTTATTGTAAGTGTCCGTACTCCCCAACTTGTGGGAGTACCAGCAATTCAGGTTTGTAAATCCCAGTAATGCAAATTCATCGGAAGGCAACTGTAGTGACGTTGCTATTTAAGGAAATACTTACAGTGTTTTAGAGAGCATTAATGTTTGCAGTAAGTACATCTGAAGAGGGTTTCTGTAGTTCCACTAATTTCCTATCTCAGAAAGCTGATGGATTTTCATGGATATGGCTGAAGGATGAAATGGCCAGACAAAAGAGGCAGAGAAACAACAAAGAAGGCTTGGTGGGGGCAAGGGGGAAGGAGAGTTGTGCTAGACAGCTTTAGTTTAGTTGTGTTAATTTAGCTTTAGTGAAAGGAGGGGGAGATGAAAATAATTGAAGCTTAAGACTGTTTTGCTTTAGAGCAAGGCAAGAAGAATCTACTTACTACAATTGCTTCTAAATAAACAGGAAAGGAAACCACCAGAGGGAGATGCAGGGTAAAAGTAAGGTCACTTTTCCAAGTGAGTGGTAAATTGAAAACATTAATTAAAAAGGAGGGGGGAGGGGAGACTGTTTGCTCACAACTAGTTTAAAATTTATCAGGGAGAAACCAACAAGTTATTCAGTGGCAACTTTATTAATAAAGAATTTTATTATTTTTCTGAAGTTACTGTGTTTCAATTGTGTTTATTGATGATTATTCCCAAGTCTCTTGGGAAATTTATTTTATTAGCATCACTTTAATTTACAGAATATATCATTTCATAGTACTAAGTATTGTGAATTTATAGGTCTGTTGAGCAGCTCCACTACTCCACAAATCAGATGAAACACTTCTATACTGGATATTGACCTGAAGGGAAAAGATAGACTTTGATTCGTAAGTCAGCAAAATTTAATAGACACCTTATATTATTCAGGCCAGAAATGGTTTCAGAATATATGTGTTTTTCTAGTTGCTCTGAGACGGATGTAATACCTTTTGGATGTCGAGAATACCAACAAATGCCTTTGCCTTTGATATTCTTGGTATTTTACTGTCTTGTTCTTCAGTACCATTTTAAATTTTCGTCAGTATTGGTGATTTTTCATAAATAAGCATTTATTTGAGATTTGTTGACTTTTTTGAGTTTTTGGCTTCTTGGAAGACAGGTGCACCATCGTCAGCATAGCGCTACACACCTAGGTGCTTTCTGTCCCCATATTCACCACTGAATCTGTTTTTTCTAACTTCTTATAAAAGGGAGAATTCACACTTTATGATCTAGAACATAATGTTTGTAAATTCTTTGGACTGGCAGAATTGCGTAAGGGTGCAGTCATGGTATATACTCAGTTACGATGGCTATGTCCTTCTAATAGAAATAATGTCCAGTTATTTTCCTCTAACTTGGCATAAAATTAACTGCAACTTAGCATCTAAGCATTACTTTTTCTGTAAATTGTTGTCTACAGGCACCACTTATTTAAAGCAGCGATTATTGAGCACCACTTCTTTAACTGGCCTATGCTGCCAGCTGTGAGGATGCTAAACTTTGTGCCTCCGCTGTCAGTCTTCATCTCCCTCAAAGCGGAAGATTTCTGCCAGCAAGAGAACAAACCTACTTTTCAGTTTAATGCAAGTCAGTCATTTGGGAGCTTCGTTTGGGTTGTCTGTTAATTTTTGTAAATAATATAATGGCTTAATTCTCCAAAATGATGTTTATATATGTCACTTGCAAAGAAGGAGAACTTAATAGGTATTTAGGCAATGTAACTTTCTTTAAAAACATAATTTGATCATTTCTGGCACTTAAAACTATTACCTGTTTTACAAATATCTTGAAAAGGAAATAATATATGTGATATTTTTTGATATTAAAGACTTGTGTATTTTTTGAATGTCAATATGTTGGTAGTTGTAGCTAGATACTTAGTATCAGCTTGCAGGAAACTCATCCCAAATGAATGCAGCTAGATAGTTTTGTTGGACCAGATTATTAGGTTTAGATAAGAGAAAAGCAAGGCGGCTTTTCCAAAAAGAAGACATTAAGCAGAAAAAAACGTTAACAAGGTAATGAAATAAGGAGTTGTATCTGTTGTAAAATTAATGAGTTTTCTGGATTTTCTTGTCAGCAATGCAAATTAAGCCACTACTATCTAATATTGTAATCTGTTCTTGAAAGCAGTAATTTCCTAGTTCGTGGACTTCTTTAAATATTTTGAATTAATTGCAGTGAAGATGATAAAGAGCAGTTGCCCTTTAAGTAGGGGCATCTCTATAGATCTTAATTTTTATGATCTGCTTGATGGGTCTGAACAACCGGAGAACATTTTTACTCTCCAGGGTCAAGAGTAAATTCAGATTTAGTACCCTGAGCCACTCTGAAACACCAGAATCATAACCTTTGTTATTCTGTGACTTCTGCGTTCTTCCTACTCTGTCTTGTCTCAAATTTTCTGCATGTTCAGAGTTACTCTTTTTTTATTCTCCTTCTTCCAGAGATTAATATGATTAACCCTTTCTCCCTTCTCCCTTTTTTGACCAACAACCCATCAATATGTGCTTGTGATTGAAACTGGGAAGAACAGACATTTCCAACCATTCCATATTGCTCTGTATTGTATTAGAATCTACTGCTGGTTCTGGCTGTACTGAAATTTGGAAAGGGATTTAAAGTGCTATCTTGATTATCGTCTTGGGCCCTGTCACACATTCATCTGTGTCCCAGCAACTGCTATCTATTAAAGATACGTATCGTCATACGTATGTGTACATGCTTCTCTGTTGTATATAGACATGTATGCGTAAGGGAACCAGGAATCATTTTTAAGGTACATTCAGTGGGATTTTTTTGTTTGTTTTTGTGTCCTTGAACAAAGAGTGGTTATAAACTTTGTTTAGATGATCCACCTAGTTTCTAAGACTCTGGTTTGCATACAGTACAGAAAATACATTTGGTGTAATAATCTCAGTAAGTGAGCTTTTTTTAGAAGCAGGTATGTATGTGTCCAGAGAGAGAGTGGGGAAGAGTAAAGTAAATTTTTGTGAAATTTTGTGAATTTTTGAGAAAATGAAATGTACTGTGATTTAGAAGTATATATAAATTTTATGATGAATTATAGTTTAAGGGATTTAGATCTTGACAGTTGGGTTGGGAAGACTTGAGTTTGGCAATACTTAGGTATCAGTTTGATCTGTAACTTTTTTTTTTTTTAATAAAATTCGGATACTTGTTTATAGAGCATTAATGTTTTGAGTTTTAAAAATGAGAAAAGAGTCTCTTCTGATATTGTAGGCAAGCAGGAATCAAAATAGTAACAAAAAAAAAAATTACATCGGATAGAACAATTTGTTATCCTAAAATTAATATGCATTAAAATTCATTTTTGGTTTATTTAAAAAACCAAGTATATAAGTTACTATAAAAATTAGGACTGTAATTTCAGTGTTTTACTACTGTATGTATGTTTTTATTGGTGTTTTCACAGAATTATGAGGTGCTGGATTTGAGTCATTTTCAAAGCAATTAATGTATATACGTGTCACACGAACATATATAAAAGTAATGTTAGGGTTCATTTCTTCAGTGAATTCCAGTATTTGTGTCTTCATAGAGTTAAGCCTTATCTAGATTTACATCTCCATTTAGAATTAAGAATTGTTTTCATACCTGTCCTGGGGCTTTTTTTGTCTTCTACCAAAGGCATGATATTTTCTGCAAAAGAACCATTTTTTTACAGAAGCAAATACTCACTTGTTATTTACTGATAAACCAACATTCTCTTTTATGTTGGAGTAGAAAAGTACATTCTGATGTTAGGTACCAGAGATGTATTTCAAAAAACTTAAAAGGTGAAAACTTACAAATATTTGTAATATTTGTGCTTTTATATTTAGGTGTTTCAGATATTATAAGGGGTCAAAATAGTGAATGTGGTAGTGTAAACATGAACTTGTATCTCTTTTTGTATATGTGTGTATATATATTTGTATATTAATATCAAACACAGGCACACAGAGCAGGCAGCACACATTGCTAAGCTCATTGTGAATGTTTAAATTTGGGAATTTAGTAAATTACATACAACTGCTATTCTAGAAGGCCACAGCTGTATGTAGTGCAAATATGGGAAAAAAATGCTAGGATGTGCTTTGTTGACAGATTTGCTAATGCAATTGTCTTAAATGTGTATTCGTTGAGGCTGTAGGCTGGGCAGCCTGCGAAGCATTTGCTGTGGTTTTAGTGTTATATGATGTATAGTGTTTTTCAAAACTGGGTCATTTAATTATGTACCCTTTTAAGCCCCAACTTAAAATCTTAGGCAGAGCTTTGTCTTCCCAGCTTTATCATTGTATCTCTTTGAAGAGGCTGGGGAGGAAGGCTGTACTGGCTTGCAAAGAAGCGATTCAGAAAAAAGAAGATTCTGTATATGTCTTCTCTACAGCTGACAGGCAAGTGTCTGTTGTGTGCCCATGCACATACGAGATTAGGAACATGCTCTGTATTAAGGCTGTTGTACATGCTTGCTATATCTTTAATAAGAATATAATGAAATTTGCCTTCGCATTCCTTTCTGATTCACTTAGCTGAAGAGCAGAAGAAAAGTGTGTGGCTCTGCCTATGGTTTCTCTACCATTGTTTACTGTGTATTATATAGTGTAATCCGTCAGCCAACTTTAATTTCACAAGCTATTCATTGTGTTTAAACAGTGCATTTCTTATATTAAATATTTATGGAAGTCTTTGGGAAGAATACATTAAAATGGCAGATGGAGGTCGTTTCAAGCATTTTCTTGATTGAAGGCTGGGGACCCCTGTGAATTTGAAGTCTGCTTTCAAGGAAAGTTCACAATGTCTGATTATAACCTAGGCAGGCAAGAATTCCACCAATTCCCTGCACTGTGATTTCAAAAAGCAATGGCTGCCTACAATCTTCATGCTTCAGCACCTTTCATTTTGAAATCATTTGCAAGTGCACTGAAGAATGGTGAACAAAAGCATTTACAGTTGTATTGCTTATTAATAATTCAACAGACCTGCAACTTTTACACATTACGATTACTTCACTCATTGATTTTTAACTACTAAAGCTAAGTGGAAAATCTGACTTTTGATGACAGTCCAATTGAGACATGTATGTTCAGACTCACACCAGTAACCTGGGAGTTTTGCTAGCCAGGTGTAAAGGAGCCAGGCAGAAGGGATGTTGTTATGTCAGGCAGGCAAGGTGTCCCAGGTCCTCAAAAGAGTCGGCAGATGATGGTGGCTACTGCCTTGCCTTGGCTAGCTGACCTTACTGCTTTGTATTGCTATTTCTCCAAAACATGCCATGAGCATCTCTGCTGATATGCAAAGACTGATTTGCAAACACATTTAATTTTTAATACTTGTGAATTTCACTAGTTTATCAAGTACAGTAGCTGATGATTTTAATTGATATGACTTGATGTCAAAATAACATTTGTATATATTTTTCCTTGGTTTTTTTTATTGTCTTTGATCATGAGCTACTTCCAGTGATGACTGCAAAACCAGAACCTAGCTTTTTTTCTTGCTAGAAGCTTGTACTCCAACCCCTTTTCCTTTGCTCTCATGGAAACATTTTCAATACCTATATACATGAGAAAAGAAACCTAAGATGATGTGGTTTTTAGAAATAAAAGCATAGTATAAGAGATGCAGTCTTTTACGCACACTTGAATTCATATGACTAAAGGCATATTTGGCATTGTCTTTTTTTTTATAACTTTACATTTTCAAAAAATATTTAAACTGTTAAAATGATAGAGAAACATTTAGGAAAGCATGCAGCAAGATAACATCTGATGACCAATTTTTAGTCTTTTTATTCTGTTCATGAATTCATAAAAATATGCAAATGTGATATGAAATTGATGGTATCTGAAATAATAAGGTGGAAGAGAAGTTACAGAAGTACTGGTATATTAAGAGACAAAGTACACTAGGATATATTCATCACATTTTAAAAAATCAAACACCCCTACCCACCCCACCCCCACCCCCCAAAAAACCCAAAACCAAACAAAACTTCATTAGAGAAGGCATTGTTTTAATCAAGCTTCATGACAGTAGCGTGCCATTTAGGAGAGTTTCTTTGGGAAAAATATAGTAAGTAATGTGTTACGATCTACAAGAAACTACCTTTTGCTTTTGTTCTTTGCTAGAATAACTCTAGTGTTTTCCCATGGCAAAGTATGTTTATTTTTGTAATTTGGAATTTCTGACATTTCATTTAAACTATATTTATGCTTTTGCTATTCATAAATTCTGAAAAGTTCGAGTATGAAAAAATTAGTTTTGTCATTATGCATTACCTTATAAAAATGTATACATTGTCTAATAGTTATTTATTACATATTGGGAGTATTGTACCCATCACTTCATGGGTCGATAAAAAGATAAAAGTTCTTGCTGCAAAAAGTCTGTCAGCAAAAAGCATGCAACCACAGCAAAAATAACTATACCCAAAACGCCTGAAAATGCAAGCAAATGAATCAACCCTTCCAGGTTTTATATAGACAAATTAGATACTCTTATTACTTCTGCAACTATAAATTTGGTTTCATTTTTTTAAATTATTCTGTCATTCTCTGTCCATGTGAATCATAACAGCTGTCTACTCTGTGCAGGTTGGGTGGCTTAATCATATCTCTTGACCTTAACGAATACTGATGCCAGAGAGGGACGTGCTTATGATGGAGGCTGTTATTGATAACAGGGCAGTTTTGGAGTCAGTTTTACTCCCTCAGTATATACATCTTATATCTCAAGATTTGATTCAATTTTAGAAATCTCATACGTTTCTCTGAAAAGTTATGTATATACTAGATTTACAGTTTTTCCTATCAACCATTTTTTCAGTTATGTGAATATAGGGGTTTTTTGTTGTTTTTTTTTTTTTACTTAAGAACTTGTAGTTTTTCTTTGAATTTCTTTTGAATGACATATTGGGTGTTTTGAAACTTCCTGAACACATGGATAATAAAGTTAGGTCTGAATTCAAACCTAAGAAAATAATTTCTGTAGAAAATGGAGGGAGAAATTCCTTATGCATGAAATTTCAACTGTAATTCTAGCATTTTTTGGCCATGTTGCTATAATATATTCACTGTAAAAACTAGAAGCTGTGTAAATAAGTGAGTGGCAGTTGCCCCAGGCAGAAATTTTTACTGATGCAATGAGATAAAAGTAATTAAGAAACATGTAGACTGATGGGTAATTAAATCCATGGGAAGCATTTTGTAACTAATTACTATGTTCTAATCACAGATTGCTTTCTATTTGTCAAGGTAAGTGTATATAATTACACAGCTCCCATTTTCTTTCATCTATAATCATCCCAGTTGGATGAGTATTTTTTAAGCAAGCCCAGACCTCTTAGTCTTTGGCAGTTCTTTTTCCTTGGAATAAAACAAAGAAAGTGGTGGTCATCTAGTTGCATGAATCCAGGTGGCACAGCTGTCTGCACTTACCATTGATGCTCTCTGCCATGCTTGCATCATGTCATGCTCTGTGACACGTTATTCTCATTGGTTTTGTATGTTCATACTCTGTTTAGATGCCTAATGACATTCTGATACATGTCACTAGACTGAATTCAAACACCAACATTTAAGCATCTTAATTGCATATCTTTATATGCCTCAGCTTTTCAAGTGCAAATATTTTAATACTTGGAATAGAAAGATTTCCTTTTGTTAGGAAGAGTGATATAGTTTAGATAAGGCTTTGTTAGTATGTGCTTAGATAGAGCTCGCCTACTCAATTTAGTTTTTTCCTCATCTGACACTTCAGTTTGACTTTAAGTTGGTTTATGTTTTCAGCTTGACAAGGTGTTTGAGGAAAATCTAACTCCATATCTATACTTGATTTTGCCTTAGAATAGAGGATTCCCTGGTATATCTTATCTAAGCCCAGATTTTCCTTGAATCAAAACAAAAGTATGGAATAGCTAGGATATGAAAATTGTAGCTATCTTTGGAATTGTTATTCAGTACACTGTCTTTTATTACAAAATCATGGATTCATCTGTAATCAGTTAACTTGGCATTTTCTCCTGCCGTGTTTACACCTTGACAAATGACTGAAGTAGATAACATGAATAAGTATTGCTCTATCGTGCCAGGGAAC
Organism: Gymnogyps californianus; assembly: GCF_018139145.2. Classification (NCBI taxonomy): domain Eukaryota; kingdom Metazoa; phylum Chordata; class Aves; order Accipitriformes; family Cathartidae; genus Gymnogyps; species Gymnogyps californianus. Next base: position 100,639,877 of record NC_059472.1, read on the forward strand.
CACCATGAATATGCAGTAAGCTTGTTCTACTTTTCCCCGGTGGTGGTCAGTACTGGATGCTTTGGGAACAGTGAAAGAAGTGAGGCAGCTCAAGGTGAGGCTTAGCTTAGGCCTTGAATAGCCTCCCAGCTTCTAGGGCCCTCCCATGCCAGAGGTTGCAGCCTGAAAATCATATTTAATAGCCTCTTCTTCCATAAATTTGCCTATACACTCCTGCAGTTCCAACCTCTGCAGCAGCCGTAGCAGTGAGTTTCATAGTTTCTGTAATTAGTAATCATGTACTGTGTGAAAACTTTTCTTTTTACTTAAAGCTACTGCCTGAGAGACTCGCTGGTTGAATTATGTTTTGGATTCCTGAATAGTGAAAATAAGTGCATAGTCATTTTCCTAATCCTCTTTTTCGCAAGTTCATGATTTTGTAGATCTTTGTTGTATTCTCCTTCACCTCTGTCCTCAAACTGAGTTGCGGATTATTTAGTCCATTTTCTTGTGTCAACTTTATTACAGTTTTCTTTATGATAACTTTTATGAAAGAATGTCACGATGGAATTCAGAATTTTGGAATACCAAGGATGTGTGAAGAGGCATAGCGTTGGCTTCCCCTTAGTTCCGTATTCTTTCTTTATTCAGTGTTAACGTTCTGCCAGCTTTTTTTGATTGGTGCTAATTAGTCAGATAATGCTTTCAAAAAATATCTAGAGAAAAATTTATCTCCCTTATCCAGGCTGTAGTACATCATTTTGAACCCATCCTTTTCAGAGCTTTTTTTTTTTGGCCTTTTTTTTTTTTTATGGTGCGTTATTTTGTGTTTATCTGCATAGGGTTTAATTGCCTGTATTATTTTCACCTCTTAATTCAGTATAGTTTCTGCAAGTTATTACAGTGTATTTAGTTTTGACTTCCTACAGGTACTGTATGTCATCACAAATTTTTCTTGTGTTCCTATTCCATACTTTTTTCAGATTGTTTGTCTGTTGAATACACCAATCCTAGTATGAATCTAGTAACTTCTCTATATTGTAAAAACTGGCAAATTATTCCTGACGGTTGCCTCTCATCTGTAGCAAGGCAATCCACAAGAGGCATCAGTCCCTCTATCCTATGAGGTAGTACTTTCTCTAAAAGTTATTGATGAGGGACATTTGAGAACTGTTTGGAAATCTATATGCACTGTTTTGTCTATGTTGACTGAATTTTGAAAAAAAGTATAATAAATGTGTGAATTCACATAGGCGTAAGGAGATGTAATTAACATTGACATAAATACAAGTTGTCCTAAATGTGGCAGGGAATTTCATTAAGAATGTAGATATAATGGTACTAGAATAAAATCTAAGACTCACCTACATATAACATGCAATTTTGGGCTCAAAGGTATTTGATCTCTTATGTTTTCAATTCTTCATAGTATATTTAACACTTAATTTTAAATAGTTTAAATATTTAATAGATGTATTCTTTATGCAGAATGTTTTTGCAGCATATCAATTATTAAAACAAACCACACTGAAACTTGATAGGGCTTGTGCTCTTACATCAGAAATGGAGAAGTTAAATATCATTCACATCCTTTGGCATAGTGCAGGTCTGATTTGATTTGCGCCGTCCTAGGTTTGAGCTTGGAATTGTAGCTATTACAGAACTTTTCCTAGATACTCTTTATCAACTTTGTACGTATAATGCAAAACACTTTGCAGCACTTGTGACAGCTGAAATTTTTGGAGCCTTTAAGTGGAACACACTAGTTACCTCTGTTGTTGAACAGCTACTGACCTGGTCTAGGAAAATTTGAAGTTAATTAAGGGGAAAGAAGCTCTAAAATGAACAGGCAAAATGTGAAGTTTTACTTTCAAGGCTAACAGAAGCTAGCAGTGAGCTCAAGGAGGCCACTTGAAGCTCCTCCCACTCTTGGCCCTTTGTACTGGCTCCTATACTGCGCTCTCCCCTAAGATGATGCACTGTATGGCTGCTCTGTGAACATCTGGAGAGCTAGTCGAGATTAAAAGTAGCCTTATGAGGATGGGGAGAGGTTAGGTTTAGTCATTGTTAATCAATGAGTTCCTTTATCCTTTTCACTGCAGAATGGAAGGGAAGAGAAATAGGTGGCTGGAGAAAAGTTGTGACTATTTAAGGTGCCATCCTTTTTTGTTTTGTTTTTGTTTTTCTTTTTTTTTTTTTTCTCCCTGAATACATCTTTTGGCTCTTTCTAAGGGTGCTTATCTGCAGCAGCTTACGTTGGTCAGTGTCAGGGCTGTCCACTGTCACATGTTCTTCCTTCCAACTACCTTTTCTGATTCTATTGCTTATTGAGCAGCTAAACAGAAGGCCACTTCAGAATGCTGTTTTTCAACAGAAAACTAGTAATAAAGAGGGGAGGGGGGGAAAAAGCTTGACTCCTCAGCTTGCTGTTTGGTTTTGTGCAAAGGTAAGGTAGGGGACATAAACATGCAGCAGATAGAGTGGGACCATTGTAGATCCAATGTGGATCCTGTTAAGCTCCTTGTAGGACAGGACCCTTAGAAGCAAAACAAGGGCTCGGAGGAAGCAGAACAGACTTGGCAATGCAAGTAGACTTGATTGTCAGGCTTTGTCTGCAAAGGAGTGTTGGTGGTTGATGAAGAGGTGTCTCCTGAGACCTGCCTTTAGGCTGAAGCAGTACTGAAAGTTATGTGTCATAATTTCAGTCTATAAAGGTGGCTTAGAAGGAAGGGGTGAAGGAGAAACCTCTCATGAAATAACTGCTCCAGACAAATGCATCTGTTGAGAGCTATCTTGTGTATGCTTTTCATTTCCTATATCCAAACGGATGACTTAAGAGTGTGATTTTTAGAAAAGATGCATTGGCTTGATGTTTATAGAGTACCTGGCACTGTGTAGGCTCATATTCATTCCTACCATGTTAGAACTAATTATGGTAAGAAGAAAACTTATCTACTGACTTTTTAGTTACAGAAACAGAAACAAGATGAAGTGCACTCTTTCAAAAACCACTTTATTTTCTCGTTTCTAAAAAGCTATCTCCAATGGGTAACATAGCCATGGAGTGTTTGCAATTTAGAAGAGAGCTAATTAAATGCTCTTCATAGCATAAGATGAATGTTATTTATTTACTGAGATCATTCAGGCATCAATAAATAACGTTAAAGTTACAGAGTGTGATGTGACTCTAAAGAACCATTTTTAAAGAAATTAAGTATGACCAGACTACAGGCACAGCTGTGCTTGTAGCTCATGTAAGCATACACAATCTAGCTTGAAATAAGCCACCTTTTTTATTAGTAGTACTATAACTTCAGGACACCATAATATTTGTCAAGATTCTCTAACAGGTTTCTGATGAGTTCTGTGCCATTAGTATTCTCTTTCTATAAATAAGTGCCTGGGATAGCTGCTTCAAGCCAGCTTATGTGGACATGTCCAAGCAAAAGCAGTAATGCATGATGTATGAGCTAGTTTGTATTATTTCTTTAAATTAACACTTTGTTTAGAACTTGATACAGGCAGCAAACTGGTGATATATACACCATCAAAAATCTTTCAGGTTTTTAGTCACCTCTAAATTGGATTGTATTCAAGTTACTCCTGAGTCTGAGATGAAATGCATTATTGCCATTACATGGAGTCATTCAGTCCCTCATGTTTCCTAAATCTGACTGCAAGAAATTCATCCAGTAGTTACAGCTAAAGTGAAGTCATTTATATTTTCTCCCACTGACTTAAATGATGCTAACTTCCTCATTCTCACTCTTGTGAAATTATGTAGAAATAATAGTGCTTTAATGTACGTTATGAAATTGGAACATACATTTTAAGTAATGACATTGGAATGCTTTGGATTAGAAACTCGCGAGTGGCCTTTGCTCTTCTGAAGATCAGGTGCTTAAGTAAATTACCATTTTCCTATGGAATAGAGAGGCAGGGATTAACACTTTGAGATGGACTCTACAAGCTCCACAGAATGTCAGTAGAGTTCTTTTAGGTGTAGAAATAGTTTTGACCATTCTTTCAGTGTATTTTTTCCTGGATAGTCAAGTTCAATCCTTGTAACTCATGTAAAATTACTGTTCTGTAGTAAGATTTCTATGGAAACTTTGTGCTTTGTTTTATTTTTACAATACCTGTCTCTTGAAATGCCAATGCACTTGTATTTGTTAGAATATATCTTTATTAGGAAATAAAACTTTTGAACAAAAACATGTGTCATTTTGCTTCTCTTTGCAGTTTAACGTGGGCTAAATAACAAGATGCTTGCATTAGTTCTTTTTCTGACAGATATTTAGGTGGTCCTATATGTTCCTATTCTTCCTATAAAATAATTTGAACTGCAGAAAATTCTTTACTGGCAGTCTGCACCTTGGCTAATTGGTGCTGAGGATGTCACTAGTCAGGTCTGAGCGACCTCCCGCTGCTCGTTTCCCAAGTTACAAATCAGAATTAGCTGCTGACAGCCAGCCAAATAACTTCAGCAAATACTTAGGACAATGGGCACTGAAAGGCACCAAGTCTGTGAAGTCAGTCAGTGCTTTATAGACACTGAAGCATTCCTGAGGATCTGTTAAGCTGAGCCACATGGTGCTCAGCTAGGAAGTTGATTGATGGTTTTACAAAGAAAAAAATGTTTATGAAAGAATGCTTTTCTTACAGATTATCCTGCATTAATATATATCTGATGTGCCTGGCAATGTTTCAGCAACTGGATGCTTGCCAAGACTTGACACTCCTGCAAGACACAATACAGTTTGTGTCTAGCAGCACAGAGCTTTTTGTTTTATGATCCTGTTTTTAATGAGGCAGACACTTTCATATGAATTGTCCTTCTCTAAATCAGTAACACTTTTACACTGTGATCGTTACATGTTAAGTTGTTTATCCAGGCTAAAGTGGAGTCCATTTTTGCAAGTTTTTACTTCTTATCCAGAATTTCAGTCTTGTCTTATTCTGTTTCAGTGATTGGAATAAACACAAAAGGTACCAGAAGCTCTCATGTGAAGTTGAAGAATTACAGGCTCCATACAAAATATACGAACCAGGTTCACTGTTCATATATCTCAAAAATAAGCTCAGAGGTGTTTAAATACCATTGTAAAGTAAAGATCAGTGCTCTAGGATGTCAATGGGAGCTGGGAGCCTGAATCCATTTGTAGATCTGTCTGAGTACTCGAGAAAAGTTTGATATTAAATGTCCTTATTGGACTTATTTACAAGTGAATTTAATGGGTTCTTTTCTGTAATTTGTGCTGTTAATTTCATGTATTTTGTGTGCTGCTCTATAGAGGAAAAAAGGCATTAATGTGCAGTGGGGAGAATTATTAAATCCTTCCTCTTGATCTGGGAGAGCAGCAAAACTTAGTCATTCTCAAACTGCGACACAGAAATTGCTAAGGCTATGATTCCCTTATGTTAAATTTATAATTAACTTATGTTAACTTTATAATTAAGGGCTGGAACAAATAAATTATTTTACTTTGAACTTTGACTTACGTCCAGCCTCCCTCACATCACTGGTAAATGATGGGGTTTTTTTAAGACAAAAAGTCCTCGTATGTTTCAAAATGATTGAAAAGATGTGTGTGCTTTCTTTTATGAGAGAGGCTTTAACAAACCATCATTGAGGCTGAATTATTTCTCATTACTAGCGGAGGGTGGTGCATTTAAATTGGGTTTAAGGTCATTGACAGGGCAGGTTGAAGGGGAGGAAAGAGAGGAGATATGCATTGTGGTTAAATGTGTTGGAACAGACCTGCAAAATAAAATGGAGACTGTCAGATAGTCTCAATATTTGTTCTGTCATGCATGGAAACATACACAGAGAGAATATGCAGAAAAACTATTGCTCCAGTGGCTTGCATTCAAGCATATAGTATGATGAATTGCTTGGAGCCCTAGTGATAAAGAATATTAACAACCTGAAGACAGAGAATCATTTAACTGTCCCATACTATTGATTATTGTCACATACTATTCTTCAGGTATAAGTAGAGGTAAACTGAAGTAGTTGAACAAGTAACTGTAATTACAAGTTCTTGTGAGTCTGTACTTTTACTTATGCAATGCTTGAGGTATTTATTTGAAGACCAACTCTTTCATGATGTGCTAAAGCCTGCTTTCTTAAAGTTTGGTGCCTTGTGATGCTGATCTCCACCAGTATGAACCCCACTTCCTTCCTCATGGAGCCTGTGATATCCCTGCTATGGAGGAGTTGTAGCTAATCCAGCCTGGTGACTGCAGCCAAATAAACTGAGTTGTGGCAGAGTCCTGCTTGCCTTCCCCTAAGTGGGACACCCGTTTGGGCCACGCTTTTCCAGCTGGTTACTAGTGTTCATGAAACTTGCGGGAATTTACTGTTGTTGAGATTTCCAGTTTTCTGTCAAATTTGATAGAAATTGGCCAATGAGTTCAAAAGTTACTGGGATAGAATGATACATGCACAGCATGATCATGCAAGCCTTGTTTTCGTAGGTATCCTGATTAAAGATATATTTCTTAAATACAAGCTTAAGGAATCTGAGTCCACATTGGAGACTTGAATAGGAGGATTCTGTTAACAGTATGGGGATCTAGTAACTCAATTCTTAGTAAATGCAAAACATAAGCTGTTTTAAAAAAAAGAAGCTCAAACTTGTCCGTTCTTCTGTATTCCTGCAGACCGATGTGATTGACTTAAACAAATATTTCGTAAGTAAGAGTGGCATCAAAACCCTTGTTGGAATAGTAACTCTAAACCTAAATAAATGAGGGCAAACTTCATTGCAATCCCAAGATGACTCGATATTTTGTTCAGCTGGAGGAAAGGAATGTATTTCTTTTGAAAATTTTCTTTTAAGAGGTTTCAGTTTATTTTTCTGTGCCAATCTGTAGTTAATACTGTGTGGTGTTATTTAACACAGTCAGTTTTGTTCGTTTCTCTGATTTCTGTTTGTGTTCATGTGTGCATGCTCATTCTTAAAAGGCTTCTTTCCCATGGCTGAGCCTCAAACAGTATCTGAGCTGAGATACTGCGCGTATGTCTAGAGGTTCTCTGTACATTTCAGGGAAGTGTTTTGATCCTGTGTGTCATTTTTGGTTTTATGCTTACATGTTTTACTGTATTCTGTGATCCTTATTTCGAATTTATGGCATCCTTTTAATTTTCCTTTGAGGCAAAATGTTGAAATAGGTAATTGCTTTTTGTATCTTTCTGTATTTTACTAGAAGGTAGAGATAGGAGAGAGGAAATACTAGAAAGGAATCTTTCTGAAAATATGGTAAACTCAGACAGCCACTTTATTCCCATCTCTATTAACCAACTGTTTCCCTTCCTAGAAAAAAAATGAAAAGGTATTTAACGTGTTCTAAGTTGCAGCCAACTTGTCGTTGCTGTTGTTGTGTAGGGACAAACAGATGTGTTATGCTATGACTTGAATCACTATAAACCTTTATTAGATTATTAGGAAATTACAGCACATGACCCAGGACTAAAGCTCATGTTGTTAAAAAGGAATTATTGGCGGTTAAAACATGCTATGTAAGAAATGACATTTCTCCCATTGCTGAAACAGGGGAAGAACAGACTTTTCATTACATTTCTTCTTGTTTCTAGCATTGCTAAAACTTGTTTCCATATGTAGAAGTGACAAATGGCATATGTGTACACAGCATGTTTCCTCTGCAGCAGTGCAGAGTGTATGATAGTATACATTCTTATTTTTTTAGTCATGCTTTGGGTTAGATGTTTGATGACTTTCTAGTGCATTGTATGTATTTTATTTCTTTATCCAACTTAGTGATACACACTTTGGTGTTTTTAGTAAAACTGCTCTACAAAATATCCCATCTATCATTATCAGAAAATACAAACATATGCAAAAAGGTACTCCTTTAACTATGGGATCATGTTTCTTTCAGAAAAGAGAGGAACATTTTTGAATAGTATTTGTTTTTGATTTGTGATTTCTCTAGAAAGCTTAGGTTGGAATTCATCTTCAGGGCTCATAGAGTCCTGAAAGAAAATGACTCTTTAAGTTCCTCTGAAGATAATTTATTTGTGGAATTCTGAAGCCATGTATCAGTTGTAGATTTCTATTAATTGATTGCAATGCTACTACTAAGTGGATTAGTCATTGATATGCTGTGCTAATATTATGGTAAGTGTTGAAAGGCTGAATATTTTAAAGCATAGGCTTTAAAATGCTTAAGCATTTAAAGCATGCTTAAGAAGCTGTATTAAAATAGTAGTGACAACAAAAGAAAAACCTCACTCAGTACTTCTGACTCCTTGGCCTGAAGTTTATTTACAATTAATTGTTTTCCTAGTATCACTGCCAGTTGCAGCTTCTATAATCAAATTGAACAAAATCATATAGTATGAACAGCACTTAGCAGTAAGAGAATTCACAAGATTTTCGTGCTCGTTCAGAAAAGACATACCTGGTTGGTATGCTATTCAAAGGATTTTTCTTTTTATGCTTGACTGGTGAAGATTTTATGTAAGACTGACTGAACTGCTGCTGCCTGGAAGAGTTTTTCTCCAAACTGATTTTCCCGTGCCCCTTGAAACATCTGGTAAGCAGCAGTCATTGGCAAGAGTACCATACCAGACAAATTGCACCACTCGCCCTAACTGCTGTGGTGTTCTGTGTGTTCCTGTCCCAGTGACGTGTTCCTGTAGCACATGTGCACACACCACAGTCAGGCTTTGGAACCCGGCCTTCCCTCTGTGCTCCTCTCCTTTCTAAAATCAAATACATATTTTCTCCTTGATCACCTATAAACTGGTGTTTCGACATGCCCATTGCAGGTTGGATGAGTCTCCTGAAACTGAACTCTTCGTGAAATGATGAAAAGTACTCCTGGTGGAAAAGCCATCTCAAGAAACAAAAGAACAAGTAATAACAGCACCATTCCTCAACCATTAAAACTGCTGTGCAGAGAAGTAGTATTTGAAATGCAATTACTGGGTTTGAAGGGAAATGTGATCTCCTAGTGTTAGGGATAACTCATTAAAGGAGTCTTTAAGGCAAGTGTATTATTTTTTTATCATGATTTTCCTAATGACAGCTTTCTAACAATGAATGCAGCTGAGCAGTAAGATTTGTGAAGTTCAATACCTTTATAAATTTTTTCCTCAAATTACATTGCTGGATTGTGTCTTTGAGAGCTAGATATAGTATGTAGAGGTGTTAGGTATAAGGAACATGTTACAGAACATTTTAAATGAAGACAAAGGTAAACTTGTATAACACTTGTAGGCTTCTACCAAGCGTTTAAAGAAAAACTATTTAACAAATAGGGATATTATTAGATTATTTCAATAAGTTTTTTAAAAGTTTTTTTCCCTAGTGTCATCTACTCAGTGTTTTTTTTATAGATGGAATAATAAACTGTTTTTCTGAGTGACTAGGCTCTTGTTTGAATTCTAATCTTGAAAAGATTCATTAATTGCACTTTGGATATTCTTTATCAAAAGATTCCCGAATGGAAGCTCATCTCTCTTAATTTTGATTTAATTCATGTTCCTATATTGACAAATAATAAGTTCATCAAAAGGTAAATTATTGTTTAGAATGAGACCTTGGTGGGCATTAATCTGTATGAGAAAAATACATTAATATCCTTCAAAACCCTTGAATGATTTCACTTTGACCTCCCTGTGGACACCTCCATCAGATTTTAATTGCATCCTGATTATGATGTATTTTGGTGATGTATCACTGAATACTTTAAATAAATGTAGATTAAGGTGATTACACACCAAAGAGGCTCTGGGTAGTCAGTGAGAATTCAGTAGATATACTTAAACGACTTCATGATTTAGAATTAGGGAAACTATATTATTAGTGCTATACAAGCATTCTCCTTTTTGGTCAAGTTGACGCATTTAGAGTTGCAGAGAAAATACCATCCATTTGAGAAAATATTTTAAGTAATACTGAACATTAAAGGAGGGTTTTGACAGAAATCGGGGGATTATGATGTTATTTCTATCTGTAGACTTACCTAATTTTTAATGTATATTTCCCTGATTATTGTTTTTCTCAAAAAAAAAAAAGACACGCCACCTTAGTTTTGAGGTTACTTAGTGACTTGCTACTGAACTGTTTTAGCTTATAGTCAGGTGCAGCAATGAGTTGACATACTTGCAGATATAGGCCATATTATTCTTAATGAATGGTGTTATCTACGCTATCGTGAGGAGGTAACTTTAGATAAGGATTACCATCCTCGGAAACTGTATTTACAAGATTACCCCTCTGTATTGCTGGCTTATGGAATTGGGGTCTCCTAAATGCATTCTGTGTTTAGCCAACCACCTTGCCCTTGCACATGCTGACTGTTTCCCTGCTTTCTTTTATTCTATGAAATAGCAGTTTGCCAGATTCTTGAGCTATTTTATCACTTTATACAAAGAATAATTGTAATTAAAATCAGTCTTTTCCTTAGAATTCAGTACTATAACGTAAAATAAGATGACTGTGATATATAGAAGAACTGCTGAAAAACAAAGCAAAACAAACCTTTTTTTAGTAAAGTATTTCTGTATTCTGTATTGCTATTTGAGGTTTACATTATTATATCTTGGCTCATAACTTAGTGTGAAACAAAGCATTTGACACTTTTATATTTGTCACTTACGGTAGTACTTTCTTCTTAATTCTGGGGGTGGGTTTGTGATCAGAACATGTAACATTCTAAAAGACGTCTCCCCTGATCCTGGGATATGTAGCAGAGCAGAGATTTATTCATTCTTGTTAGCTTTTCAGTCAGACAGACATAAGCTATCTTCTTTCTTTGATTACATTTTGAAATTTCAACATTTTACTGTAACCCAAATTATTTCTAACTAATTTTCAGGTAATTTTAAAAATGTTATCTGTAAATACCCAAAATGTGTTTTCTTTTTACTCTTGCTGTTCCTCTATTAAAAAAAAAAAAAAAGTTAGAAACATTCAATGAAATAGGAATATAGTATTTAGCTCTCAAAAATGCAAGAAATTGGGGCAGGAGAATGCTTTCTGGAGGATGAGTTTCCATGTCAAATATCTCTAACACACCCTGGTAGCTTGTGTGCAAGCTGCTGTTGTAGAATTTGTAAGTTATTCTCTTTCTGAACTCAGATTCAGAGAGTTATTTAGCTTGGCTACAAACATTTTTAAGGATTGAAACTTGGTATGCCATGTTACTTCCCAAGAATTAATCAGTTTCCATGAAAACATGTTGTTTAAATTAATCCAAACTCATTAGCACTACAGAGATGGATACTCAGTAAAAAACCTCCATTAATTAGCACTGCATCCTGTAATATGCCTACAGCTCATGACCATTTCCTTGAATTTGTGAGTGTGTGACCCTTTGCATCAGATACTTCATCTACAGAAGACCGATAGCCTATGTTTTGTTTTTAAAACAGTGAGCGTATGTTATAATGAGTGGCACATTACTCTCTTTTTCCCAATGAATTCCTAAGTCATAAACAAGATTTCTGATATGCCTCATTTTGAATTCAGAGTTCAAAGCAGATTTCTCATTTGTGTTTTGACAATAGGCATAGAAATAATAAATTTTAGTTCTTCAGTTTTTAAGTTTGTGGAAATTTTGCTCTTTCTCTTTTCAGTAGCTAAAGAGTATTTCTGCAGGGTGCTAGACTGACCCTTCTGGTGGAGGGTCGAGTACTCTCTCTCTGCTTATAGTACAAGAACAACATGAGCGTATCAATGGTTCACAAAGTATATTTGTGAGGCATAGAGCTGAGAACAATAATTCCATGCTTCACAGACCTGCATATCTATATGCTGTGTACAGGGCTGCAGAACAACAACTCTAAACTCACGCCTGTCTGTGTTTTCTGAAATAGCTTTCCTTTGTGTTTAAGTCCCTTTTTACAAAATCTATTCCCTGCAGTCACCCAGTCTTTATTTTCTTGGTGCATGTACGATTACCTATCATTGAACTTGCTTCTTGAATATTGTTCTTGGTTCAGCAAAGAACTGATTAATATCAGCTAATTCTGTCCCTGATCATTAACACACATAAGACTCTTATTCTGTTAACTTAGGCAGTAGATGTCCACCATCTCTGAAAACCGACTTAATTCTTGTAGAATGCCTATATATGGAATGGCGAATTTCAGTTTTAATCTTTTTTCAGCTGGCAAGGGTAGTGATTAAGTGAAAATTTTTTATTTTTTTTTTTTCATTTGTGCAAGAGCTGACCTTCAAAACATGTGTAGGTAACACACATGCCTGGAAATAGGAGGGTCATAGGCAGGAGACCAGCAGAAAAAGCACAGACATCTCCCTTAAAGAACAACTTCCTCATCCCTCAACCTGAGAAATAGGACCAACTCATGAAATTCAACTATGGTTTTTTCCCCTCCAGTTTTTTCGAAATCCTTTCTTCCCCTTTCTCTTCAAACTGGCTACAAAATCCAATTTATCATCATGATGTATGGTATCATTAATCCCGCTTGAAAGCAAGATGCATAATGCTGCAGTGTTGGCACTGAGCAAAACTTCTGCGGCCTGACTGTCTTGATGCCCTTTTGAGTCTCTCTTGTTCTAGCAGAATGAAACTGGACTCATAATAAGTTTAGCTATCGTGCTGTTTGAGCAGCAAGTGACCTATTATACTGTTCCCTTTCCTTCCCCCCCTTCCTCTCCCCTTTGCTAACACACTATAGCTACAAAATGAGCAAGACAGGGCTGCTAGTTTATGCTCTAGCAGTAAGCTATTAGAAACAGAGGTCCCTATAGGGGTAGAATGACCTCTTTTATAAGCAAGGACAAGGGTTTGCTTTGTGGGAGAGAGAAACCTCTTATGCTTTCTTTGGTATTTAATCAGTTGGCCCTATCTGCTGCACACTTTTTATTGGGAACTTGCTATTTCCAACTTTTTTTTATTAATACCATAGAAAGAAGAAATAATTTTAACTAAACTTTTACGACTGTCACAAGCTTTCTTATTCCTTGTTTCAAAATACTCATCGTATCAACATACTTTGCTTTGCTTATCAATATAGTCACAGAAGTGCGCAAAAGAAACAGTATTTAATATAAATTGTAAAACTGCTAAACCCTACAATAGTCACAGGTAGTAAACTTCCTTTGTAAATGCCTTGATGGTGAAGCATTTGCTGCAAAAGGAGCAGTTCCGTTTTTGAGACTTTTATGTAACAAATTTAGATAAATAAGCAAATTCAGTGGACCCATGTTCTAAACAGTTTCATCAGTTTCATCTTTCAGATGCATAACTCTTGAAAAGGAAAACCTTGAATAAATCCGTTTGTAGCTCCCACTTTCATAACCACAGAAGATAAAATGGAGAGCCACTGTTAGTGATATGGCTATTAGATTCTTCTATCGGACTTCACATCTAAATATAAAGTGGATGGTAGAGTATCCTTACATTAAAGTTAGCTTGATGTTACTAAAGAGTAGATAGGTAGCTGGGCCAGAACTCTTCACTTCAGTGTGTGGTTTTTGTGGTAAAATCTCCAAAGTAACCCTAAAAATTAATGTGAAAGATGGTAGTAGAAGTGTGTGCATATGTTTTGTTGTTGTGAGGGAGGGGGGGTTTTTGTTTTTTAATTTTGTGCAAAACCAGAATGTTTTGTTATTGTAACTTAAAAGTAATTAAGAAAAGTTCTTATCAAGCAGTCCTAATCCTTGTTATTTTTTTACTTTCGTCCAGCTCTGATTTGACTTTGTAAGTTACATAAAATAACACAAGAAATATGAATGCACTTCGAGGGGAAAAAAAGGTATAAAACATAAAATTTTTAAAATATATTAACACATTTTCATTGAAATAGAATCAAGCTGTTTCCTGAGCTCTTTTGCATTGAGCTTCATAAGCTGTTTCTTGAGCTCTTTTGCATCAAAGTTCATTTAAGCTCTGATTACAACTTATTATATAAGTAAGTGAGATAGCATGTTTTACTTTTTGGAAAAATAACTTAATCTAACCAAAATTCAAGGGATGTTTCATACTTTTGAAAAAGCAATTGCCAGAAGAGTTAAGGAGGCGCAAGACACAATTAATTTTTCTGTTTTGGAGTTTGCAAATATAGCCCAAACTTTTTTCCATTAGTTTGCAGGATCAGGAATTTGGTGTAAGTATGTACGTCACATCTGTGGTAAATGATCCTTTAAATCGAGTTCCTGTTATGGCTTCATATAGTTTGAGAATTTCATACCATGAATATATACTAATGTATAACATGTATGTAAATACATGAGAACTTTAATCATTTGTGTGTGCAAACATTTACTTAAATTAAGTATCTTGGCAAGGAGAAAGAAAAAATATCTTGAATTTTGTTACTAAATGTAGTAGACAACACTGCCAAATAGAATATTCCAAAATGATATTGTTGAGTGCTCTACTTTTAAAAAAATATGTTATCCTACATAGGTGGAATAATCTGACTCAGTGTAACTTGGTCTGTATGTCACTTCATATTAGTTCCCAAACACATTTGTTCTGAAAAATATGTAAACCATAAAAGTTAGTGTGTTCATTTCCTAAGCACTCTAATACATGTGTCATCCTGTGGGTAGTAGAAACCACAACTGCTTTAAAGACTTGCACTGAACTAAGCACTTGCAAAACATAGCTGTAGTTTTTGTAACTGCAGACTGACATCCAGAAGTAACAGAAATAATCCTGCAATGAAAGGCATCCAAGTGTGCTGAGAGTGCCAGCTGATGTCATTATGAGGCTGTTCTCTCTCATCATTCAAAGGGCATGACAATCAGGGGAGATTCTTGATGACTGGAAAAAGGGAAATGTCACCCTGCCCTTCAGGAACAGCAAGAAGGGGGATCTAGGGAACTACAGGGCAGCTGAACCTCACTCTGTATGGGGCTAAACCCTCCTGGAAGCCACTTCTGGGCACATGAAGGACAAGAGGGTGTTTGGGCAATGGCAAATCATGTGACTGGCCTGAGTGACTTTTCTGACGGGATGTTTGGCTTTGCGGAGGAAAGGAAAGCCGTGAAGTTTTGGTGTTTTGAAATGGGTTGGTTTGGGGGGTAGGGGGCAGGAGGAGGTTGTTTGGGGGTTTTGTTTGTTTTTCGGGCTTTGGGGTGGAGGGTTTCTTCAGTTTTGGGGTTTTCTGTTTTGTTTGGGGATTTTGGAGTTTTTTTCTACCTTGAATTTAGCTAAGTCTTCGGTATAGTCTCCCATAATATTCTGAGATTGGTGAGATATGGACTGGATAAGTGGATGGTAGGGTGGCTGAAAGAGTTGGCTGGACTGCCAGGCTCACAGGGTGGTGATCCACAGTATAAAGTCTAGCTGGCGGTTACTAATGGTGTTTCGTGGAGATTGGTCCTGGGGCCAGTATTTCATGTCTTTATTAACAATGTGAACAGTGAGATGGAGTGCATTTTGAGCAATCTGGGAGATGATACCAAACTGGGGGAATAGTTGACTGCCTGGAGGGTAGGGCTAATATTGCAATGGACCTCAACCGTCTGGAGAAATGGACTGACAGTAACTTCATGAAGTTCAACAAAGGCAGGTAGAATGTCCTGAATCCAGGACAAAATAATGCCATGCTGCAGTATGGGTGTGGAGAGCTGGAAAGCAGCTTTGTGGACTTTAGAGTTCCTCTGGGCAAACTGATGAACATGAGTCAGCAGTGAAACCTCTTTGCAGTTATCAGCTGCATCCTAGCCGCTATTAGCAAGAGTGCAGCCGCAGGCCCAGGGAAGTGCCTTGTATTTGGCAATTATGAGACATCATGGAGAGAGTGCTCTGTCCAGTTTTGGGCACCCCAGGACAAGGCTTACTGACGTACTGGAGCAATTCAGTGGAGGGCCACCAAAATGATTAGGAGGATGGAGCACATGGCATACAAGAAATGGATTTGTTGAGCTTTTGAAGAGAAAGCTAGGAGGAGATCTTATTGCTGTCTACGAGTGCCTAATGGGAGGATATAGAGAAGGCAGAACTAGACTGTCTTGTAGTCAGACAGGTCTTGCAGAGATAAGATGAGAGGTAAAAGGACAAGTTGGAACACAGGAAATTGCAATTAGGTGCAAGGAAAAATATTTTACCCTGAGGGTGGTCAAATATTGGAACAGATTACCCAAAGTGGCTGTGGTATTTCTGTCGTTGGAAATACTCAAAACACAGCTGCACAAGGGCCTAGACGAGCAATCTCGTCTAATTGGACCTGATTTGAGCAGGAGATTGGATTAGATGACCTCCAGCAGTCCCTTGCAACCTAAGCTATTCTGTGATCCCATGAAAAGAAATTTTCACCGTATGTACAGAATTGTCTTTACCTTTTGGCTTTCCTGATGACTACATAAAATGGAATTTGTTCAGGCTTTTAAATTAAGTCACTGTGTGTAGCAGGTCTTTATGTAGTACTAATCAATGCTTCAAAGCAATTTATGCTATTAAAGAGATATTTTAAAACTATTGATTATGACTCTAATAGTGAAAAGTCAGAGAAACATTTTTCTGGTCCTCATTTTGAAGTGCACTAATGCTGAACAGACTTTCCGGGCCACTCAACCAGCCATTGCTTCCTCCTGTGTTGTGAAGGGTTGGTTAAGCCAGTCATCCTTTTGCTAGGCTTCCTCTTTTAAGACGAATTTTGGGGATCTAGTAATGTCTCCAAGTGTTGCATTCCAGTAGGTCAGCCAACATTCATGATGCCATTCAAATCTTGTTCTGCTATTCATGGCAAGCATTAAGAAAACAGTAGTGGACAATCATCTTTCACTTCCTTAAGAATGTCCAGAAGGTTAAAAAAATAGATCTTTCGAAAAGAGGAAATATGCTTGGGCATAATAAAGATCCTCTAGAAAGTCTGGCTATGAGACACTTATCTAGAGCTTTGTCCCTCAAAATAAAAAGGAGACTGTGATAGGACCAGTTTGTATGTAGTATGTCGTGAGCAGAGCTGCAGTACTGCATTCATCTGAATGATATATTGCTGAATCATAAGCTGACCCACGCTTTCCAAAGTACAGAAAAAACTTTGATCCTTTAGATTATAGCCTGATAACTTGCCTCTTTCACCAGCTCTGTACCTAGACCTGTCTTTTTTCTTCAGTCTACTTTTTTCATCATCTGCTTGCCAGATAGTCTGCAGTTTCTAATTGTGGCAGTTAAGTGTGAGTTACTTTTTGAGTCTGGGATAGGGTGTGTTTGTACAGGATTGTGTGTAACTCCATTGTCTCTCTCCTCTAGAAGCCCTATGTATATACAGATCAAATAGGGATTTCTTGGTGAACTGGAAACTAATCCTTCCAAACCTCCATTAGCACCAGTGAGTTGCTCACAGTTTGATTTACTCTTTCAGGAAGTCCCTGCAATGGGATCTTTCAGTGATCATCCACGTGGTTGAACTGACTCTAAGAGGAGGCCTGGACTCTTACATGGTGAATCAATGCGTGCAGAGTACTTCAGAATTATAGGAGGAATTTGATTCCTCCAAATCTCAGTTTCTGTTTAAACTTGCATTATATTCAGGTTGATACAGAGATACGGTATGTACACAGATGTCTTCACAGTTTCTCAGTTAAGGCACTGATTCAGCAAAGTAATCTAGCACATGCACTGCATCAAGTATGTAGATAGTGCCTGTAAAATCCATGCTGAACAAATAAGGGGAAACTCAAATAATTGAAGAGAAAATAAATTTCTGTAGGGTAAGCTCATTCAGAACAACGAGCACATTTAAAACGAATTTGATTTTCCAAGCCTTTCTCTCCATCTTTGGCTATGATGTTTTTTTAATTCTAAGGGTGTGATCAGGAATGGCAGGGTCAGATTGATTGTCCTCAAGTCCGCAGGCAGTTTTTGACAAACATTTAAGTCAGACCTCCCCTTGGCAGATGGTCTTTCAGATTTCTGTGGTGCAGTGGGAGAGGTATTTCTATGGTCTGTACAGCACTGCAGGCTGCCGTAAGAATTCACTGTCGGAGAAGGAATAGCAAGGAGGTCAGGCAGTTATTGATAAGCATATGTGGGCTACTGAGAAGGTCAGAATCAGGGGCCTCCCACCGAGGCAGCCTGCAGAGAATTGTGCTGCTGGAGAAGCCACTCCTGTTTCCATTAGAAAATCTCACAGGAAAGAGAAGAACAAGAAGAAGGGAAGGAGAAGAAAAAAATAAGGGAATTTTGTGATTGAATTTCATTTGTACAAAGGTGCAGCAGGTTAACAAATAGAATTTCAGTGGGATTAATGTCTGATATTTTAACATCTTCAGATGTTTTTGTAAATTGAAGTAAATTCATTTTTCAGATGGGTAGACTTCCCTTCAATTTAAAAGATGTTTGCTACTGCTGAAAACAGTGTTTACAATAGTGGCATGAAGATAAAGCGAAACAAAAAACGCTAGAAATTTTTTATTAAAGAAATGAATCATTTCAAGTGGTCTCTAAAACAGAAATGCACATATCCCGTAAAAGTGACAACTGTAGGATTTCTTGTCTTCTTTGAGAAGGATTGTTTAGACTGTCCCACAAAAATGAAGTTAAAACCCGTGTCAGATAATCTGCAATGAGTATTCTTTATATTGAGATGTTGGAGAAGGAATAGGCTCAGAACCTCCTTCATTTACATGGAACCTATTCTTTTTCCAGCATTTTTGTTCTCAGTCATCTCCAATTGATCTCAGCAGAGCAGAGATCAGAAGCCAGCTGTTGAGGTTACTCTTTTGTGCTGAGTAGTGATGGCAGAGTGAGAAATAAACTACGAGCTGTGACCAAGGGCAGACTTGTAATTACTTGAATATAATGATAATGGGCCTTAATACTGTAACAAATGCTCTGAGTTTGCACATCCAGACGCTGCAGTTTGGATCAATTTTCTTGTTTACAAAATCAGCTTGCTTTTATTAGCACCAAAATTACCCAGTAACAGAATGGTGAATGATTGAGTGAGTTTCACTGCAAAAGAAAGGAAAGAAAAATACTGTACATGATTAGACAGTGGATTTAAATGGGTTCCTACGTAGGGCCGAAGTTTGGAGGGGAAGGGGGTTGAGTGAGAATAGGATGTGTTGGTTCACTTTATTAATACTATTTGAGAGGTCTGTTATTTTCTCCTCTTACCTGGCGTAAGTTTAGACTCCTAAACTCAGGATGCAAAGGACTGGAATAAACAGCGTAACAACAGTTGACACCAAACCTCTGTCACACGCAGTTGCGTACAAAGTTGATTTACCCTACTTGTAAATACTTAGCACTCACAGCAGCTTTCAGTATTTGAAGATCCATTTTGTCAGCCTGAAATTGGGACATGAACTTTCTCCTAAAACACAGGTGTCCATCCCCCCCATATTAAGACTACATCCTTGGCTGTCTCAGCATGAATTATTCCCATTGCTTGTTGTTCAACACCCTGATCGGAGAGCAGATGAGACAGTTATTCCTGTTGTTGCTGATTACAGCTGCTTCCTCTTCTTGTGATTTAATTTGAAGTTTCAGCCCACCAGGGGGCTAATGGTCCCCACCTATGCAGCTTTAAAAGCTCACTGTTGTTTTCCACGGGAATGTTATTTCCATTCCTAGCCAGTGATTTCCCCGCCCCCCCCCCCAATGTTCATCTGGTAACTGTGAGGCAGTATTCCATTAGCCATTTTCGTGAAAAAAAACAAAACAAAACAAAACCAAAAACCAAAGCAACCAAACCCATGCAACTATTTAGATTGAAAGCTTACAAATGAGAATTACTGTGTTTCAGTAGAAAATCAGCAAGTAAATTACTCTGTTTTGCAGTGTTCTAATGGCTATTGGAGACTGATATAAAAAAAAAAAACCAGGACGTTAGCCATCATTTAGATCCTTTATGTTTCTCTTATTTTTAAAATGTAACATATATAATTCACTTCTTTTTTCCGTATCTCAGGAAAATGTAGGGCAGGCGGCAAACCCTAGAGTATGTTTCATGGTGTGGTACTGCCTGTGGTGAGATGAATTCCGAAAACATTAGCAACTGCAGTGGAATCCAAGGTGTGATTGTATACTGCTAGCAGATTTTGCATACCTGATCTGGCATGGGGGAGCTCATTTTGAGTGTGACTACAAAGTTGTGACTGCAAGCTGGATAACCAAAGAGCAGTACTTCAAGAATACTTTCCACCAGACTTCTTACAAGAACAGAATTGTACATCTCTCTCACTAGCTTATTCTTGAAGCAAAACTTAAGAAGTGATGAGTTTCTTGGTTTACCTTTAATTTTTAAGTATTCTTAGTTCTAAATAATAGATGACCTTGAAAGCCTTTCTGAACAAAGAGAATTAACTTTGATGCTCAGCATAGCCTGCTGTCCGCCTTTTTTGTTATAGTGTGAGTTTAAGAGTGACGGTCTTGAGTTTACATTTTTGTAAAACTTCTGGTTTTCTAGGTTTATTACTTTTTATGTGATTAAAGTCTGTGTACATGTTTATGTTTTCCTCATCTTAAGTATATATTTGTAATATAAACATTTACATTTTGTGACACATTCTCTGCTGGTCCAAAGAGTGCTTTGATGAATTATGCACCTTCTAGTGTTTGGATGTTTTCTTTACTGGTTCATCATCCGTATTAGAAAATTAACTCTTCACTGAGTTAATGGTATCTTACCTCACTGGGAATCACAGGAGTCTTCCTCCCAGTCACCCTGTTTTCAATGGCTTATTTCTTGCTTTGGGGTGGTGAGGAGGGGGAGATGGATTGCATTGCAAAAACAGTGGAAGCTGAGCAGACTGATAGAAGTGGCTGTGTGAAACCTCATGGTTTCAACTATTATTAGAGTGGTGCAATCTTTCCCCTCTTTGAGCAGGAGGATATTATTACCAAATATCAGTGTTCAAGGTCACTACTCTTTACAATATAAATACTACTTCCTAAGGCCCTGATTGATGGAAAATAAAGTATTAGCTGCCAGGAAACAGGTTTTCCAACACTATCACTCAGTCATGCAGTGGTCACTAACCTTTCAATACAACTTTAATATTGCATTGCTAATTGTATAATTTAAAGAATACAAGTTTTTAATAGTTATTTCAGAAGGAATGTTAATTACTGTGCTTTAGAGCTATTTTTGCTTATTGGAAGCTTACCAGTTAATAAGTTAACTACTGGTAACAACCATTAATGCAAACTCTTTGCTTGGGTAATGTCGCTTGTGGTGTTTAATGCATTAGGCTCAAAAAATAGAGCAGAGTACTAAACTTGACTGACTTGCTGTAGAGGCAGCACAGAATTAGTCATTGGCTGTGAATGTTAATCACTCCACAGCAATGATAATTTACAGCATTGTTGTAGCACTCTTGTGCTCATAAAATGAACTTAATAACCCACTGCTACCCATGGGATAAGCCTTCCTTCTCCTTCCCTCCCCCTTGCAATTGAATACCCAGTCTGGCTGCATAATAGCCTTGTGAAATACTGCATTAAAAAGAGTGAGCAGCTGTATGATAAAATAAACAGCTCTAAAACAGATTTGTTAATTATCTCTTTCTTTTATTCACAGAGGGTGTTTGTGAGATATGGCTGACCAGTGAAGACACAGGGGCTTATGGCAGAGACATTGGCACAGACCTCCCTACGCTTCTGTGGAAGCTGGTTGAAGCTATTCCTGAGGGAGCTATGCTGAGGCTTGGCATGACAAACCCTCCCTATATTTTAGAGCATCTGGAGGTAAGGAAGAAAAGAGAATCATTTATATGCCAGCATAGATGTTCATTGAGTGAGTCAGCATGGAACCTTGTGTATAGTGCTTTTCATTTTAAGCAGTAGCTGAAAAAAAATTCTGGACTTCAAGTAAATTTATAGAATTAGACTAATAGTGTTAAGCCATTTGCCTGACACAGTAAGTTATCGAGATAATAAGATATTCAAATCATTTTGGAATGGTAATATTACTGAGGTCTCTGACCTGTGGAGCTTTATTATAGCGATGTCGCATTTGTGTGTGTATCTAGTGTTTTCAAGAACTAAAGGAAATGTCATTAGCAGGCGATGGACTATGGGATTGAATTTGTCTTCGTGCTACACCTCAGACGAATATTTCCAGGAACACTGTATGCTGGTCTCACTCAACGACGTATTCGTTATCCTATGTCAAATGCTATTCTGAGAGTGTGTAGAGCTTCCATGATAAGAAATGGACATTCTAAGTGTATGTCTGTGTTAAAAAAAAAATTGTAACGAAGTAGTTCAATGAGATTAGAAGCAACAAAGTGTACAACAATGTGAATTTGAAAGAATATTGTATGTATGCAGAGCAGGAAGTGAGAGTTTTGTCTCAAAGATAGGTAGGTTTGGCTGGATTCTGTCACCAAATGAATTTATTGAAATTCATAGGAACTGTTTATAGAAGGAACCTAACTGTAAAGAGGAGGGAAAATGCAGGGAAGGATATAGCTTACAGTAAATTTTGTAACCATGTGCATCAGCAATATCCAGATAAATAGCTGATGTCCATGGTGCTTTCCCAAAGATATTATAGAATTAATAGTTGCACTTACATTTTCTTAAGATGTCAAGACCAGTATTTTCTCACCACAGTGCTGTAACTGCACCTTTCCCTATTGAAGCGCGTGGGCTAGAGGAATCTCACCTTGATAGGAATAAGCAGTTTTTCACTTCACCAGCTAAAGAATAGAAGCTGCAGAAAACTGCAAGAAATTTCCTGGGCTGTTATTTTATTCTTTGGTTTAACATACGCTTCGCTAAGATAGAGTCTTAACAACACACTGAATAGAAAACTTTAGGAAGTGGTTTGGTTGTGTTTTTTAGAGCTTTGCATTCTGTCTTGAACTCTCATATCTGTCACAAGTTTTTCTTCTTTTTTTATTTTACATGTTTCAGCATCTTGTACAAAAGCAAATCAAGCTTTTGGCAATTTTCACAGTTAGTGTCTTTGCTTTCATTTTTAACTCACATTATTAAAAGTGTTTTGGCATAGGCTGCCACTTTTGTCACTGCTGCTCATCTTATGAGTACTCTCAGAAGTTTGTGTGTGTTTGTTTTTGTTTGGGTTTTTTGTTTTTTTTTTAAATCAGTTGCTGGAAGTAAGAAACTGCTCTGCCCAGCTAAGGGGCGCTGTAGTAGTCTTAATTTGATATAATGTGAGCAAGGTGGAAAGTATATTGCTTTCCTTCAATCAGTAGCCATCTTAGTGAGTGTGAGCATGTCACAAATCTGTGAATGGTTTTGAGTTATGATCTCTAGTCTTCCTGTTTCAAAATTTTCTCGAAAGTGCTGTAGGTAGGACTCTCTTTGACCTGACTCATACTCAGGAAAAGTACTCTAATCTATTTTAAAATGGGTCTTTAAGTGTGATGGCAGAGCAAGAGGAATTAATGAAAGCCTATTAAAAATGTGTGTCTTGAATGTTGCTGTGCAGAACATGCATTATGTGTACACCAGCCTTTTTGTACAATAGCAACATCTGCTGTTGCTTGTCCTCTTCAGTGTTTCATACAATTTCCAGTTTATATGATGTTTTTTAAGGATTATTTAATCACATTTCTGTGTTTCATGTATGACCAAGAATTTCAGAGCTTGTAATTTGGTGAAATAATTTTGATGATTTGTCAAACTGAATTTGTAAAAATTTTTTTATCTTCTGCATTTTTGTCTAGTTCCCTCTTCCAAGTTTACCAGACTTGTATCTGAAAGATCACTAGGGAATGTTGGCAGTCTCCTGTATACATTTTCACCAGACAAAATAAACTTTTTATGGAGAATGTGCTTTTAACTTTCCGGTTGAGGAAAGGGTAAAACTATAATTTGTTTAAAAACCAAAATAAATTAAATGAGAAGTTAATTAACCTTCATGTCAGTTGATTAGGATAAAATCCAGTTATCTCCTAAGAAAGGTATGAAGCTGTGTTGTTGGTTGCAAACCTCTTTCATTAATTGTTTTAAAAGGTGCTGCATTTTATTAATTTATTTTGTTAGAAGTCATGTTGCTAACTAGGATGTTTGGCTTTCTGCAAAAAAATTTTACATGGGAAAATGTACTAATCGTGTGTCACTTTTTATATCCAGTGAAAAGGAAAAAGTTGTTCCAATCGTGTATCTTTTTTAAAAATTAGAAATTTTCAGCAATTGCATACAACTGTACATATGCAACTGCTAGGCAAGGGTTTATTTCACTTTAGTAATGAACATGTCTGGTAAGTGGCATAGAGTAACAGCAGTCATATAAAAGTATAAATTATTTTTCAGATCTGGACAGAGCTTGCCTAGAGACTCAGCCTAAAAACAATGATTTTGATTCATTTACAGTTTTTGCCATATTTATTGGAGCTTACCAGCAGGTAAAAGATTTGGCCAGTTTTATGTCTCTTATTCATGTAACCTCGAAAGCTAATAACGAAGTTTATATAAATACATTTGTTTTCTCCAATAAGAATTGTAAGTTAAATGTTTTAAAAATACCAGTTTCCAAAGACATTATGTACATTTTTTTAAATACCGATTTGTAGTATTGCATGAACTCCTCTATCATTAGAACTGGTTTTGTACTTAAATATGAATTTTTAGAACATTTCACAAATATCTGTTTTCCTTCAAATAGCCATGTGTTTTAATCTCTCAAAGCATCAGATCATTGGTTTGATTGTGTGCTTGGAATTTGCAGGTTTCTTTTACTCTTTGCTGGAGTTTCTGCACCTTTCAATTGTCAGAATGGGAGGAGATTGGAAATAAAAAGAGCAGAGATGTGCAGGTTAATACCATAAGTTGTAGATAGCACAGCTGCAGTAGAAGCAAAGAATTCCTCAGACCACAATAACAATGCTAATGTCCTCAATGAATGAGGAAAAAGTTGCACCTATGGATAATATGATTGAATAAAGGACTAAAAATTTTAAAATGTATCACTTTATATACAACTGAGCACAGACTGTTCTAGCAGCGTGTGGAGTTATCCACAGAGGGGAGGTATCCTGACTGTTGGGTTTTGCTGCCCTTTCCCCACACCTCAGTCCTTTGAAGTATGCCCAGCTTATATTTGTTTTCCTCGGGTGAATCTTTAAGATGTAACTAGACATGAGGTACTTCAGTAACATATTGATTAGTGTCTTGATGGTTCTCAGGAAAATAGATTGTATCCACTGAGTAAAATAATAGGACTTTTTCATACTACATATATTTTCTGTATATAGGTGGAATAGCTTTCTCCTTCATTAAAAGATACTTAGCCCACTTTTTGATAAGCTACTTGATAAACTTCTTATAGATTGAAATTTATTTGCAAGTGCCAAAAAGTGATTACAGGTTCTTATTTTTTCCTCAAAAAAATCATTTTGTAAACATACTCTGAGATATTGTCTGCTTAGAAAGTGTACAGTGGATGGGATTATGACCAGAGATCTGTTTAAGCTGTCAGCAACATTTCCTTTGTACTGTACACCCAGGTCTGCGGCTGTGCTTTGGCCCTGTGAGTCTTTTGACTCATTAACATAGTGCCCACACTCACAGGTTCCCTGGAAATAAAAGTGGAGGAACAGAAAATGCCACTCATCTTAGGAGTGTTTCATCTGCCTCTGTATCTAGGAATCAGTCTCTTAGTATCCACTAAGAAGTGCCAGCCAACAGCTCTGCTGTTGTCCTGATGCTGGAGGCCAGCACAAGGCGGGGGGGAGGAGGAGGAAGAGGAGAGCTTCCCTTGGGTCAGGAGTGGTGCGACTAGAGCAGAGGAGGGGGCAAAGGAAAGCTGTGGGTGCTTGTAACTGGCCTTGAGGCTCTCATGTTGGAAGGCTTGGTAGATTTGGGGGTCTGGACCAGTGGTCATTCAAACTCAGGTTTATTATAGGCAGGGAGTCAGTTTAAGTTTTCACATGATTTAAAATACTGAGCATACCCGGTGCCTTCAGGTACTACTGTCAGGTAAATGCCGTTCTGTCCTTAAAGATGTTTGTCATTTCAGGGGAGGCTGTTAATCTCATGAAAATCGTCATTATACTTGTGAGGTACGGTCTGACAATTTAGTAATTTTAGGTTTTTATTCGGTAAATATGGTGGTAATAGTGCCTTATGTACTTACAGATGCATGTAGCTTGAACACTTTTGGGATGAGAAGCAGCCATATGTTTTCAAATGATAAATTCTGCATTCAGTTGGGCCTTCTTATTTGTAAAGAAAGAAATATTTGGAACCATGCAGTGTTTTGTAGTCATGCAAAATATTAAATGCTTTTTGATATGCTGCATACTGAGCTAAGTCATTAGAAAAAGAGCCTTTATCACAATTTTTCAGGGTATAATCTAAAATACTAAATTTTTTGTCTGCTGTTTTCTTCAGCTGCAGCTGATGTCTGCGCTTACATTAATGAGTAGTATGAAGCAATAAGAGCAGATCAGGAAATTGCAGAATTTGGTAGTGAAGCCACTGTATCTACATTATCTGCATTTTGGAGTCTTTACTTCAAAATAAATCTAATCCTCTTAACCAAACTTCCCCACTACCCATGGTCTAAAGCTGTTTCAAAGGCAGATCATTGGTTTGAATCCCTCTGTTCCCACCAAGGGCTTGGAGCACATTCACTGTGAACCAGAGTATGGCCACTGCTCTGATTTCCTTGGAAGTGAATTTAGTTTGACCACCCTAAAGTCACCCTGCAGACTGAACAAACCCATGGCCGGGAAGGAAGCATGGGAAATTACACTTTACAATTTCACTGCTGCTTTCAACCAGCACATTAATGTGAACACAGCCAATGCTAGTATGGCTTCTCCTGCATGAGGTTTGTTGGTATGACAGAGAGGGTTATTTGGGGTGTTTAAAAAAACTGAAGGACCTGGGACCCCCAACATTGTTTCTCTTGATCATAGTACTAAGACTGAGAAAGAAGTTGGAGTTTGCAGTTTAGCTGCATAAGACATCCTCAGTTTTCCTCTCAGAGAAAATCTGGCCAACCAATGGAGATAGTATCACATTTTCCAAAGTGCTCTCTCACAGTCTTAGCAGTCTGTTTGAATGTGTGCATCATGAAGCATATAGCTTGCTTATTTGAAGTTTGGTCTCAAACCAAGATTTTGAGGTATGTGCCCTTGTCCAGTGTCTGTCCTCTCTTAATATGTTGATGCCACATGGCATTGAGGAAAACTTGGGATTTTATCTACATGGCAGAAAATTTTAGTAAACTGACATGAACTATGGTCAGGGAAAAATGTTGTAGCTCAGAATTTTTTTTATTGTATAAAATTCTAAAGGTGAAGGAAAAGCTTAGTATTAGGATCCATTTTATAGTCCTAGCAAAACCTGCAATGAATGCACATGTGTACAGTTACCTTGTGTACTCTTACCCACCTGTCTTTGCACAGAGCTACTGTTCGAATTACACAGACTGCCAGATGGCAAAGATGTTATCGTCCGATAGTATCAATATGTACCAAAAGTACATAAGGTATGCATCCTTCTTTAGAAGTAACCTCCAGGCATTTATTCTGCAATCATATTATGGAGTTATTGGCTAGTGCTCTAGTGAGACAGTGTTTTACATCCACTTGCACTGACTGATGGAGAGGGAGGGTTGGGAAAAATCCATTGAAACAGTAGTAGTAGATAAACAGTGAACAGGAGTTAGTCTGAAAAGTAAAAAATGAGGCCAAATGTATAGCGGGTTGAAATGAATTAATGTTAGTGGCATAGTGTTAGTGACTAATTTTTGCCTTGAATATATTTCACTTTTCCTTAGGTTTTTAACTTCATTTTCTTGTTCAGTATCTGCGGCTCTGTCCAAATCAAAAGGGAATGCAGATCACCCAGACTGTAAAAGGTCAGGGGCTCGCATCTCAGCCTTAGCTTACCTCCCTTGCAGATTTAATACTAACTGTACTTCCAGAGTTGTCTGGGATTTTAGTACAGCACTTTCTGTGAGTGATGGGACGCTTCCAAATCTGTATAAAGGAGGCAGTTCACACCTGCCATTACCGTAAGTGCTTAATTTCACATGACTAGATGAGTAGTCGTCTTTGTCACCTGTCAAAATGAGTCTGTCTCAAACCATACCATATGCCATCTGTGGGCTTTATCTCCGTTATTAATTCAGGACATTTGAGTGATACACCAACCATTGAGATAGAGTCTGCATGGCGGCAGTGTCTTTGAATGCATAAGGTGTGCCAAGTGTACCACAAGTTGCAATAGTATTTCTTTGCTCTTTTGCTTTGATTTTTCGTGTCAGCTTGGTGTTTATGTTCTTTCACCTCATTGAAGCTGATACCCTACAGATGACTTCCTCAAACATGCCCTGACACAGCACATAGATACGTATTACAGTAAAATTACTAATTCACTTTTCTTTTTTCCATGTTGTTCTTTTTCCTCTGAGTGCACCAAACATTTCTGAGCATTGTGCATAAGCTCAAGTTTTGAATAAGCTAGAGTGTAAGCTGATTTGAAATGCGTTTAAAAAGGGAATAATATGCACACATTCTTCAACAGCAAATAAAAGGGCAGCATGATTTCGGGAATTAAAAGGCCTTTAGGGCATGTATTTGCTTTGTTTCTAGTATTATTTTGGTCATTTTCATAGACTGCTACATTTGAAAGCGCCAATTAAAATCTGTTGATTTGACCAGAAAAAATGAAAACTGTGGCATACATTTGAAATGAATAGTTAAGCTCCTGACCTCTTATTACTGTGAGTTTTGTAGTGTTTTGTAGTCGGTGGACCATGCAACTTTCCCTTGCTGTAATTACATAGTTGTCTCTATGCAAACTGTGTTTGTCTTGGTAGCAGTAAAATTGAAAGAAATCTCAGATACTAAGGGGAGGAGGAGAGGGACAGTTGCATCTGGACTTCTAAAAAAGAAAAAAAAAAAGGGAGTGGGAAGGGATGCTTACTGTTTCCTTTGGTATTACGTTAAATGCTTATTCGTCCTATGGAGGCTGTGTGTGCATCTTTGCTTACTCTGTGTATTCTAGCTTTTTTTTTTTTTTAGTACTAAAATACTGTGTCTCTCCTGTTCTTCCTCTTAAAGTGTTCTTTGTCTTTGGGGTTTCCAAATATAGCACATTTCCTTGAAATTACTCCTTAAGACGTAGTGTCACAGGAACTTTTTAAGTGGTGAACTCACCCCAGAGTGAATGTATATTTGGATATTATGGGGTTAGGAAAGGGATGAATCTCTGCTGTGCTTTGAGATACGTTTTTTTTCACACCACTTTCTCTAATACAGAGTTTTAAGATCTCAGACTCAGCAGGGCCTAATGTCCATAAACATTGGTGACATGTTTGCTGCCAGCTGGTGGAATATGATTTGGCTTAATAAATGTCAAAATAAGAACTCATCTTACTCTTCTTGAAGGTTTTATGTTGTATTTGTGAATCTTAGGTGTTCTGAAATACCTTAACAATATTATTGTTTGGGAACTTTGAACAATAAAGATTTGCTTCCAGATAATGTAGAAAGGAATATTTGTGGTGCTGGGAATGAAGCTACTGTTCTTTGTAACACTAGTAAAAAAAATGCTTTGAGAAACACAGAGAAAGAACTGCTTTTATTTATGTAAGTTCAGTTCTCCGTCAGGACAGAGTATTTTATGCAAGCATCTAGTGCTCTGCTGTATTTAATAATCTGTGCATAAAAATTGGTGTTGCAAAAAGGGGTTAACATTAAGTAGCACATTGCTTGACCAGTTAAAGCTGTGCATGTTAACTGTACCTTAATTATGATTTGCTCATATGAATGTTTATCTTGCTTGTTAGATATCACAAGAATGAAGAGTATTTAAATGCAGACAGATCCACACTCAATCCTGTGTTGTCAGGTTGTCTGTCAATTACTTGTAATACTGTCTCATCCTAGCAGACCTTTGGAGCTGTGGCTTACTTTGTTGGTGGATTACTAGCAGAAAATAAAAATCACCATTAATTGAGTGGTTTGTTCGAAGAACAGGTAGTACATACATGGGAAACGGCATTTTTGCTAAATAAAGTGGGAATTTTAGCAGTTTTCATGCGCTTCAAGGCATTGGGGTAGAAGCTGTCGTCAAATATATAGCTTGCATAACAAACTGTGCCATCTTCTCTTAATATTTCTGCCTTCATTGAAAAACAAATAAGATCTCACTTTCCTAGTTATTTATATTATAATAAGTAAAGTTCTACCAACTACTCTCCATGCTGTTCCAAAAGCTTCTATTTAGTTTAGATGCATAAACCCTTTTGTTTTCTTTGATAGATGAGCTGTTACATTCACTGTGCTTTGCAATGTCATTACATAATCCTCAGTAAGACTGTTTGCTTCATTAGGCTTTGGCATTTGTTTTAAAAAAGTTTGATTTTTTTTTTTGAGGTGATTGTTCTTTGAAAATGAGGAAAAGGAAATATAATGTGTTCTAGAAACTTTAATAAAACTACACAATAATATTGGCTTTGGGTTTCTGTACCATCGTGAATTGAGGAAGAGACATAAAATCTCTTCTACCCAGTCTTCGAATTCAATTAGTTTAGTTATGTTTAAATGTGCAAGAGCTGCTGAAGAATGTAAATTCTATGATATCAATCTTGTCATTATGGTTTTGAATATTTTTATTCTGTTTTGCTATGAAATTTAGCTCAGCGAATTGGATATCTACAAAAGAAAGTGATAGCACTTGCTTAAAGGTTTAGGTTTTCATTAAAACCTTCCACTGTTTTCCTTCCACTGTAACCTGCTAAAGCAGATGCTATTTTAGGTATTGTACTTGCTTGTTTGAAATAGAGGGAAACAGTAGGGAGGTTTCCTGGCTCTGCTCCATCTCGGTGCAGCTGAACTCTGGTGGGGTGTGCCATTCATTCTATGACTTCCTTCTGAGCAGAAACCATCAATTCTTTTATATCATATGGGATTCTCATTTTTGAGGTGGTGAACAAATGCATAGTATGGATGAAACTAGCAATCCATTTCACTCATCCAGGTTTCTGAAGGCAAAAAGGTAGTGTGAAAGTCCTACTTGCCCATTGTACGTGTGTGCCTGTCTATGCTTTAATTCATTTTCAAGGTTTTATTAGCATAAAGTATGGTTGAGACAGAGTTACTTAAAGTAGCAGTGTGCTGTTGCAATAAATCACCTTTTTAGGGAACTTCCCAATATGTGTTTCTAATACATGCTGCAAAGAGGAGTATTAATTTACTTCTGGAAAAAATATTTCATTTGAGGAGTGCTTAATGATGAGAAATTAGAGAGCACCATGGAGAAAATGAAAAAGTGTGTATTTTCTTGCACATCAGAATTAATCATTTCACGAGGATAATCATTTCACAAGGAATTAGCATTAGCTATTTGGTTGGCTGGCTGTAAGTCATTAAGCCATTACTGTAGCTGTTAATTAAATGTACATTTTACCTTAAAGTGAATCTATTTATTGGAATGGGACAAACAGCACTGTGAAGCTCCACAAAGTCTCTTTAGGATTGTAATGATGGCTGCGGCAGCAACAGTAACAGTTTTCGTCTTTGAAAGCACTGGACCATTTACTGCATGTTTCCAACCACACAACTTCCATCAGTTTGTGTGGGAACTGAAGGTGCGCAATACCTTGAGGAAATCAGTGTGGTACTATTAATGCTGAATGTATCACTGAATCAGCTGTGTTTTGGTGACACCCTTGCAGAGACTCAGATGATGTACTTGGGCTCATGGCTCCCTACAGACTGAGTAATAAGCAATCAGCATCTACCCAGTGTAGATGCTGATGCTTTACATTTTACCCAATGTAAAGTAAGTCCTACTTTAATATTGGAATCAGGTTGTGATAGGGATACCAACTTTCTTATCGTGAAGTACTTTGACAACCCAGGTTAGGATATCTGTACTGGGAATTACTGATTTTATCAGATAAATGCAAAAAATGATACTCTGCAAAGAGGCTCTTTCTCTTCTTGGGTATACCATGTATATCCAGGTTAAGAGTCATATCTTGGAGAGAAACATATGTACTTGTTAAATGAGTAGGAGAGTTCTTGATATTTCTGTGTTTAAAAGTAAAAATCAGGTAGCTAGTATTTGGTGCTGTGTGTTTCCTTGTTTGTGCACTGACTCATGGGAAGAGATGCAACAAACCTCGACTGAAGCTTTGCACTATGAAATGCAGTATTGTATTGTGGTCTTATCTGAATGTCGCTTTTTTTGCAAGAACTCCTGTTAACCTGTCCACATTTTTAATAAAAGAAGACGTGGCAAGTTTTTGAAGGCATGTAGATGTTTTTGGTATGACTTAGTTTGGTTTTTGAGAGATTAGGCTTAATATGTAGTCACAAGGGAGAAAAAATTGCTTAGCTAGCGAGGGTTGTCTATTTTATCAGGTTGGAAGGAGTAGAGAGATCCCACACCTAGGAGAACAGCTGGGAACAGCTAGGGCCGAGCATATGGCTCTCATGCCTAGTTTTTCTATCAGCAAATTACGGCTTGCAGTCTGGTTTATATCCACTTCTAAGGGTGGCCTGAGCTAATACCAGTTTTTTGTTTGGTAATGTAGAAGGCATTTTTCTCATATGACAAAACAGATTTTTGCTCTCCGTCTGGCAACCCAAAGATTTGATTTTAAGGTTCAAATTACATTGGTCAGAATTGTGTGGGCTTCTAACTGCTCCAGTGTGACCTCCCTTTATCCTAATGACAGGGTAAAGACCTGGGCATAAGTCATGTCATATTACATGGGGTTGGGGTTGCTGCTAAGCTTGCCCATCATACAGCTTCATTGCATCTCCCCCACTTCACATACAGATGATGGAGAGGCATTGCCTTCCAACCAGTGTCCTTGGGGAGGTTTGCGATTGTACATCCTACACGTTCTTAGGTTTTTACAGCCCCATTACTCATGGGGGGCGGGAAGTGGGGGAAGGTTCCCTGTTCATTAGTTTTAACAAAACTGTTACAGGCTTTCCAGACTCGATCATACTGTGTCATCGTTGCCATGCCTGCATCACTAGATCACATCTGTTCCTGAACTGCACTGCAGTAGAGGAATTTATAAAATGGACTGCAGCCACTTGATTTTTATCCAGACCGTGCTGGTGGTGGCACCATGGGGCTTCTGAAAGACAACAGTCAGCGGACACCCCTCGTGACATATCCCAAACTAACATCTGCCACAAGGGGAAGAAGTTTTGAGGGAGTGCCATTTTGTCATGTTTCCATATGGATGAGGGTTTCTTTGGGCTTCACTGCTGGCAGAGGACAAAATCCTTTTGCTAGGAAGCAAGTTATTCAGATCATCGTGACTCAAACACGAGGCAGAATTCAAATACTGGATTTTTGCCGAATTTAGGTTAGGGGAAAGAATCACTGTCTGAACAGCTTTCTGGTACTGACATAAAGATGCACAGATATTGATGTTTATTGTCTGTGATTCTCTGTGGTTGCACGTGGTGTCATTACAAACAGAAGGATTGATTTTCTGGTTAGGTGGTTAAATTTGTGTATTGTAATTGCTAGGATAAAATATACTGACTAGATAAAAATCTTTCTGGCAATGTGCCTTGTGTTCTGATGTACTCCAGCTGCTAAGAACTGGAAAAAATTATTTCCTATGTGATCAGTATCCTAAAGGAAATTTCACATACATTGTTAGATTCCAAATGGAGATGACTTTTATTTTTTGTAAAGTCAGCTTAAAACAAATTGTGCTACTCTGACCATTTCATTCCTACATGAAATGTCATTTTAGTGTAGTGCTTTCCTTCATTCATAGATGTATTATTAGATTCCAGGGGATGGGGGAAAAGGCAATCAGCTGTTTCAGTCATGATTAAAGACAGAAACTTTCTCTCACAGTTGTCTAATTTCAAAAAGTTGTTCCTTTATTCTTTCCAGATGGAAATAAAATTCTATATTGCATTTTTTCCTTCTAACTGAAATATGTAATTATATCTAGTAATGCAAAGCATTTTGTAAAAAAAAAAATAATTATATACATTTATAAAAAACAACAGGAAACAGATGTTAAGCTTAGAATGTTGAGACACTGTAAAGTACAATTATGCATTAGCCCATGATGTCCTTCAAGTTCTCTCTGGGATATTAACTAATAGTTTTATTAACTGATGAAATCTAGTATTCTGTGTGCAGTCTGTGGTGTGGGAAAATCTGTCAGCATTGACTAAGTATGACTGTTCAGCGCATAGCTGTAATTTAATCAACCCTATGTGGTAAAGTACTTCAGTATAGTTTTAGGTGTAGGAAGGATAAAAGGTAACTGGAACAATCTTACCTTAAAGCTCTGGGTTAGAATGTGATATTTATATCTGAACACTTACAGAGTTTGGAAGATTGATTTATCCAGATTTCTGATGTAATCATGCAAAACTTTTGTTTAGTTCATTATTCTGTTTCCTTCTGGACTGCTCACTCCAAGTTTCTGGTTATAAAAGGTAAATTTAACACCACCAGTGGTACTTAAAAGTGAATGACAAAGAAACAGTGGGTCATCAGGTATTTCTGTCTTGTGTTTGGTTTGTGTTAGTAATTTGTGTTCTGCTGAATTCACCAAGTTAATAGTTACGATCCTGAAGTACTTGGTGGGAAATCAGTTTCAGTAGGGCTTTTGATTCAGATCTGTGCCTGAAAATAGAGGAATATACTCAATAGGACTTCAGCGCTTAAAGCACATGCAGCATATTTTGTGTAGCTTTAGATATAGAAAGTAAGCAAAGAAAGGACTTCACAGTAGAAAGAGTTGTTTGCAACCTCCTCTTCTCTAGAAGGAGAAGTGTCCAGAACATACCTGAAACATGTGACCACAGTAGCTAGACTGTCTTAGGGTTTCCAGATACATAACGTGTGTTGTATGTGCATTTCTGATCTGTATGACTAGCGATTTACTTTCTAAAGAATGCAAGTTCTTTGATATTGAGGGACTGATGTGCATCTTTCTAAAACAAAATGATGCAGTGGAATAATCAATAATGTTTTTGAGCTTACAGTCATGGCTCTTACTGCATACAGGGACCTGTAGTGACAGTTGAAAAGTTCAGTTAGTTAATGCCAGGCATGTTGTGTCCTATTAGTACAGAACCAAGGGAAATGACTTTAAATGACAACAGTTGTGTTCTTAATCCTGAAAGATATCGACAACAGTGATTGCAGAAGCCATACAATTTCTTTTTTTTTTTTTTAAATGGAGGATAACTAGAAGAAGCAGTTCTAACTAAAGTCTTGTTTAACTGTGGCTGCTGAACACTATCGGTTTAGTTCCTCTTACAGGAAGTGTAGTTGAAAGCTCCCTCTTGGCCACATCCCACTGAAGGAGATCAAATGTGAGACCAGCAGGATTCTGCACATTACCGTAAGATAAGCAACTAGTGGGTTTGGGGTTGGTTGGATGGGGTTTTTTGAGATCCTCTAGATAGGAAAACACTTTTTAGATTTCAGGATTTAGTTTTCACTTTTCATACTTTGCAGCAGAATTTTCATTTTTTAAGGCAAGGAAGAGAGGAAGACAAATGAAACCAACATTTTCACATAACTAGAGAATTTCCTCACTTTTGTGACTTTAAAAACCAAAACTTTGTGGTAAAACAAGGTAGTTTCTTATTCTTTACTATGTATGATGTCTTTAACACAGGTAGATACAAGGTAGTTATGCTTTTCTTTTATTAGTTCCTGCTGGCCTGCAATGTGTGGCTAGTTTTGTACACAATTTGAAAGTAGCTACTATCATGGAAAGAATCAATCCCTATTTTAAGGTTAAAAAGCAACCCTTAAAAAGTAAGTGTTGTTTAGTATGAATGCAAAGGGGAAAGAACAAAATCTTAAATTTTTAAACATAATATTCCCTGTGTTTGTTTGGGGCAGAAATCTGTTTTTTTCCTATCGAATTTTTCTCAGCCTTACAAAAGCTGGAATAAAATAACACTTTAGTAGCTAGAAATTCTGATAAATAGTTTATTACCTTCAAAAAGAATTCACAAAGTGATCACATATTGAAGAGGCTGTTACTCAGAAGATGCCAAATTTGAGAGGAGTGAGAAAGAATTTTTTTTTTTTTTCCTATGTTGTAGGGTAAGTTGTTTTTAAGAACTTGACAGATTCAGAAACATGTTATGAAACTTGACTTTTATTGGTTTCTTATATCATAAATCTGTTTTTGAAGATTGAATGAAGTGCTTTGAACTAAGAGATGAGCAGAGTAATGGGCTTGTGGTACATAGCTTAGGTTCCAGCCCTTTTGCCATTTCTCATATTTTAGAAACATATTTTATTACTGATAAGCAAACAAATCACAGATGACTACTAGCATGCTTCATATAAACTACGTTTACAGTATTTTCTAAAGCTTAAGAGAGAAGGGAAGTTTTCCTAGTTTTGTTACTTTATTTTACAGAACTTGTTCTACGCCGTTTCATTTTGAAAATATATTCTAGCTAAACATCTAAAATTATTAAGGGCATAGGCAAATGGTTCCATCTGAAAAGGACACATAAAATTTGTATGGATGCATGGTGGCCTTTTCTTTACTCTTCTGTTCATGAAGCCAGCTACTTCCAGCTTCCACTGAGAACCAGGTTCACTGCACACAGCCTTTCTGTGCATCAAATTGTGTGCTTTCCATTATCAGTATAGTTATTACTGTAATGTTTAGTTTACATACCAGAGATACAGTAGATATTCCACTGAATAATGTAACCACTTCACTTAGACTTTTATGTAATAGGATCTTAGACAGAAACTTTTAAAACTGCTTTCAAAAGTGATTTGAGAGAGTTCAGGTTTTGTACACATGTTTGTTAGATGAAAGGTGTGTGTTGAGAGAGCTTTTTTTGTTCTTGCTCTAAAGATCAGTGCTTTTAAAAGGCGGGTACCTGAAAGTTAAAAGGCACGAGGTTGTTTACCTTCTCTTTGATCAATCTAGGCCAGCCTTGTAGAAATACAGAGAGAAAATCTAGATGCGTGACTAATACTGCTGATTAATGATCTGGAAAGAATTTGTAAATAGTTGCAACTTAACAACTAAATCTGGCAGCAGTGTTGTAAGACAGAATATCTATGCTGTCAAAGAAAACAGGAGAAATGGTCTGAGTGAGCCTGACTGGAGCATGCAGAATGCACATGGCAGAAGAGCAGGCAGTGCAGCACTCGGTCCCAGGCCGTGTCCTGTATGCTCGCTGCGCGGGGAGAAAGGGAAAACCTTAAGTGAAAACCTGGTTGTGCATGTAATATGGCTCTTTGTCCAAGTTCACTTATTTTTTTGCAGGATAAAGATTAACAGGCCGTATTGTACCATATTGCACACAATCTAGGTGCTGTTTTGTCTCAAATTTTTAAAATATTTAAACTTTCTTGCTAGACTGTATGTCCTTAATTGTGTAAATAATAAAAATGAAAGAAATGTGACCACCATATTCTATTCTCCATCTCATGTTTCATCACCCTGCCAAGCCTCAATCAGGCATTTGGTTTGGCTTTGATTTGGGGGTTTGTTTGCATTTTGCGATTACCTTTACTTTGTTTTCTTTCTGGCCTTTTGTATTTGTACAAAATGTATAACATCCTCTGTCTCTTTTCAAGTTGTCACTCTGCTTTTAGCTGCCTCCTGATTAATTCTATCCATTTTATTGCCAAACACTTTTAATTCCTGGAGTCTTATCTCTGAAATAACACAGGTAACATATTTCGGACCAGTATTGGAGCAGGTTTGCAAATGGCCAAATATACCTTAATTAGCAAATGGCTAACTTTAAGGATACTCCAATTAGAGACATTCTCATATTGATATCTGAGATCTTACTTGACTCTGACAAGAAAGCAGCTGACCTTTGCCATCTTCTGAAATTGAAAACAGCCAGTGTCTGAAAGCACCGACTTTTACAATATTTTGCCTCTAAAATTTTCTCTTAATTGGATAACCAATACTATATAGGGAATGTCATCCCTATCTCAAAGGAAATGCAGTCCCATAGCTTTCTTCTTATTTTCTTTAAAAACAAAATTGCTTCCAAATATTTTCACCGGTCCCTACTGTTTCAAACTGGGCCCTTGCAACTCAGTATTGTTTGGGTTTCAGAAGTATTACTACTGATACTTACCCATATATTAATTTAAAGGAGTTTTGTGTATTGTTTTCATAATGCTTTAAAGCTTTTTTCTTTTTTAATAACTCTTAGGAAATGGCGAAGATTCTCAATCATCCAAGAGTATATGCTTTTCTGCACATACCAGTCCAGTCAGCCTCTGACAGTGTGCTCATGGACATGAAAAGAGAATACTGCGTGGCAGACTTCAAACAAGTAGTGGATTTCCTTAAAGAAAAGTAAGTCTACTAATATTTGAGAAAATAATAGTGTTGGTTTCTTTGCAATGTCAAGAACATGCATCTGGAAACACAATTACTTGCAACTTCATAATTAAGGTATGAAAAAGAATGAGCTTCTTTAAGCTTTCAAAGTCTTTGAGTTTTCTGTAAGCCCCTTGATGTGGTTTACCCCTTTGCTTGAGCTTTTATAAGCATCTTAAATCTCTGCGTGACATGCTTTCAATTTGTCAATATTTTCCTAATCACTTTCAAATAATACATTCTTAAATTATTTTTTTATACTTAAACTACTATATATAGACTGCTTGAAGTTGAAGTTATGGAAGTCGTCTTTAATGTGGCTTTTGAGCATTGTATACATTGTGTACTGGAGATGATCCAGCTCCAGCAAATGTGAATGGGTTGGTTTGGGGTTTTTTTAATAAGTATTTTATGTCCTATAGCTGATGTACATTTACATCAATATAGTAATACTCTAATCTTGCTTATGGGACTGATGAGTTCTAGGATAATTTCAAAATTATTTCCTTCAACAACAGAGCTAATTGTGAGAAATAAAAGAGTGTATGGTAATGTGTTTACTTATGCTGACCTGAAGGTGAAAGTTACATTCACCTGCAAAGCTTTTGTAACTACAAGTAATAATTTACTATCCAAGGAAGTCTTTTCTTAGCTTTTAAAATTTAATAGTGACATTTTTTGATGGATATTTCTGCACCGATTGTCCTAAAAATAAGTGTCTGGAGAATTACTTCTGTCACCTTGTTTGGCTACTTCCTCTCTTTATCTGCTTTTTTTGTTGTTTGTGTTCTTGTTTTAATGAATTAAGGGTGGTGGAGTTGTACCTTTGACTCTTGAATTGCATTAAAATACTTGTACATAAAACAATCAAATTTTTGTAATGATTTTTCATAATCAGTTTTTCATGATCATTGAGAAATCCAGCAGTCTAGCTATGTGAAACATGTCATGCAAGAGCTGCATGGGAATTATGACACATAAGAAAGAAAAGCAAACTGCGACACAATAGAATCTATTTTGCAAACTGTATGTGTGGTTTATAGGGCATTCCTATGCATCTAGGACAACTGATGGAAATAGAGCTGCTTGTCTTCATACAGGTTGATTGAGCATTAATTTTCTACCCTAAACAATGCATATGAATTCTTGGCACTTAATTTTCATGTGACTATGGGTCAGTGTTAGTTTTTAATTAACAGATATATTGTATTCCCACGTATCTTAAGTAGGAACTGTGTCAGTTTGTGTCTTAGTTGACGTGAAGCTGATTCATTATTCTCTTCAGTAGTTTTAGCATTGGCAGCGATTATCATAACAGCAGCTGGATTTTCAATAACCTAGTATAGCTGGCACATGTTGGGGCATATGGGAATTTATTAAATCGTTCAGCTCTTGCACACAGAAAAGAGTGAATTCCTTAATATCCAAATTTAAAACAGCTGGTCATTGAATATACAGTAATTTATGACATAAGATTTTTCCTCAGGCTTTTTTGTAGTGAACTTAATGAAGAAATAATTGGTTTGATGTCTTAATTTTAAATAATAATAAACTTTCTTTATCCTGCTTATTAAGAAACTACCAAATTATCTAGTAGTTTCTGTTAGAAAACAGTCTCCAAATATTAAGATGGAAAATTCTTTGTACCATATGGCAGCAGGATGAGGAAGCTATGCAAGGCAGAGAAAATGTTGTGGATATCTGAACATGTGCACATCTGTAAAATTAATACTTTATTTTTTCTTTTGCACTTAAGAGCATAGTGTCTTCATTTGTAGTCTCTCCTCTTATGGCAGCAGCCAGCTATTACATTCCCATATAGATATTCCCATAAAGATCTCAGCACAAAGTTTGCCAGGACTTAACATTGCTGCAGACAACTCCAGAGCCTCGAGCCAGAATAGCTAAAATTAAATATGTGTTTGAACTACTTTAATAGCCAAAAGGGATTATTTCCATCTTCCATTTATCAAAAAAGAAAAATAAAACAAAAGTAGAACCCCCTATATCTCCTTTCTCTATTGCTAGGGCCATAAAGTCATCTAGAAGCTTCCTACGCAAAACGTACAGGGTCTTATCAGTAGATTCCAAATGGCACCTTTGTCTCTAAAACGTGACATCTGCTCTGATAGTATCTTCACCTAAAACTCTGTTAAACCAATAATTGTATCGGCTGACCTGCTGAAGAAGTAAAGCCACACATCAAGGTACTATATGGTTATCAGTTAAGTGCTTAATAACTTGAGTTCAAACATCTAAGCAAATAAAAATGAAGTACAGCAGGTAAAAAACGAAGGGAAAAAGGAAAAGAATGAGCCATCTCATCTTTTTGGTTTTGGAACCCCAAAGATACCAAGTGATTCCTGAATCTTTCTTTTCTCAATCAGGCCAACAAAACACTCTGGGACTTTTTTCTCCCAGAAGGAGGAGCAAATGCCTCTGGAGAGCCAGGAGTGATTGCAGGGGTATCTCCTTCTGGGAGTGGGGATTCATTTATATCCTGCTAAGCACAGAATGCCTTACAGAGAAGCTAGAGTTCTCCAAAGCAATTACTTTTTGTGTTGAAACTCACTTTTTTAAAAAAATGGAGCATTCTAGACCTTCTGAGACTGTGAAGTTAGACATGTCAGTTTTTTCTTCTCTTTGTGAACTCTTTCTTCAGGCAGGAACCCTAGAAATGAACTTTAAAAATGAATATTGATGTTCTAGTGCAGTCTTTTGATATGCAACACTTTGTTTTTTAGAGCCACTCTACCCAGACAGGTGACAACAAATTTTTGATTTTTTTTTGGTCTATTGATGAAGATCAATAGCAAAACGTATAGAATATAAAGCCAGAAACACAAGTCCATTTGACTGAAAAACTGAACTATAGAAGTCTTGTTTTATACTTTTTTTAGAAATTCCTTCTTTGATATTTTGCACATTTTGCACTGAAATTTCAGTAAATGCAAGTATTCAGAAAAATACTGTTGTGCAGTTGATAGGTCAGTAGCTGATCTACAGATATAATGTGTGTGTGTGTATATTTACTGAGGATTTATTTGTAAACTATTCTAGAGAGCAGCGGCATAAAGGAAATGAGGATACGCTGATTAATTTAGAAGGTGATCCTGTACAACTTGTACATAGTCTGTAGGGACTAGGGACTAGTGCCCCAGTCTGTAGTCTGTCGGGACTAATACAGTAGTCTGGAGGGACTATTTGCAAGACTGATGCCTGGATGAGGTATTAATTTCAATGTGTTTGCAACTAAATACAGGATCTTTAGAAATTGCTGCTTAGTAAATTTAATCCAGAGACCAATTTAGTCTTATATCAGAAAGTCTTTTAATTGTGGTGTCATTATATCAAAATGTGAGTTGTTTTTCAAGTGATCTCAACTGTCAAGATTCAGCATAAATTATATTTCTGAAAGGTGATGTTTATAGTTGCAAAAAGAGCAAGACTGCTTTAATTATCTCAAAGTTTTGAAACTTAATCCCCTGAAATTTACTTTAGCTGATAAAAGCAAACAATTGGCATATATTTTAGTTAAAGAAACCTGAGATCTGAATGTCATATTCTGTAATTGCTTGAATAATCAGCAATTTGTATATACCCATTAAAAAAATCCTTAGACTGGTAATACATTTTCCAAATTTCTTGTTTGCTGTTGTTGACCATACTATATTCTCTTACCTTTCTGGTTTGTGAAGCGATTATGATGATCATCAAAGTTTATATTAATCTTTCCCTATTACTGCCACTTGATAAGAGAATTGTAAAACCAAAATCTAGACAAATTAAAAAAGTAAGGAAATTTAGAGCTAGGCTGAAACACTATATCTTTTTGTTTTGGGAAGTAGCATAATGCTGAGGAAAAGCTGGGTTTGCCTTGCGGTTTGTTTTTGTTTGTGTTCTGAGATAGAAGCGTAATATTAATTGTGAGTGGCTGCTGCTGTTCACTTGAGATTGTCTCATAATTCATACTGGAAACATCTGAGCTTTCCAGTATCATCTGAAACTGGGGCTGCGAGAGAGGAGAGCTGCAGCTCTGTCAGGCAGAAAGTTCTGTTCTTTTTTGCACTATTTCTCTCTTCTCCATTAAAATCAGACCTACTAGTAAGCCTGTCCTAGCCTCCATTACTTTTAGTGGTAATCAAGTATTGATTTTTCAGTGTATGTAGATACATAATTACATGCAGTTGGAAAAAGAAAGTAAAGGACCAAAAGTAAATGTGTGCTGTGGAAAATAAATTGCAGGCTTGGAAGGAGATACATCACTGAGGTGTAAACTCAAATCTTAGTTGCCCAGCAATTACAGACAGCTGTTGAACGTCTGAAGAAATTGGAAATACTGTCCAAATTGAGAGAATGTGTTGTATAGTCCTTTGGGACAGCTGGCTTCAGGGAGGCTCCCTTCTTCCCGGTTGCTTCACAAGGAGTTAAGCCAACAAATGGTAGCTTCAGCAGCTTCCTAGGCCACCTCTTAATTCTGTTTTTGAGGATTTTGAGGGATTCAGCAGTGACTGTCTCGTGTTTCTTTTGATCTGACCTGACTTTTGTCTCTTTTGTTGCAGTGGCAGCCAGGCTGCATCTGCTTGGATGTTTAGACAGGCTGCTTCAGGGTAAAATGGTGTGGCTGGGAGCGAAGTGGACTCAGCTACTGTCTCCTCCCAATCATGCTGTGTATCCATTTTAGTCTTAGTTTTTACAGCAATATTTGAGTGAATCAAACTTTTCATAGTCCGCTTTCTTGATATAATTTTGTCCAGTATGTTTCAGTATGGCTGCTCTTGCCTTTCTGAGCAATTTCGCAAGCAATAATTTGTTTCCCAGGTTCTAGTCTTCTGTTGTGACCTTGTTCTTATTCTGGGCATCGTAACACATACCATAAAAGCTTATGTGGGCAATCAGCTGTTTATCATGGTCTCTGTCTGTATTTCTCGTGCAAGCGAGTATCTTGCCATCCAGAAGTCTCCTGTTAGAAAATTTTCTCTATTTTCTAATAGCTAATTTTTTACTGAAATAATGAACAGAGAAGAAATATCTTCCCAAAAGCTTGTTTCTAAATACTATTATTTGGATGATCAAGAAAATTCCAAACACTGTAAATAATTTGTAACTGTACATAATTTTCTTCTGAAAGATGTCCATATAGTAAGCTCCTGAACATTATTAAGTCCACATTGAAAGATGAATGGCTGAGTCATCATCAAATTTGCAGCTATTCCAGACAACTTGCAGTTTTGAAACTATCCAAAGCCTTGTGGCAGTAGTATTGTCTTTATCACATTATCGTGCCAGTTATCAAAACTAGAATTTGAAGGCAAAGAATACAATGATTTTAAAATAACCATTTACTGGGTTTATATACATTTTTCTACTCACTTCCAAAATGCAGGTAATTATGAAGTAGAGTATAACAGCTCTCGCTTTTTTTACAGCATGAACGTGTTTCATTTTCTTTCTGAAAATGCGCTTTTGTTTTCTCAGAGAGACATTGCTGAGCTCATTTTGCAGATGTGCAAATCGTGGCCCTAACAAACCGTGACAAGTCTTTCAGATTTAGGCTTTTTTTAATGGGTTTTAGTACATCTGTTCTGTCAGTCTAACTACTGCAAATGCAAATGTCATCTGTTTAAAATCCTTATGACGTTTTTCTGCTAAGAAATTGCTGAGTGTATTTGGTACTTATCTGTAATTTTATACCTCAGTCTCTAGACTCTTCTCTTTACTCTGTCTTTTGTCTGCACTTGGAGTCTGAACTAATCACTTTACCAAATGTGTCTCTTTTTTTTTTTGGTGTTTTAAATGAATTGAGTGTTTGTAAAAAGTACTGAATTAGCACCAAAAACTAAAACGTGGAGGTCTTTCACCAACAGACACAGCACAAAAGTAGATTCAAGTTTGTGTCTAGACTTCACCCTGGTGATCAATGGTGATGGTCTACAAGCTCCTTTTACCACAGGATTAGCTGTCTTTAGGTGCTGTGAAATTTAAATTTGGGCTTACATAAAGCAGTTGCTAAACTTCTAAGTCTTCCTGCCTTGCATTTGATTCACAAGGTCATGTAAAGAGATATAAGTAGGTGAG
This sequence comes from Gymnogyps californianus, assembly GCF_018139145.2. Lineage (NCBI taxonomy): Eukaryota > Metazoa > Chordata > Aves > Accipitriformes > Cathartidae > Gymnogyps > Gymnogyps californianus. The sequence continues at coordinate 100,684,161 of NC_059472.1, forward strand.
AGGTTTCAAAGGTGCTGAACACTTGCAGATCCATTAATTTCATTAGGATATTTTGAATATTTAGTGTTCAACTACCTAAATTTAAAAAGTATATTTTTCTTTGGTACTGGCTGGGGAGAGACAAATGTTAGGCATTCCAGGATAGCTTTTGGGGTTTTTTTTTGCTGTAACATTACTCCAACCAAGCTGAATGTTATTTTAGGAGGGCAGTCTTTCCATTTTGGCTTGTACAGCACTTCTTTGCCCTTTTCTCAGCAAATGCTACTGTACCCTTATTTTCCAGCAAGGAGATATGCTGAGGAGATTTCCTGGAGGGGGAGTGGAAGGAGGGAAGGAAGGTCGCTTTACAAATATCTGCATCTTTTTAATCTCCTGTCTTCACTGTTCTACAGATTGTTGAATCAGATTTCAGTTAGTTCATGGAGAGACCTCTTACTGCCACGGTTCGCATAATTAGATCTGTTACCACTTTATAAATTACTAGTCACCATTTTATAGCATAGTCTTTCATACCAAATGCATCGAGGATATCAGAGTTTTCTGGGCTGTAGGCTCTTAGTTATTCTGTTGCTTGTACATCAGGATGGCAGCTGCCAGAAGCGCATGCTTTTTTCTACTTTTGGTGGTCCCATGCCTTGTAAAGTGTGACTATTAAACTCCTTCTGTAACAGTGCTGGGGGAAAACATCATTTGCTGGAAGGTGAACTAAAACCTGCAGCTGAAGTTGGGGTAATGTGGAAATCACATTAGACTACTTGTGGTTGTTATTTGTAGAACTTTATTATAGGCACTTTAAAAAAAAAAAAAATCTGTTAATGAGTTAGCTGTGGGTCATCAGTATTGAACAACATGAATGTTCATCAAGTTCATTTTACAGCCTTCACTTTCTTATATGTGCATATAGATAAAGAAATTATTAAAGTTTCTGGCTGTACGACTGAAAAAACCCAGCCTCGTCTATGTTAATTATAGCTTGACAGAAGTCTTCTGAAAACACACAGAGTATAGCAAAAGTTTTAATGACACTGACGTCTAGAAGTTCATGTTTTCTTTTTTCAGACTCTTAAAGAGCAACGAAAACCATTTACGTTGAAATAGTGTGACTTTTTCCTACTGGGAACACTGTTTTGTATCTTACTATACAAAGAGTTATTTACTCTAAAGAGTATACAAATAATGGTGTAATGGGTTCTCTGAAGTTTTGAGGATGTTTTCATAAAAGTAGTTACTTATGTTTTTACTTAGTCATGTACCCACAAGAAGAGTTGGGAGTAAAGCTTGTGTAGTATTTTTACACTAGATTCTGTGCTTAATAACTGTAATTAATATAAAAGACAAGCTTTTTGTTCCCATAAGATTTTTTTTTTTTTAAAACAAATATTTGATGTTTCACTGTTATGCTCATCCTTCTTACCTGTTCCTTCCAGTTTTTTCTTCCAGCCAACTGAATTCAGGTATAAATGAGTTTGTAAAATGCATGGGCCTAGAACTGTTCCATAAGGAATGTGACTGAGTCAACTTGGAGGACTATAGCACATGTTGTAGTAGAACTAATTAGGGGTAGTACAAAAATGAGAAATACAGAATGGGGTTTAAAAAAACCCCAGCTCTTTGATATGTGTGGAAAAGTAATGCTAAAAGCCTATGGGGGTATCTCTTCAACAGTTCACAGTGCTCGTTTTTCAGAAGCTGTCTTTCCTAAAGAGAATCATACCTTTTTTGATCAGGAGACTTGGAGTTTCAATGCATGACATGGTAACAGTACCCTTTGTAATAAAGGGGTACTTGTTTTCTGCATATGCATATCCTACAGCTACAGTATGTTACCCAAATTCACAGTAAGAGTATGGCTGCAATCCCCATTTTCCTGTGGCTTACTCTGTTACTGGTACATCTGTCAGAGTGTTGTTCATGTGCTGATCACACTTAGCCTGAGGACGTACACATGCAAATACTGAAGTCCAAATTGAGTCATGCGATGTGATGTTAACATAAAGTAATTCTAAAGTTACAGACTGCTTTGAAGATTAGATGGCACTAAATGTAAGTTCAACCTATTTATTTTTGGGGGAAGGTACTGTTTAGGAAACTATTATTTCAAAATTTCTGTATACTCCGTAATTTTTGATATGAAGTCTCTTCAGCTTCTGGAGCAATTCAGTTCTGCATACTGTCCTGTTTAAGCAGGATGTGCACGGTGCTCCTGTTTTACAGAACTTTCTTCTAAATAATACACATGTTTTTCTGGAGATAGAGAATCGTTATGAGAGGGGCTTTTTTTTTCTGGCTCTCCTGCTACAGTTCCACTCCCATAGATATGCATAGAAACTGGAGGGTGAAGCCTGGCAAATAAAGTGCCCAGGGTGAGCACCGCTTGCTGAGTGCAGGCTTAGTGGGCAAACAGGGTATTCGCACTGTGGATGCTTTGAGGTCACAACACTGTGATGTTTGACCAAAGTTTGGAGGAATAATTTTTGGAATGGTTGCTGGAGAGAGAAGATATGCTCCTTTATTAAATGTAAAAATTATTTAGTCTTATTATTATACTTGTCGTAGAAGCTGGCTTACTTTTTTTACTAAATGTAACTAGTAAAGTTGTTTGGAGCGATACTCTCTGTACGTAGTTATGGTTAGGCTTTCCTTTTTCTGGGCAATCTTATCTGCAGTTTTCTTCTGCAAAATCCTAATGGGAGTATTGTTAGACAATAGAGTAGGAATTAGTAACGTGCATCCAATTCCCAGTTTCTTAAGTGTAGCAAGATGGTATCTTTTTTCTTTTTCCTTCTCCCCCTGAGGGCATGTGAATGTGGTTTTTTGGAAGTAATGATATAAAATCTGTAGTAAGGTTAAAAGGAAGGAATTGTAAGCGTCATCAGTATTAGAAATGAGTCGTCTTAAAACATTTAATATTTATGATTTTTAAATGCTTGGTTTTACTTACTGAGATACTATATTACTCTTGCATTTTAAAACAAAATAACTAAAATCACTTCTTTGTTTTTGCTATATAAATATTGTCATTGTGTTTCAACGTCTGGGTCAGAACTTAGAATGGAATTGAGGGGGGAGTCTGATTTGTTTTTAAAACAATAATAACTTTAATTCATGTTTATTTGCTTAATAACAGGTTGATTTGACATGTAATTCTCAGTTTTAATTTGCTCCTGAGTTTTTAAGCCTATCTGAACATATCTTAAGATACTTAAGTATTTATTGTGGTAACATATTAGTACACATACAAATCCAAGACGCATCATGTGTACACCTTATGGTGCTCAGATGTGAAAATTCTGATGATGGTATTAAATGTTCAGATTTGATACATTTTTAAAAATTAAGTATTTGTTAATTTATGTGTACATTTTTCTGACTTTCAGCATAGTACTAGGTAGTAAATGAATTTTGTAAGCCATACCATGTTGATCATGTAGAACAATATGGCACAAAAGAATTTATGATGAAGGTGGTAGTTGGCCAGCTGATAAGCGCTGATTGAAGTTACATTTGTGTCAAGATTTCAGGGAAAATATGTTGGGAAGAATGATTGAAGAAATAAAAAAATGCAATACTTCTATAGCTGATCAGTAACTTTAATGGTTATTTTCTTTAACTCTAAAATGCTTAAATAAAGAAAACTAGTAAGTGGAAATATGCAAAAGTTGTTAAACCTCTTTAAACATGTAGCTACGCAATTAAAACACCGTTGCGTGCAAGAGACACAATAATTCTGCTCCCCAGAAGTTTTCTGTTTACATTGATTTGGGGACTATGATGCAGATTGCTTTGGGGAAGCTCAATTTTGTATTCATATGCACCTTATATTGGTCTGTAAATTGTACTCATGAGTTGATGATTCACCTCTTTATAATGAACATGAAATTTATAGTTGTAAACTGCTTTTTTATTACATGGCAAAGTAATGGCAAACCTGACGTTTTAGAAGGTTTGTACATAAGAGTAGTGGCTATAGCAGAGGAAAGTTTATTTTCCATAACTGAATCGCTTATCTCTTGCACTTGGAATTTTTTTGTCTTTATGTTTTGCTTCTCATCGTGATGTAGAACTCTCATTTTGTTTAGTAGGAGAAAATGCCACAATACAACTGTTAAATTACTTTATGATAGGAAGATGATATTGCAAATATGGTCGTATGTAAAGGCACAAGAAGCAATGTAAATTCTTTTCAATCCACTTACCAGAAAATTGTGATTCAGATGCAAGTTCAAGCTGGAAAATAAGTTATCGTGTCCAAACACCTTACACATAGGAGAATATAAAGCCAGAGTGTCTCCATTTCATCTTAAATCTGGAGAAAATATTTATTGGCAAAACCCAGAGTTCATAGAAATTAATTGTCTTGCTGTGTCAGATGCCTCCCTGCTTGGCTTTTGAATGAGCCATGACCCTTAGCAGGAGAGACGACTTCTGAGATGAGAACGTGATTCCGTACAGACTCGCAGTCAGCTCTGGAGTAATAACTTTTGGACATTACTAACCCCGACAGATTTAAATCAGTCTCCTACAAGAAACTTTGTATTAAAAACAAATACTGATCTCTCTGAACTATTTATCTCCATTGAAGGATTTTTGTTGAGTCAAATTTCAGCGTAAGCCTTCAATTTATTTACAGAAGCAGTAAACACCACATCTGAAAAATGGGTCGTGTGTTCGTTTGTAGCTCTACTGCTGAATCTGTGTGTGTATGTCCCACAGTAACTAGTCACAGTTATTTTTTAGCCCTAGTGCTTGATGAGAGATCTGCTGTCTGTCAGGGACTGGCTGTTTCCAAGACTCTGCAGAGAGCGAGAGACACAGACAAGACTATGGGTTCAGGTTTGAACAATAGACTGGCATGATTTCTCTGCAGTAGTGGAATGGCCACTCCCACACTGTTGACTTAAGTTTTTGGGAGTACTTGACTCACATACTCAATCCTAAAAATTGCTAAGGCAGCCAGCTGAACTCTGAACTGTAGGCAGCAAACTATTTTTCCATGTAGCATATTCTCTTGGGCCTCCCCCACCTCTGTTAGACCATATACCTAGAAACACTGATTATATAACACTGAACGCTTGAAGAACCAGACTTCTGTTTCATTTCACCTACATCTGTCACTTATTGTGTACGCCCATACTTTGGAACGGAGGAAAAGAAAACGTGTGCTTTGCTTAGTTGCGTTAATTTCAGTTTGTAATTGTGCGATTGTTGACATTGATTGTAAAATCCTAACAGCTGGGGAAAAAACGTAGCAGTAGAGATTCCTCTTTTTTAATGGTATGATACTTTAAAATGTTTGTTGTTTCAAAACCAGAGCAAGCAAATAGAGTTTCTGTTAAATCTCCTTTTAATCTTTGCTTCCTTCCTGTTTCCTTACCAGCTTGATATCTTACTTTAAATAGTTCTTGTAGTACTAGGCTGTAACCGCTGTGTAGTGTAATGTATTTTACAGTCAGCCAAGAATGATGGCTTGGGAGTTTTGCGACAGCATTGTATTGGCTACCGGGGTCTTCATATGAATTTGAGTCTGAAGCTTACTTTCACCATGGTTTATGATGATCTTGTGTGATAATTAGAATAGGTGTGAGAATAGGTGAGAGGAAACAGACAAAGGAAAATTGGAATTTAAATACACCAAAGTGGAAAATACAGGGGGTGTTTTGTTTATTTGGTTTGGGTGGGGTTTTTTTTTTTTGGTGGCTGCATTTAGTAAGTACAATAGGTATGCCTTAATTTTGTGTGTGTGTGAACATTGTAGGTGCAGCAGTGCATTGTAATTTAGATGTTGTGGGAGAGAAGTTTTGTTTAACCAATATAGTTATCAGCAGAAATATGTTTAAAATCATTTGTAAATGAAACCCTGTAGAGTAAGGAAATAATCTAAATTTTTGGGCATGATTTTGTGACTCAGCATTATACTTGGGTGCATGCAATGTTATGGAGTCACTTAACTTTAGTTAAACATCTAAACATTTGACTGTGGTCACAAATTATGGATTTAAACACAGCACTAATATTAACTGTGCCTCAAGTTCTCCTAAGACTAGAAGAAGGGGAACATGTTTTGGATATCTGATCCTCAATGCAGAAGCTCTTATAGCAAAATTTTAAAAGCTGGCTTGAAATGTTAAAGTATATTTAAGTCACTAAAATAGATATTACCTAAAATGATTTTCTGTATCTTTCAAACAAGAGGAGACATTTTCTAGCCCTAATTCGTAGAGCACTGTTTTATAGTGCAGAGCACTATTTCAGCATTGACAACCTCATGTAATTGAAGCCAAATATCTTTGTAAGTCATTCCACTTCCTAATCGGTGTTGTTCACACATGCTGTAGAACAGGGAAACAAAGTTCAAAATATTTGGCTTTTTAATTTTATTTATTTATCTGCTTTCTTTACACAGTTTAATGTGTACCCATGCACGCGGATATCATCTTCCCTTAGTTTTTATGTTAGGGCCTGCACAACTATATGTATGTACCTGGGAGACTGTTGAGAGTCAAGGTTCATATCTCACACAGCAGAAGGTAATTTTAACCTTGTATTCTCCCATGGGTGTATGCCTGCGATCCCTGGACAGTTAACATTAATTAGAAATTATCAGGAATCAATTGTGCTTCCCCTGGAGGATGATTTTTAGCACAAATTTAAGATGAAAGAAAATGAGAAGCTGTGTTACTGCCACTCGTTTGGATTATTTCCTTACCTCCTTATGATGGTAAATAGTCATCAAATACTTGTTAAACTCCGCAACAAAACTATTATGAGATTTGGAGGCATTTTTTGAATGTTGACAACTTTGAAGCGTTTTGCTGAAATTTAACTACTTTCATATCTTTTATAGGTGACTTTGTATTAACCCCTCTCAGCACATATCATCCAAACAGAATATAGGTTAAACTTTACTGTTTAATTTTCCATATTTTTTGCCTGTCCTAATAAGCAGGACAGTTCTAAATCTGAATACAAGCCGGTTTGGAAACAGGATTGTTCCTCCATTCAGTACATGTCTGATTCAGCCCATCTGCTCTAAAAATGGTAACAGGTCGTACCTATCAGCTACCTACCAGTGTTCTATCAACTTTTCTGTATATTAGATTTAGTTTTTAACTTGAAGCAGGGTGACTATATGTCAATAAGACATTAAAAAAAATGGAGCTACAGGTATAAAACCAATTCATACAAATTGAAACAGTTCCCAAACTAAGGAATCACAATAAAAATCAGAAATACACGTATATGGAAAATGTTACATATAATGAAGAGAAGTTTACATCTGTGGCTTAATTCAAAATCCAGTGGACACAGTAAACAGAAGTTATAACGAATGATGTAATTTTACCATTAGTAACTGAATTTTTGTACATTTGCCTTTCCAGATCACTCTAGATTTATGACATAGCATACCTCCTCTCCCCCAGCAGCGCGGGGGACAGGGAATGGGGGTTGTGGTCAGTTCATCACACGTTGTCTCTGCCGCTCCTTCCTCCTCAGGGGGAGGACTCCTCACACTCTTCCCCTGCTCCAGCATGGGGCCCCTCCCACAGGAGACAGTCCTCCACGAATTTCTCCAACGTGTGTCCTTCCCACGGGCTACAGTTCTTCACAAATTGCTCCAGCGTGCGTCCCTTCCACAGGGTGCAGTCCTTCAGGAACAGACTGCTCCAGCGTGGGTCCCCCACAGGGTCACAAGTCCTGCCAGCAAACCTGCTCCAGCATGGGCTCCTCTCTCCATGGATCCACAGGTCCTGCCAGGAGCCTGCTCCAGCGCGGGCTTCCCACGGGGTCACAGCCTCCTGCTGTGGTGTGGGGTCTCCTCCACAGGCTGCAGGTGGATATCTGCTCCACCGTGGATCTCCATGGGCTGCAGGGGGACAGCCTGCCTCACCATGGTCTTCACCACAGGGTGCAGGGGAATCTCTGCTCTTGCGCCTGGAGCACCTCTTCCCCCTCCTTCTTCACTGACCTTGGTGTCTGCAGAGTTGTTTCTTTCACGTATTCTCACTCCTCTCTCCCGTCTGCAATTGCTGTTGCGCAGCTTTTTCCCCCCCCTTCTTAAATATGTTATCCCAGAGACGCTACCGCCATCGCTGATGGGCTTGGCCTTGGCCAGGGGCAGGTCCATCTTGGAGCCGGCTGGCATTGGCTCTGTCAGACATAGGGGAAGCTTCTAGCAGCTTCTCACAGAAGCCACCCCTGTAGCCCTCCCCACTACCAAAACCTTGCCACGCAAACTCAATACCCCTTTCTGCAGAAAAAAAGTCCTTATTGCCATTTATCATAACCTACTTTGGACTTTGGTGAACAGAATAGTTAGTGCTTTGCCAGAGTATTTTAGAGTGCTGTACAAAGAGAATATCTGAGTTGTCTGGTTTTTGTCTTCAAAAATGTTAAAATTTGATATAAGATTGGACATGATTGTGTTAAGATTTATGCTCCTGATTGGTTTATGTCTTAAATATTCTATGGAGTTATGTGGTAATAAGTCATAACATGATTTTGTGCTGTTGGCTACCTAAGATTACTTAGTCATACTTTCTACAGAATGCAAAATTATTTGAGGTATTTTGAGGTCTTTTATCATTATGAGAATAGCAGAAGCTGAAGTCTGTTTTTTAACATATGTTTTCACAAAATACAGCTTTTACTTGACAGTATTAAAGTGAAGTATGGTAATTATCACATTAAGTGAGATAATATTTTCGTGTTTTCATTAATAATGCAAATAAACATTTTTTTCCTCAAGGAAAATGTTCAGCTAATTCTTTAGAACAAAAAATTGTTTCATTGATTGAACTAAATGTGGATTCAAACTATGATTATGTTTATGCGACAATAGTGGCTGGAGACTTTTTATTCTTTTTTGTAATGTAGCATCTGTAGGGAATACGGTCCAAGCCTCCTGTCCTTTGCATAGAGTTTGAACAGAAATTAATTGTTCTTTCAATTTGACTTCTGGTTAAGTTAGAGCATCCTGCTTTCACTTGTTAACTCTGTCACAAAAACTTGTTTCACATTCACTTTAAATCCTCTTCTAATACTTTTGATGAATTCTTTTTATTAGTTTACCCTTTCATTTTTAAAGTTCTAGCCTGAGGTTTGTCCTCTGACATGCTGGGGTTTTTTTCCTCGAAACAAGAATGTAATTTCTGACATGGTATAGATTTGACTTTTCCTATTTGCCTCAAAGTGCTTTTTTTTTTCATTTTCTGGTGGACATTCCTTTGTAAATAAATAAACTGCCTTTACTTTCTGAGAGAAAAACACATTGCAGCTAAATATCCTATCTTTCTGATAATTGAGCCCTGAGCCAGAACCTTGCAATGGCATCTTCAGAGTATTTACTTACTAAATTCAGTGTATTTTTTTGTCAAGGAAATCACTCACAGTCCAAGTTCTCAATTACTCCAGTAGCACCTACATTGGCTCCTCAGAAAACCAAACTTGAGGGCTTCGGTGAGGCGCAACCCCAAGGTGCAAGAATGTGTGTTCTCCTTATGCAGCTTTCTGCTACGTTCCTGAGACTTGAAGAAGGCCCAAAGAAATGTTTTTGCAGTGGGAAGTGGTATCTTTGCGAGTTTGATAGATACTCATAGCCCATGGCTATGCTGAGATCCCATTGTTGGACACTACAGGCTGCCATAGGTAACGCAAAATTACCTTTTTCACCAAAACAAGTTTGTTCTGGAATTATTAGCTGTGATTCTGGTGCATAGGATTTTAAAATCTTGCACCTTTCTATCCACCTGTCCACAAGTACAATGGATTTTAGGCCTTTCAGTATCTTTTGGGAGTTCACTAGAATCCTTGTCTGTGAAGATAGCTTGTTCTTTAGCTGGAATTAAAAAGGGGATTTGTGCTCTAATGGTTGATTCTCCTTTTGTTGTTGTTTTCCATAAAGGCAAGGTAGCCCGTGTGGCATTTCTGAAGTCCTTTTCCAAGGTGATTTCCAACTTTCAGTTGTTTTAGGAAAGTCAGTGTGCATTGCTTTTTTTCTTAAACATCATGCTTTCCTTTACAGATGCTTATTTTGTATCCTGCCTGCATTTTACCTTCTGTGTGTTAGGGGAGAACCCTGAAGAGCAAACCCTGAACTCCTTGTATCCAGTGATGAAGAATTCAGAGAGGTTAGCAGACTCCTCAGAGTCTGACAGTAGATGAAAGGAATATTACAAAGTCATGAATAGGGATCACCTGCTTCTTTAACAGCTCCTTCAGTTAGACCTTACGCAACTATGTTCTGCGTCATACTTTGCATTTTTTATATGCAAAGTGGACACTTGAAGCTTCACTTACGTCTTTGCTAAGTGCTGCCCTATTGAGGAGGCTGCCTAGGAGAAAGCTGCATTTGCCATAGTTCTCCTTCAGTCTTGGTTCATTTAGAGATTCAGTGTGCCTTTCTTCAGACTTTCCGTATTCTTGCATTATCTACAGTGACTGCAGGCAGTCCAGCTGAAGAAGAGAGATTATTTGCTTACCCATAACTGTTTTTACTTTGAGATATGCTATCTATACATTTAACTCTTCAATTTAGCTGTGTTTCTCAAAGTCTAATCTGCGGATTCTGTCTTTGAGGGGAACTGAGCCACCCCTTTACTACATGAACTACTGGCTGAAAAAGGCAGGCCTGAAAGATGTTCCTTTGGATACTGCTGTCATAATAAACATCATAGTTGAGAGTGCTTGCATATACCACTGTGTGATTACATGTAGATAACTCATCTTCTCTGAAGTGGTGTATAGGCAGATAACTGGTCTTTGTCTTCACCCTAGAACATGGCTGCTGTGTTATTTTGTGTTAATAGCAATCCAAATGCCAAAGAGATTTGGGGGGGTTTTTTTGTTTTCAATATTCAGTTTTCCCCTAAAGGGCGAAATATTAACATTTAAACCTATTTTTAGGCTGAAAACTGAGGTAACTTCTACAAGAAAACACAAATGTCCTAGAAATTGAGAACTGTAAAACGAAATAAATATTTTTGAATGGTATTCTTTTCTCCTAAGGTAAAGCCCTATAAAAACCTTTAGTGAGATGCTTAACTACTCTGTCTTCTACTCAGCTGTAAACCCAACCTACTGAAATCCCTGGAATTTCAGTACTGGCACTGAAACTGGGGGAAGGGAGGTGTTGTGAATTATAAAGGCTTACAATAGATCACAGAGGATGAAACATTTTCCATTAATGGACTCAAAAGTTACATCAATAAACAATTTCTAAAGATATTTGGGTTTTTTTCTACCTACTTAAAACATGTCTGTACCTCCCACCCACATGAAATAAGCATTTTCAGAATGCTGGTACATAGATGGCAGCTTTGCATTAGTTGCTCAATATTCTCTACATCATAAATGAGCTTAAATTGTCTTGAGATACAGCGTGTTTCATCCTCAATGATCCTAATTTGGCACTTCCTTTAAACCTGCTTTTATACCATATCTTCTGTTTCTCTCAAAGTTGAAAAGCCAGTGTCCATGTTAGGCCCACCAAGTTATACCCAGACACTTGATTTCAGCTTGGGAATTTACACTGGTTGCACCAATGTTGTGAATAGTCCATCTTTCTGCCTAAGAATTCTTCATGTCTTATGTTGGTATTGCAGAGCCAAAAGGGTACCGTTGTGCCTGGCAGGCATTTGGCATGCTTTCCAGGTTCCTTAACTGGTACCCAAATGCCATCGTGGAACATTATGTGATTTGATAAAATTGATTTCAGTGATATTGTCCGAATGCAAACACTCCTGTTTCCACTGAAGTGATGCGATTCCATTTTTGTATTCTACTCCCTCTGTATCATAGTATGCATATTTTATAAAATAATTCGTTACATTTAAGTAGACTTTGACAAGGAGAGTTCATGGTAACTATTAAATTCAAACTTGTTTTCAGCTTGCAAAATTGAGTATATGTAACCACCTCATTCCATTCATTTGAAACATTTTTCAGGTCTTTCAGTATTCGTTTAGTTTAATTCTGCAGCTTAAGCCTGCCTCAGTAGTAACAAGTGAGTGAGAAGTTTGTCAGCACTTGTTTTGTGGAGGTTTTTTCCCCCTGCAAATTGTAATATGATTCTCTGATTAGAATGCTGGGAACCACAAAAATGGCATTTGTTTCATCTCTGTCAATCTTGCCATCAAGGTACTCTCTCTTTGTTTCTATAATTGTCTCTTTAGTAATAAAAGTTTTTCATTTTTTCCTTTATCAGAACTATTACATTTGATATTCTTGTCTGAGGACATCACGGATGTCCTTTTATAATGATGTTTTTAGAGGTTTTCAATTCTGTTCCATCTCTTGTATAAAATTTCATGAGTATTGCTTTTTTTGACTTTTACCAACTCTTTGGGGATTTCCTAAAGTTTATCATTTTCCTCAGTGTAAGTCTGATGCCACTTCTTGAGCAGTTGCCTTGCTCCCTGCTGATTCTGATTTCCTTTTCAATAGTAATCATCCTGCCTAATCTTCTAATTGTGGGAACCTCAGAGACTCTGTTTGGGTTCTGTGACTTCATGTGCCAGGTCTTTCTGTCTTACCATTTCAAGATACAAGAAAAACTGTTTCCCTTTATCTTCAGATATTACTCCTGTACTTTGAATCAAGTTGGTAAACTCAATTGGTAGTGATCCTATCTCTTATCTAATTACTTATATTCATATATGAGAAAATACGTTATTCTTCTCAGCTACATCTTTATTCGTCTTCCACTGCTATTAAATTTACCTGAAATCTTGTTTCCTAAATACAGTTTTCATACATCACCTATTCCAATTTTAATGGTTTAGTGATGCCACAGAGCTTTGTTGCCATAATTGGAATGCTGTCATGTGTTTGAATTCTTCATAAAACATATTTTTAATTTTGTCTGATGTTTCTTCAGTGATAACAGTATATTGTCAATTTTGTGCTAATTCTCTTTTAACCTTCAGTTACAGATTTGTTCACTGATAGGTCAAAGCAGGTAACTGCTCACAATGTCAAATTTCCTTAATAATTATTTCTCTACAGTATGAGTTTGCTAACTTAAAAAGATTCATTTTCCACCTATTTTACTTCTTTAAAATGTGGTAACACATTTACACTGTGTCTGCTCCACTGTGTAATGGAGGACATCTGACACATACAAGCCCAAAATATTTCAGGTGCCCACCTTCCAGTCTTCTGTTTGAATAGCTGGGGTGGTTTGATTTATCTTTTCCAAACTTCTAAATTTTATTTGGAGTTCATGAATAGCTTTGGTTTTTGTGGGATAAAAGATAGTAAGCTGATATCTCTCCTCATATTGATGTGCACTCTTCCTCTTAAGTTTGTCTGAAATGTTTTGGATTGTCCCGTTTAGGGAGTCTACCTTTAGGCAGCAAAGCTACTGCTCGAATGACTTTGAGAGTTGTGGCTGCGTACAGCCTGTCGAAGTCAGAGTCCTTCAGAGAAAGGCACCTGAACTTATATGTGTTTAACAGTCCTTCATTTTATTTCAAGTTTTTGAATGTGACAAAATATACTGTTGTCCTGATAACGACATTGTAAACCATGCTAACTGTAATTTTTAAGGCATCCGCAACTTTGTGACACATTGAAAGTGAAATAGTTCACTGAACTGAACAGAGAGAAATGGGTAAAAGCATCCCTGAGGCAACAGCATCTATTGAATTTGTATTGTTTTAACTTTGTCATTGACAAACTAACAGTCTACGTTTAAAATATCATCTTTTCTCTTCCTGATTTTGCTTATGACATCCTGTATCTGTATTTCTGTGTGTATGTTTGCATCTGAACATTCTTCTTCAAAACTTTTCAAGGCATGTGTGTGTTAATTACTTCCATAGACCCCAAAGTACTACACTGATTTTGCCTTTTACAAAGAAAAGTTCTTAAATTACTGACAATTCTAGACAGAGGAAACTATTTCCAAAGTGTTAAGAACAAAAAGTGTGTGAGAACCTGGTTAGTTGAGGCCATCTTTCTGAAAGGTGAACTGAGAGATTTCAGAGCTGTTTTCCTGGTGATTTTGCTTTTTCTGCCCAGTATCCTCAACTGCATAGCAGAGTAAGCCCGTTCCTTCATTTGGAAGTGAAGCCACAATATTTTGCTCTGTTTTATTAACAGATACATAAATTAATGTTGTATTGTTATGGCCTGCTCCTGTGTATTTAAGGAAGTCTTTTTATATTCTGAACTCACCTGCTGTTTGAGTGTACCTGAGAACAAAACAGATACTTATCACAGTCATTCCACTACCTTCCAATTAGCTGAGTGAACTGTGCTTGCTCATAAAGATTGATATTGTTTCTGCTGTGAATTCTTTAAATTCAGGTTGCTATCAGAACATATCATGAATGAGATGAGACAGTGATATACAGGCAGTATTTGTTGTGTGCTGGCACTCCAGTGATGCCCATTAACTGAACAGTCATGCCCAGCTCTTTCTGTATATCATTCCAATTATTTTTTTACACGAATGAATAATTCTTTATACATGCTTACTTTAGAAAATTTCCTTCATAATTTCTTTAAACTAATTCTTGCAAGGTAAATTCTCTTTTTCCCAGTGATCCAAGTTATATTACATTGTGTTGATCTGGAACATAATTTACATTATCTTATCACACTTTCATTAGTAAAGCACACCGGATTTTTTTGAAGTTAAGCTCATGGGTTTTGACTTAATGAGAAAATAGTGTTGCTTGTGAGTCTGAAATGTTACCTCTGAAAATTTAATTCTGAAGCTATATAAGGTTGTGTTTTGAGCACACCACAATGCTTGTGTCACACTTTCTTCTGAAGTTTTAAGACCGCATTGTCACCTTTGTGGTGTAGCACGGAGTAAAACTGAAAAACTTTGAAATTACATGATAGGAGCTTTGAATCTTTATGAGGTGGGGAGGGTGTATACGTGGGATTTGAGCCAAATACTACACTTCCTCTTAGAACTGAGAAAATTATTATTATTATTGTTATTGTTATTATTATTCAGATTTGCTTTTTGTGCTGCTCACAGAAGCCGTAGTTTCCTATACAACCTTTTTCCATATAGTCATGTACAAATATTGCTCCTTAAGGAAAAAAAGTGCTAGAGCAGTGATAGTAGAAGTTTTTGACCTACCAGATCTTCCTTTTGTAAAGCCATAAATCTCAAGCCTGTCTGGAAACAGTGTCCAGTCCCCTACATCCTCTATGCAGCTGTCAGTCCTGAAGGCTACCTGGGGCACAGGTATTAAGTCTACAGTTATGAAGATCTCTGAATAAGGATGCAGAATTATAGCTATCATAACATCGCTATTCAAAATGCTGTTCTTTTTGATATTTTTCTGTTCTGTTCTTAATTTCAAAATTCGTCCTCTTAAATATCAAATTAACTTTGTACACCATTAGTCTTTGCTTCCATATTCAGACATTCAAAGCCTGTTGTTTTCAGAGGTAGTAATATCCTACACTTGTAAGCAGAAAGCATCTCTGAAAATTAGACCGTTTGCATTTCATGAGGGATACTGCCTCTGAAAAAGACAGATTTAGGAATGTAGAGCAATGTACAGCAACAACTGTCTGGTGTAAAACTGCAGCACCTTTTAGTTACAAAGAGAGTACATGAATTGTGTTTTAAATGTCTCTGGCTGGCATTCAGGAAAACTGCTTATGGCTGCTAAAATCTTGCCCCGGCTGACCTGCCTGCCTCTCTGTCTCTCTCAAATCTGTGGTTCTGATATTTAATTATAACAACACTTTTTGTAAGTACTGTGTCAATAAGAATGTAGCATATAAGCTGCTGTGTTTTGGATGATCAACTGGTGTGGTATAAGTTGTATTTCATTAGGTACTTTGAAAATGGAGTGGAGATTATGTTAAATTTAGTGCACATCATGCATGTGTTGTTAAATGCTGTTTCCTTCACAACCTCAATCCTTCCCGTGTAGATGTTTGCAACTGGAAAACTTTTCATGTGATGATTTCTCACAAAGCAATAGGACAAAAAAAATCCAGCCGAATTGTTTGTGTAGGTTGTGATGTGAGAGAATTATGTCTCTCTTAAATCTGTCAGTTGTTTTGGGGTAACTCTTTCGAGATGAGCATGTTTTCCTCAAAATCTGCTTGGCTATAATGTCTGTCTTGCCAGGAGCCATTCTCCTCTCTTTCTCTCTGCTGCAGAAGTTCTTAATATAAATGATCTTGAACCAAAACCTTGGAATAAAACATCTGGCCCAATGGCAATTTTAGTTCTTCATTTTCTTCCTTGATCCATTCTTGGTTCTGCTTCAGACAGAGATCTTAAATTCTCTGTTAAAGTCTTCCAACTTGTCATACTACTCCTTTGACAACTTCTTCTGTTTCCTCCCTACCACACATGGCTGACTTTGGCCTGTCTTTGAAACGTGCTTGGCCTTCTTTTTGTTGCCAGTTCTAGCTTGCTTATTTTCTAAAACTTCACCTAGCCAGTGTGTTTCTGCAAAAAGTTATTCACTTCCATCAGATTCATACCTTAATGGGAAATAATTTAATAAGGAGAGGGCTATTGCTCCCCAACTATTTAATATCCAGCTGAAGTCAGTGGCACAGTCCTTGACTTTTTCAGACAGCGTCTCTGCTCAGCTTTATTTTTCAGATGACAATATTCATTAAATGGTCTTTTTTAATGACAGTTACGTTTTTCTGAATTTCTATTCAGTAATAGCTCAGAAAGAGGTGGAGGCTGATATTGATTCGAAGAAGATGTAGATATGCTGGTAATCCCAGGCTTCTCATATGAAGCAGGTAGAGTGGGACTCAGTGTAGTGTTTGTATCTCTGTGGAGGAGAGAATTTGTTTTCTCCATCTTTTATTTGGCAGTTTCTATTTTCCCATAGCAAGGGAAAGCAGTAGTATGAGTCCTCTTTTCCTGAATTTTAACACTGATCACAAGGGATTTTTACCAGTTTGTTGTCCCTGTTGCAGACTGCTCTCAAAGTAGATTTCAGAACATGGCTGACTTAAAGGTAGTGTATTTTAATGATTTTGGGGTGTAACATTTCTCTAGGTGTGGAAAGTTTACCAATGCTATACTTGCATTTTCTTACAAATAAACAACTGTCATTGGTGTTTCTCTCTTGTCCCTTACCTTGTGTAAGGTCCATTACCTTTTGGTACCTGCTTACTAGAAAACAAATGAAACCAAACCTGAAAGAAAAACGAAAAAAGCAGACCATTTATCTAAATTCTAGAAATACTTTAAGAGGTTTTTACCTCGTTGTGCCTGCATTGTTAAATGCTGCATTGTTAAATGCTGTCAACACCCCTCTCAAAAAGGACACGTTACAACGGGAAAAGTTACTATGAAGACTAACAGAGATTATCACAGGTATGGCAGATCTGTCACACAAAGGAAATTAAGGACTCTTCAGTCTGGAAAAGTGCTAATTGAGAGGGTCTACAACAGAGGTCAGTGGAATCGTGGAGAGTGCTTAGAAGGTGAACGGAGTTGTTACTGGTCTCTCCCAGCGTAACAATTAGGGGACATCAAATGGAATTAGCAAGTGGCAGGCTCAGAAGAGAGAGAGGGTTTTTTTTTGGTTTTTTTTTTTCTTTCTTTCAAGTGGCTACGATGTGGAGGGGTTTAGATTCAAGGGGAAACTGGACAAGTTAATGGAGGAGAAGTCCATCACAGGCTATTGGTTACAAAAACACCTCTCTCACAAAATCCAGTTGTTGGAAGGAGGAAGGTATTCTGGGCGACTCTACATCTTAAACGCTTCCCTGGACTTCTACTGCTGCCCATTGCTAGTAGTAGACTACTGGGCTTAGGTGGACCTTTGGTCTGATCTGTCTTATCTTCAAAGTCTGTGAAACATTACAGGACTGTAGATTATAGAGGGGGAAAAACACAAGTTCAGAACAATTTTTTTTTTTTTTTTAAATTAGCATTTGTTAATGGAGCACTGCTTGCAATTTTTTCATTTGGTTTCATCATGCCAAAAAGGCATGTTAATCATTTTGTTTTATATGCCTGATTTTCTATGTCAGAGTGAAGAGCTAAATGACTGTCACATCCACTGACATGGATAGGTCCTCAGAGCCCAAGACATTTAGTATTGGCGATAAGCATTGTGTCAGACTGAGAAAAAGTATATCATATTTTCAGCTACTCATGGCTGAGATCCTATTATTTCTGACCATGCCTGACAGCTCTAATGTTAAACAGTGAAGGGTCATAGAAAATTAGTGTAATTTCAATGGCTGCTTTAGTGCAGCAAACATTAAGTCAGTTCCCAAGAACAGTTCCCTGGTGCAGCCCTTAATAAATTCAGACTTTATTTTTAGTGATGACCTTTAGTAATGCGAGCCTTGATCCATTGAGATGCTGTTCACTTTTGATGCATCTCCAAATCCCTTTTTTATGCATTTTAAATCAACACACGCTTATTCTGAATTTATGCGTGTGGATAGACGGAGAGATGTAATTTAAACACATCTGTTCAAATATGCATTTCAGATCAACTTGGTGCCGGTTCTCATAATACGGCTGAGTTTTTGACGGGTATTATATCCCTAAAGTACACAGCAGATGGTATTTATTAGAGATTGAATGGAAATGAAGTTTAAGGATGTTGAGCTTTTTGTCTTAAGTCACTCATTTTTTAATCATAAAACAATAATGATCTGAAGTTATAAATCTGTAATGAAGTTCTGTAAAATGTTTCATTTTTATGGGAAGAGTAGAACACCTTTTATTTGAATAAAGTTAGTCCAAGCCTTAACTGTTTGGTTTTTTTAAGAAAATTGATGATGGGAAGTATTATAATGTTTCTTATAAAACATTTGGGCTGCATCTAGTAGGAACTCTAGCAACCTTCACTATAATTGTTTAAAGAGAGTAAAACTGTGTGTAGTCTTTCATCCTCAGGCAGTGAGCCATGCTAATTATGAAATACACTTTTTATCTAGGTCACTATTCCTCGACAACAAGGACAGACCCAGTCCCTACTCGCATGCCGCCCTCCATACCTATACCTTCTCAAGTTCAGTTCTGGAAATCAGGTCTCCTAGCTGCCTCCAGGTGTCGTTCAGCCCAGTTTCTGAAAGAACTCTTTGGGGGGCAGGAGGTGGGCTTGGAAAAGAACAATCATAAAAAATACCCATTCTCACTCTCAGTTAAACTCTGAGAGCTGTTAGATTGTGCATCTTGATCACAGCTGTTATATTCTACAGCCTTTCTAAGGTGACTTGCATCAAAACCACTAATGACTCCGAAGTTCAAAACCAACCTCTTAAGCTGCGCTTGCAAATCAGTTGGAAGTTGCTGCAGATCACAAAGCTCAGGTGTAATATGTTCCCTGTGGGAATCACCGCCATGAGTAGCCTTCAGTGCTCTCTAAGGTGTGGAATGCAGAAAGCAGAATGCACACAGTGACTCTGTATCTGTCAGGCTAGGCTTAATATGGAGTTTCTGCTACCCTTGAAATCTGAAGTGTTTCACTATGAACCACCTCCAAATTAAATGGTAGGATTTATGGTCTTGCCAATTATTCTCCCGTGTGTGTATGTGCATACACCCTTATTTGGGGAAATCTGCAAGGATACTCTGAAGAAGTACTCTGGGGGTTTTTCTGTGGTCGTGGCTGGGTTTTGTTTGTCTGTTTTGTTATTTTTTAAAAAACCTCAACATATAAACACTATGGCCTTACAATTTCTTTGTCTGGTTTGTTTTGTCTTAGGCATCAGTTTCAGAGAGATAGGATCCAAGCTGTGAAAACAATTTAAAAAAAAAAAAAAGTCTTAAAATTATGCATTTTACACACATAAACAAAATATGACTTACTTAAATGTCTGCTAGTATTCAGTGTTTCAATAGTCGAGTGAAAGTAAACAAGTGACTTGACTTATAAATGAAGCCATTATAGACCTTTACAAACAATAACAACGTAATGTTATCTTCACTTTGATGCAGGCAAACTGTGAGGTGAAGGAGAACTGATTTGTGAGACAACCTGGAGTTGTGTTAGGCAGTAATAGAGAACATTTTAAAATATTTGAAATAATATAATTGCTTTGCAGTGGGAACACGTACATGAATAAAAGATGTTAGCAGGTGTCCTGCCAGGGTGGAATCTCATGCTACTGTATTTAATAGGAATATATACACCATAAACAGGGCTAAATTTGCTAAAAGTAATCAAAACAGAAGGCCTGAGTAACTACTATGCAACATAGTTTAAAAATAATGAAGTTTAAGCATGATAGTTTATGAAATAAATTTTTTTCTTGCACTAAATATTAGCAGCTTTCTTTTTTAGAGGGTGGGGGCACAGCTTTCACCCTTTTCTCTCAGTATGTGATTGTATCTGACACTATTGGATGTAGTATACATTTAGGTTTTTTCCAGTACAGTTCATTACACTTTTAATAGAAATTCAATCAAAATGCAGTAAATTCATCTTTTTAATTGGCTTGATCTGGTGGACAGTTTGATAGAAGCAAACATAAGGTCCCTCAGACGTAAACAAAGCTTGAAGTCAAAGATATTAATACTAACTATAGAAGAGTGGAAATGGATACTACTTTTACATTATTTATATTTATTTTATTGAGGTCTGACTCCCTGGCCATGTTCACTC
The DNA here is from genome assembly GCF_018139145.2 of Gymnogyps californianus. Taxonomy (NCBI): domain Eukaryota; kingdom Metazoa; phylum Chordata; class Aves; order Accipitriformes; family Cathartidae; genus Gymnogyps; species Gymnogyps californianus. The sequence goes on from NC_059472.1 coordinate 100,704,737, forward strand.
CAGTATCTTGCCATCTCTGTTCTTTTAGATTGTGTGTAGTCTGTGAAATGTCTGTCCTGTCTTGCCGTTTATACTTTTATTGCTAAATATTATAGTAGTATTTTAAATGTCTTTCTTGAGAAGTCATGACTGGATCTTCCTACTTATCCTACATTTAGTTACAAAATCTCCCACTATTTGTCCTGATAATTCCGATGATGTCATTATGTGTCTAGAGCAACCGAACACTGGAAAAAAGGAAATGCCAGTGTTAAATAGAATTTCATATAAGAATTAATAACATAAGTTCTGTGGTGAACTTGATAGTACTGCTTGTTTTCTTACATCAGTTTCTTAAGTATTAATGTTCATGATGCGTATAGCTGCCTTTGGATAAGCAGTCTTACTAAATGATAGTTTATATCTAGCCGTAAGGCTCAATCGGTTATTATTTAAAAGGCTTTACACAGAAACGTTAATGAAATGTCTGTTGTCATTGAACCGAGGTACTTCGCAGTTTCACTCCATGTGTAAATCAGTTGAGCAATTGATATGAGGCTTTAAAAGAGCTCTTTTTTCTACCACAGAGGTTTTGAACTTGTACATCCTGGACTACTTTTAAACACATATGGAAAAGATTACTAAGAAAAACATTGTCAGTGGATATCCATTTATTAGAAGTCTGTACATCCATTGCATAATTTAGGGTAAATCATAAACTGAAAAAGATGGAAAACCCCCTGCTTCAGAAATTATGTTCAGGTTTAGTCCCCTAATTCCAGACACTTGAATTAGAAGTATATTGTGCTGTGCTTCATTCATAGTCCATGGAGAGAGAGAGAGAAGTGCAGGAGGGTTTCAGATCAGAAGTAGGCTGAATCCCTTTCTGAAAGTGTGGGGATCTTCCCGTGGCTTCATTCTCAGGTTAATCTCCATATAGTCAAGAGAGAGGCAGGGTGAGGTTTCATGTTGTTACTAGCCTTTGAAAGAGGCAGTGCTTCCAGCTGAGCAGTCTGTTTCTCTTGTGCTAGCTCCAGCTTGTGCAACTCCTTCGTGAGCAATTCAAGTTTAAGTCAGAAATCCCACAAGACTAGGCCTTGTAGAGAAAAAAGAAAGAGGGGAGGAAAAAGGGCTTCTGGAGGACTGTGTGTGGTCACGGGGAAGACGCAGACATCTCCTTCAGCTCCAACACAAAATGGCATGTTGAGATGCCTGTTAGGTTCTGTAAATACGCTTGAAAGACCAACTCTCAGATACCTTCAAATTATTTCATCCATTAACTTAATTTCATTTACAGGTTCTCTGAACGGACATATACTGCAGAAAGGTTCTAAAATATACAATAACGTATGAGGCTGAAATAACGTTTGAGAGAAGACTGGTTTTATTTTCATAAGAATTCCACTTTTTTTCCCTAACATTTTTTCAATGCGAATTTCTAATTTATGAATCAAGAAGTTGCTAGGTCATCACATCTTTTGTTTTGACCTTAATTACTCTAGATTTCCCAGGCAGTTCTTATACCCTTCTGTAAGAATATATAATGTTTTAAATTTATTCATATAGCCATTTATTCTAATCCAGTGTTTTGTTATACTGGGAGGGGTGGAGGTGGGGGATTTTGGTTAAGAGCAAGTTGGTGGCTTTAAGTCATTGCTGGATTTAAATGTTAATTGCTGAAAGGGAAGTGGGAAGAATATGCGATCATGTAAAAGAATTTCCAGTGGTTACATGAGTAGGTGAAGGTGCTGACAAATTTTAGCTCCTTTACATAATTTCTTCCCTGAGCATGGATTTGGTTTGTAATGGTTATTGCTAAAGGAAATGTTTTCTGTAACTAAAGCCACATGAAATGATCCATGTAACACCTGAATCCTAGCAAGTTTCATACTTTTGCTGCTGTTTTTCTTAGACATCTTGCTCTGTGAAAACAGGAGCTTTTTTTACTGTTTTATTTTTGGCAGCTTGACACTTTTATCTCTTTCCTAAATCAAATGACCAGAGATTTTGCATTTTGCTCCCAACTTACCTTCCGTCAGGAGTTCTTTAACTTCACTCTATTGGTGAATCGGTCTGTGGTAACTGTCACTGTAATATCTGCTCTACTTTCCTGTTACTGCTAGTCCAGTTTCTGTTTGCTCTAACATTGGTAACTGAGTCTTCTGGGCAGAAAAGAGCAGGAAACTTGTCACTCTGAGGGTTCGCCTGCACTGCTTGCTGGTTAGTAATATGCAACAGAGATACCTGAGCAAAGAGAACTCCAGGAACTACCTAGCTGCAGTAGCACAGAGCTCACCTCAGACTGATTTATTCTTCTGGACTTGTTTAGAGGTAACTCACATACCTGTGGGATGTGAGGAGGCAATTCTCAGGGCCGCAGTTATCCACAGCACGTTCTTTACTTACCCATGACTTTACTTCCAAGCATCAGCCGCTCCTTTGGGAGGTAGAACGCTTTTTTTTCTCTGACCCAAGAGGCTGACTTGGTTCCCCTTCAGGTAGAGGGTAAGATGTTGCATTTCTTCTGTGTCCTTTCAAATACATTTATTCCTCCTTTCTGTGAGGTTTTGGATATCTGTCCTCTCAGCACTTGTTCATGATCATTTCTAGGTGTGCTGGTCCTTACAGCATCACACTAAAATGGACACTTCCTTACTGTAAGATGAAGTAGTTGCTTCTTTTTGGATGGTCAGAACTGCCCAAGATGATGGTGATTGTATTGCTGGTCTGGTTCAGGGTGACAGAGCATAAATCTGCTTGAGTAGATGGAAGGGATTTATCTATGTAGAGGGACATAAAGGACAATGTTGAGGAACCCTAAGTATTAGGGCTTGTAAGTATTATCTTATACATGGCATTGGTTATTCCTCAAATTCATCTTTTTCTGAAATTCTACAATTTTATTGTAAAATGTTCCAACTGAGAGTCAACTTGGGACTCTGGTTTTTCTTTGTTTTTAAAGTTGAGTGAGTGGAGATGATAGTATGTCTTCAGAGGAAAAATCTTGCAAGATTTATGATTGTCAGATAAAATGATTGCGCACAATCTTTCTAGGCGTTTATCAGGATTATGAGGGTTTAAAATGGCTGGTAAAGTTTAAGTCATTTTACGCTCAAAAGTATTGAAACAGACTGACCACCTCCATTAGCTAGGCTATAAGGAGTATCCAGACTTCTGTATGTTTGAAGCAACTTCCTGCTTTTTTAAAATCATTTTATCTTTCATAAGGACCACTGTGTATTCTTGCTTCACTGAACAATATGTTGTGGAGCTTCTCTATTGACCCTAGAAAACATTTGCTGCAGTTGAGTTTTTAGACTTACTGTAAATGCATTTATGTAATAAATGTTACAGAATGCTTACTGGGGATATTCATCAGTTTTTTCTTTGTTTACTTCAGAATAGATAAACTGCATTTCATTTCAAAAAACAGTTTAATATTGGCTGATGCACAAGAAATTGTTCTTGTGTAATTTTGCATTGTATTTCATAGCTGGGACAATTTTTTAAACATCATCTGAATCTATGCAATAAGGAATTTTGTACTGCTTTCTTTCAGACTGTAAGAGCAAAGGTTGCTTTAATTTTCAAGTGTATATGTGTTTTATACTTTTCTGCAATTGTATCTTTTTTCCCTCTTTTTTCGTTAAGAAATGATGTTTCACATGTGGAACTAATTGTACTTATTTTTGTTCATCAGTGCTTTGAGAAAGGCTAAGAGCTTGATTTTTGTCAGTAACTGGATTTTATTCTGAGTGAAATTCATGCTTTTCTCCCCTTTTAAAACTACTTTTTAAACAATGTAATCAACAGTGGTATAAAAATGCACTGTGCAATGTCATATTTTAGGCAGTCATACTGGATTGAACTGTAATTAATTGCTATTGCTGAATACACTGTGGTCCTTATTCTCTTTTCATACCCTAGCTTTTCTTTGTGTGTAATAATTCCATCCAGAAAGAAATCTAATTACTAAGATAATTAACACCTTATCACCAAATGGAGTTCAGACATTTGTAGAGTTTATGAATTTTTAAAATATGTAATTTCCTTTTAACTGAATGACAACTGGTGTTATGGAGAAAAAGAGCATATTTTATTGTATCTAGCTTGATTGGACCTTATAATTCATGTTGCTATAGAAACAACCAAACCTTTATAAAGGATGGTATTACTACTACCATTCCTAATAAATGCTTTGACTGTTGCCAATAGTGTCATTAAAATGGTTAGAATAACTTCATTTTAATGGTTTTGTCAAATGTAATGAATGTTCTGTTCATGTTCTGAGAAATGGCAGCTGATGTTATGTGATACTGATTTATAAAGTAATGCACTTTTTCTTCCATAAGCTTACTATTACTGCACAAAATATTTGTGATGTGAACAAAATCATGTTGCAGAATACAGTGCTCCTCTGTTCACTCAGCCCTTAAAGCTAACAGATTTTATTGTTACTTGATATCAAGCAGAACTTCATATCTTGTGGTTTCTCGGTCTTAAGAAAGCAAAGGTAATTGAGGCTGTTTAGCCAATAGCTATGGGGATTTTTGCTGTTCTGTGCAATATTCAGCTTGTGTTTCCCACTTATGATTATTGGACCAAGTCCTTGAAAATGTTCAGTCTTATACTGGTTTTGATTTTGCATTCAAATGCCATGTTTTAACTAGATCTCAAATGATGGAGTCTGAATTCATGAACTCAGAAAGGAATTGAAAGAATTTGGTTTCTTTTGTGGGGATTTTTCATGAGGAAAAGGTGAAAGAAGATTCTAATAATATAATGTCTAATAAATTCCTGTGCAGCTAACTATATATGCAGACATGTGCAAAAAGGAGGCCAAGAAATTTGCTTTAATATAAGCTCATTGCTAATACTTAAATAAAAAATTGATTTCTTTTAAGTTTAAAAAAAAAAGTCAAAAAAGGTATTTACTACCATATACTGTTTGTATGAAAGCCACTGTGGTGGATATACGCTATGCATGCTCTAATATTGCACCTAATCAAATTACTAAGAACAATATTCTCTGCTTCCCCTTTCTTGGGTCTTTTGCCAACAGATTCTGTTCCAGTAGAGCTCATTGCTGCAGGAAGTTTTTCTTTCAGCTATTCAAATTCAAGTTTCTTCACCCACAGTAACCACAGCATTATTTTTTCTGTGGTGATGTACTGTCTAATAAGAAATGATAGTTCTCTTTGGCCATTCAAATGCTTTATAAATGTCATTTGGATTAAATGCGTTTTTATTTACAGTTCTGCTGTCTCTTGTCCTGATGAGGGGAAGAGAAGCCTTCCAGCCATTTCCTTAGATTGGAGACAGTCTTGGAGACCCCTTCTTAAGCTCAGGCGTGAGCTTTGCTTGTGGCAGTGGTCTTTATGCCATTCACCCCTAAAAGAATCTGTCTCAGCTGTTCCCTTGCCTGTAGCCTACTTAAGAACTGTAGAATTATTTAGGTTGGAAGGGACCTCTGGAAGTCATCTCGTCTATTCCCCCCACTTGAAACAGGGCCAGCTTTAAGTCAGATACCACCAATATCTTTATAGGGTTCTTACTTTTCCTCATAAATCATATTTTCTCCAGTTCATCGTTGTTACTGATAATGTAGAATCAACTCTGTGTTGTAGAAACAGTCTCATCTGTGTCAAGAGGGAGCACTGAGCACTTCTGAGCACTATACATTTCTGCTTCTCTGCAGAAAAAGTTTATCATTATTCCCACTTTACACAAGCAGGCTGAATACAAAACAGTGCTGTGGTTTCACAGTTTCTCATAGGGCAGTGGTCATCCAGCTGGCTAGTGTCAGACTTGGAAAACTGAGTTGATATCTCCTGGGTCCCACAGAGTGCTCTGTAAATACTATGCAGTAAGCTCTTGGTTGTAGGACTCATTTTTCTGGGCCATGTCACAAGAATCACAGAAGGGTTGAGGTTGGAAGGGATCTCTGGAGGTCATCTTGTCCAACCCCCCTGCTCAAGCAGGGCCACCTAAAGCCAGTTGCCCAGGACCATGTCCAGACAGCTTCTGAATATCTCCAAGGAGGGAGACTCCACAACCTCCCTGGGCAACGTGTGCCAGTGCTCAGTCACCCTCAGTAAAAAAGTGTTTCCTGATGAGGAGCATACCACCTGAGCCCCCATGCCCTTGACTACTGCCCGCCAGAGCTGTGTAGTCACTTTTAATACTGTCCAGGTTTCCACTCGCAGTATCATTTTTGCCCACATGAAATAACAGCAGGGAGTAGTAGTCAGAGGGCCAGATGAGCCCCACAACATCCCGGATCCTGGCCCCTGGCAGACAGCAAACCTCTTTAGACTGTTGGTTGAGTCGACAGATGGGTGCCTGTGTCCCCCACAGCAGGGAGTCACCCATTACGATGACTTGCCACTTCTTCCTGGTAGTCTTGCGTGGTCTAGGGGTTAGGTGGACCAGATACTTTGCTTGTCGGCACATCTGGCTCCTCTTCGACTTTGAGGGTGATGAACCTATTTTGCAGTTGTAAGCCCTTAGGTGGGGCGAGATCCTTCCTCTTGGTGTCAGAAGTCACTAGCTTCGATCCTTCCCCTTCTCTGGAGGTTTCGCTTCCCTTGGTAGTGGGGTTTGACACTACCTGCTTCTCTACTGCAGATGGGTGCTGAGGCTTTTCAAGCTGTTGAGTTGCAGAGAAGATCCTGTCTGTCTCCCTTTCAACTTCTCTGATGCTGCACAGCCTGCTCACTTCCTCCCATAACTCCTCCACTTGGAGGCACAGCTCCTCCAAGACAGCACAGCTCCTGCAGCCTGGGACTTGGGGGGCTGCATCCACCATCTGAAGCTCGGTCTGGGTGCAAGCCTTGACCCTAGCAGGGACGGCTGCTCCAACATCCACTGGGGAAAATGCTCAGTAACATGTTACCACCATGTCTAAGACTGTTACTTTGGCACATTTTCAACTGAGACCCCCTTACTTCACCTCCTTCTGTGCATCCTGCTGCGCTAACTGCTGTGTCTGTTGGCTGCCTCTGTTAGCTGTGCTCTCTTAAGGTGCTGTGTGTAAGAGTTCTGCATATTCAGTCCAAGGGGAACAGTTAGGAAATGTTCACCTTGCTAAATAACAAGAGAGTTCAGTGCCTGTGCATTTGTAAACTTAAGTATTTTGTTTTACTTTTAAAGCAAGGCATAGGCTGATTTTATGGAGTACTGAGTTAGAAATTAATTTGTGACTAAGAGATGTCTTATTGGCTCCAAAGCCAATTTTGTTCAAAATTGCTAGGTTATATGGCATGCCAGTCCCCTCTTTTGGATATCCTGTTCTGCTTCGATAGCAGCATTATAAAACATTAAATAGTTTACAAATTCTAGTGGCTAAGTCTCAGAAGTTATACATTTTGCAGATTAAGCAATCAGAATTCAAGAAATTTACAAGCTCTGCTGATCACCTATAATTTTGAATGAAGGAGGAGTTGGTCCAGATGTTTTCAGTCTTCTGTCACAATCCTGATCCAATATTTGCTGCAATATCTTTCTTCTATTCCATGTGTTCTCAGCTGAGTACCAAATGCATTTTTCATTACCAAGCAATGGTACTAAAATCTCAATATTTTTTTTCCAAACATCATTTTAAGTCTCAATTTCTGTAGATAAAGTTAAAGAGTTATAAGTCTATATACACTAGCTTTTAAGGGAGCAAGACTTTTACATGTCCTTAGTTCAGTGTTCCTTTCTACTTTCTTTACAGAGTGCCTGGAATAACAATTGCTACAGACATCATCTGTGGTTTTCCAGGAGAGACAGATGAAGATTTTCAAGAAACAATGAAACTTGTAGAACAGTACAGGTTTCCAAGCTTGTTTATTAATCAATTTTACCCACGCCCAGGAACCCCAGCTGCAAAAATGCATCAAGTTCCAGCTGCAGTGGTAAGATCCATTTTCTTGTGCCACTGTACACAGTTGTCGTGGTTTAACCCCAGCCAGCAACTAAGCACCACACAGCCACTCCCCCTTCCCAGTGGGGTGGGGAGGAGGATCGGAAAAAAAGGTAAAACTCATGGGTTGAGATAAGAACAGTTTCATAACTAAATAAAATATAATACTAATAGTAATATAATAATTAATTGTAATGAAAAGGAATATAACAAAAAAAAGATAAATAAAACCCAAGAAAAGACAAGTGATGCACAACGCAATTGCTCACCACCTGCTGACTGATGCCCGAGCAGCGATCCGCTCCTCCCGGCCAACTCCCCCCAGTTTATATACTGAGCATGACGTTCCATGGTATGGAATAGCCCTTTGGCTAGTTTGGGTCAGCTGTCCCAGCTATGCTCCCTCCCAGCTTCTTGTACAGCTGCTTGCTGGCAGAGCATGGGAAACTGAAAAGTCCTTGGCTTAAGATAAGCGCAACTTAGCAACAACTAAAACATCAGAGTGTTATCAACATTATTCTCCCACTAAATCCAAAACACAGCACTGTACCAGCTACTAAGAAAATTAACTCTATCCCAGCCGAAACCAGGGCAATATCCACCCCTTATTCTATACCATTCACGTCGTGCCCAGATCCCACATGTTCCAATACATTTCCAATTAGTCGCCACTGCTTTTCCTGTCTTTTAATATACACACAGAGATACTATTCCTGCAGTCTATGGACCATCTCTGTCCAATGTCTGTTGAGTTCATTTAGTCCATGACTTTGGGCTCCATCTGTCATAACAGTCTGTCTGGGCAGGAGGGATGGCGCGAAGTCTGCTCAGTCGGCAGAACAGGATCGGGCTTCGGTGTGGTGCGGCAGGCGGGTGACATTGAGCGCAGCAGGAGGATGGTGTGTAGTGTTGGATTGTTGCATGCTGAAGTCAGTCCTGGTTCCATCACTACTGCACTTCGCTCAGTTTTATCAAAGTTCATTCTTCATTAATCTAAGTAATTCCTACTGTAATACCATTTATATAGCATATAACAATTATAATAATGATGACATACAGTGGCAGGATTATATAGCAGTCAACATCATACAATTTAATCTATTGGCTCTTCTCACCTGAAATCAAATCCCTTTGAGGCACACATCGAACTTCCCATCCTTCTGCATCACCCACCAAGTGTACCCAAGGTCCTTGAGCAAAAGGAATCCCACGAATGGGTTTGCCCTTGCCTGAGGCAGGAGTAACCCAGACTGTTTTCCCTAGCATATTTTTTATATGCACTACAGGAACTATCCCCTTCTACAGTACATAAAAGTTCTGATTGGGCAGGGCCAGCCCAATTGACAGATCCTCTAGTGTTGACTAACCAGGTGGCTTTTGCTGAATATGTATCCCAGTGTTTGAAGGTGCCACCACCCATTGCTCTCAGTGTAGTCTTTAACAATCCATTGTATCGCTCAATTTTCCCAGAGGCTGGTGCATGATAGGGGACGTGATATACCCACCTAATGCCATGCTCTTTGGTCCAGGTGTCTGTGAGGTTGTTCCGGAAATGAGTCCCATTGTCTGATTCGGTTCTTTCTGGGGTGCCATGTTGCCATAAGATTTGCTTTTCAAGGCCCAGGATAGTGTTCTGGGCTGTGGCATGGGGCACGGGATATGTTTCCAGCCAGCCAGTGGTTGCTTCCACCATTGTAAGCACATAGCACTTGCCTCGGTGGGTCTGTGGGAGTGTGATATAGTCAATCTGCCAGGCCTCCCCATATTTATATTTCAGCCATTGCCCTCCATACCACAGAGGCTTTAACCGCTTGGCTTGCCTGATTGCAGCGCATGTTTCACATTCATGGATAACCTGTGTGATATTGTCCATGGTCAGGTCCACCCCTCGATCACGAGCCCATCTGTTTGTTGCATCTCTTCCCTGATGGCCTGAGGTGTCATGGGCCCACCGAGCTATAAATAATTCACCCTTACGTTGCCAGTCCAGAGCCACCTGAGCCACTTCAATCTTAGCAGCCTTGTGTACCTGTTAGTTGTTTTGATGTTCTTCAGTGGCTCGACTCTTAGGTAGATGAGCATCTACATGACGTACTTTCACAACCAGGTTCTCTAGCCAGGCAGCGATATCTTGCCACAGTGCGGCAGCCCAGATGGGTTTACCTCTGCATTGCCAGTTACTCCGCTTCCATTGCTGCAACCACCCCCACAGGGCATTTGCCACCATCCATGAGTCAGTATAGAGATAAAGTATTGGCCATTTTTCTTGTTCAGCAATGTCTAAAGCCAGCTGGATGGCTTCCACCTCTGCAAACTGGCTCGATTCACCTTGTCCTTCAGCAGTTTCTGCAACTTGATGTATAGGACTCCATACAGCCGCCTTCCACCTCCAGTGCTTTCCTACAATGCAACAGGACCCATCAGGAAACAGGGCATATTGCTTCTCCTTTTCTGGCAGTTTATTGTACAGTGGGGCCTCTTCAGCACGCGTTACCTTCTCCTCTGGTGATATTCCAAAATCCTTGCCTTCTGGCCAATCCGTGATCACTTCTGAAATTCCTGGGCAACTGAGGTTTCCTATTCGAGTTCATTGTGTGATCAACACAACCCACTTACTCCATGTAGCATCAGTTGCATGATGTGTAGAGGGAACTTTCCCTCTGAACATCCAGCCCAGCACCGGCAGTCGGAGTGCTAATAGGAGCTGTGTTTCAGTACCAACCACTTCTGAGGCATCTTGAACTCCTTCATATGCTGCTAGTATCTCTTTTTTAGTTGGAGTATAGCAGGCCTCGGATCCTCAATATCCCCGACTCCAAAACCCTAGAGGTCGACCTCGGGTCTCCCCTAGTGCTTTCTGCCAGAGGTTCCAGGTAGGGCCATTCTCCCACGCCATGGGCCACAATGCCTTCAGAGATGTACTCAGATGTCTTTAAATACATAAAGCATGTACATGAAAATGTAGATTTTCTGCAGAACTGTGCTACAATTCAATTAAAGTTTCTTTTCAGTCCAGTAAGTGAAATGATTGTTGAATTGCCTTTAGAGGTTAGCTAGATCACTGAACACATTTTCATATATAAATTACTGTTCAGATTGTTAGGAAGGGTAAAATAGTGGTTATACTAAAGTCATGTCTTCTTTCTATTAAGTTTTGGCTGAATGAGTACCAAGAGTGGTAGCTGATTGATTACGCATATTAATTTTTTTCCATTTTAAGACTCTTGTGACTCCAGCAATCTCAAGCTTATTGTGAATAATTATGCAAAGTATTAATAATAGAGCAATGATAATCTCTGATTTATTTGTCAAATATCAAATTTGCTGGCAACTTCTTCTCGAGATTCTCCTTATACACTGTTTATAAAGTCTGCTTCCTTCAGCCTGCATGTTAAAGACCATTGATAAAATTGGCATTTAATCTTTCAGTTTTCAGGTGTTTTCTTTCTTTCTTTCTATTTTTGAGTGAGAAGTGTAACCCTTCCTGACAACCAACATTCTCATCTCAAATTCCCATGAGGAAAACAGCCTATTTTGATATAGAAGGTAGATGGCTATTGACTGTATTTTGCTTGATATAAATAGCTATTTATAAGCAACAATAACAGCAATCACCTCTGAAGGCGTGGTTTGATTTATTTTAAAAAAATTGAATTTGTAATTTTTGTAGTCTGAATCTCAAAACAAGAAAGTGTACAAGACTGATGCCTGTACAATAATTAAACTCATTATTATCTCATTATTATGGGCATAAATAACATTTGTATTTCCTTTCAGTGTAAGAATGAAAGTCAGCCAACAACGTAAATCAGTCTAAATAAAAAACTGTTTCTTTCAATTTATGTATCCTGGTACACCAACACGAAGTCAAAACTACATATCAGTACTTGTATCCCTTTGCTTATACATCTGAAAGCTAAATAAAGTATTTCTGCTTACTCTCAGTATATACCACAAATTCCGTAGGATGTGTCAGCTGCTGAAGACATAAAATGTCTTTGGCTTCTTCAGTTTATTGTTTAGAGAAGTGCAGCTTGAGCAGTGACTGCTCATTTATTGTAGGCTATCTCATAATGGGAAATACTGAGTTTTCAAATATAAATAGCTGCTGTTGAAATAGTCTACTTAGTGTAACCAACTCACACTGAATTATTTTTATTGGTTTTGAATGCTTTTTACAAACTTTTGTAAATGAAAAAAATGCAGAAATGTAGTTTTTGGAAGTTAGGAAGCTTAAAAATCAAAACATGGATTTATGTTTCTGTTTTGCATTCTTTCATCCACAAGTTTTTAAGTGCGCTGTTTTCACAAGAGGTGCAAAGAGATTAATTTACCCTCTTCTGTTTAACTGGATGCCATGGGAAGACAATATATGAAGAGCTAAATTATTAAAAGAACATTAGCTGTTCTGTGGTTAGGAGTGTAACTTGGAAAATGGTAATGTCATTTTAACCCAGTTTTACATTCTTTCTTCTTATTTGTAGCACTAGTAGTTACTGCTTTCAGTGAATTAGAGCCTTCAAAGAAGATGGGGCCTCTAATCTAGGGCTGATGAAAATCTGTAATTAATAGATTTTGTTTCTCTCTTTTTTTTCCTGTAGTCCTTCAAAAATCCTGTGTTATGAGATCCTTTGTTCTTTTATCTCTTTGTAGAAATGGAGAGTAACTAGTCAAACAGAGCAGGAAGAGCTTGTGCTAATATCTTATGTTTTCTATTCACATTACTTCTAGACAGAAGCTAATGGTCTTTCCTGCATTACCAAGAATGGACAGGCATTTCATTTGTCATTCCTTGCCTAGAGTAACTTATGTGTGTTTTTCTGCTAGGAGAAGGAGGTAGCACATTACCATCCACGTTATGCACTCTTACCCCTTCATCCTTTAATAAAATATTATTTGTGTCATCTTACTGTTAATGAATTTATTTTATTGCATTTGCATAGGGAAAGAAATAGCACATAAAGTGACATACAGCTGTTACATGCAAGCGTCTGAGTGTACACGTGGTGCATTGTATTACCAGCCTGAACTTGTGAGCTGGTGCTTTTACAGGATGTTCATAACATTGTCCTCTGCAGTGGATCTGTTGGTAGGATCTCTTTCTATGGAAAGAATTTTGGCTGTGTTATTTAACTACAGATGCTGAACCAGTGAGCAAGTTATTTGACAGTTGTTATTCTTGTCTTTTTTCCTAAAGACTGGGTGTATTTGCTACGTTATTTCAGCTTTGCAATAATTCTGCAATGGACGGATCTATTGCTATTTGCAGACTGCTCCACTTTAGTGAGTTCCACTTCTCCAACTCTGGTTCAAGACAGCTTCAGTGATTCTGCCCAAGTATCACAGCTGCAATAATAACGTATTTGCCTTGTCAGTTGCTTTTAAGTTAGCTCTTTTTAGGAAAACCTTATGACTTTTAGGGACAGTCTGTGGAATATTAAGCATAGTAACATTTAGTGCTTTCAAATTTTTAGTGGATAGTTTTGATGGAAGTTGTAAATGTAACTGCCTTTTTGGAGAAAACCCTCACTTGAGTTTATCTTAATAGAAAAAAAAAATCGGTAGGTCAACATGGAATCTTCCCTTCACATAGATCATTTCTCTTTGAAAGCCTTACAGGCACTGATATTTTTCTAAAAGGGCAGATGACACTAATCTAGATGGACAGTTCTGCCACCATAAATTCAGAAAAGACAGTTAAGGCTGCAGGCCTTTCTTGTTTCTCCTGGAGAAAAAATGTCCATGGAGAGTCAGACATCTGTCCAAATGGTCTCCTCATTTCATAACCATCAATTAGATTATACTTACCATAAATGCTGTCTCCAGTTTAGAGAAAAGTTAGAGCACAGTTAAGCAAAACTAGGCATGATTTTTTGTTGGTTTTTTTATAGGCAATTGCAGTGATGCTGAGTCATGTACATGAAAAACAAGTCAAGATATCTGTTGCTCTGTTCACAACTCTAAAGGAAGGGGAGCACCGCTGAACCTTGCGGTTGTACCATCAAAGAAAAAGCTAGTAAGCTCCCCGTTGAGCTAGACAGTAAGGAGAGATGACGATTGAGGGCTGCTCTTGCCTTTGAGCATGTGCTTCAGGCGTTAGTGGGTAGTGATGTGGCACAGTGTGCCTAGGGAAGCCAGGGTGAGAGCTAGGGCAAGAAAAGAATTCATCTACTGTCTGGGATGGATTTAGAAATAACTTTATAGAGTTTCATGTACTCTGTGATAAGCGAGAGAACCAGTTGCACTGTTAAGCACTTGCAGGTGAGAGAGTGCAACTTTGGATCGTATTTATTAGTTAATGTGATTTAAATGCCCAGAAAGGAAGGGACCGTCTCCCTTGTTTCTAATACTCACAGGCATAGCAGAATCAGTAATACTTCTTGCCTTAGCTTAATGGTGGCCAATCCAAAGATCATACAATGGAAATATGTAGGGGTATTCCACTAAAATGAAGGAATAGAGCTGGGGAGACCAGGAGGTGGGAGAAAAGGAAAGAAAAGTGAGTAGGAAAAGGAACAATGCCACTTATTCGACAGTATTGCTACTCTGGTCTACCATCACTACCTTTGAGCTGCCTTGTTAAATGCTGTGACTAAATGGCATTACATGCCCCAGGAATTAGATGCAGCTGTGGTAACTGCTTCTGGTGTATCAGAGATGCTTGGCCCGTGACACCCCCCCAACACATGCAATAATGCATGGTGTAACGTGCAGAATGTACTTTACGTGTAAGAGATGCCAAGACTGATTAATGTCTGAGTTTGACTGCTGAACCTCTGTACTACACTTTGTTTTTTCAGCAGTACACTTTTATTTACTGCTTGCTACTCTGCCAGAATAAAGACCTGAGTGAAGACTTTTATGGCAAGTTTGGGACCAGAGAGTTAAAAATGTGAAGGCTAGAGGGGGAGGCAGACCATGAAGGAAAAATCAATATATAATCCTTCATATTTGTCTCTGAACTATTGAAGTATTCCAAGTTAACATTTTCCAGCAAGTTTTGTACTTGCTCTTTAGTAGTTTTATTTACACCGTGTTTCCTTATGTTTTTTATGAGAACAACATGTGAGATACTGCAGAAAGCTTTACAAACCATCAGGATAGCTATGATTTCTCTTATCTACGAGCCCAGTTATTCTCTGATGGGATTCATTTTGATTGATATAGCTGTTGGTTAGTGGCAAATCAGTGTCGGCTCTTTGTGTTACTTTCTGGATGCTTACAAATAGTTTTGCATATTTTCCTCCCTGTGTTTCCAGGAACTATATAAACTGACTGACCTATGAAAGCCTGGTTCCTCCTTTTTCCCTGTTTTAAAGATGGTGAAAACATTTGACTTCTCTTACGCTGTATCTTTAAATCTGCCACAGTGCTCACTGTTTGGTGTGCAGCCAGAACTACAGGTTTGTGCCATGAATTCAAAGGGAGGTAATTGCCTGTGAATAGGTTTTTTGTGGTTAGACAAAGCTACTAAGTAGAATTTGACAAAAGTTTAAAGACAGTTTTATTTTAGAGCTAGATTCAGCTCAAATTCAAGCCACTTTAAGTTATTTGACCAGGTGCTGAAATGAAAATCTGTTTTTGTTGTTGTGGGAGACAGTTGAGCCAGTAGGTTTTAAAATAGGATGTACCCTTTTGGAAGGCTATAAATGATCTGCCTACGGAGCTGCTGAAAATTCAGTTCATAGCTGAATCTGGGGAATGAGTTAAATTGCACAGTCACAGCTGGGCTGTGCAGAGTCAGACCCCTGAGAAAGGACAAGAATATTTTGACTCCAGCTTGGAGCCGTGGCTGTTAAATCTTGCACTGGTGTGCTTCAGGCACCTGGTAGAATAGAAGTCTTATGCTTTCAAGGAGCAAAACTGTCTTGCTTGAGAAAGCAAGTCAAAATTCAAAGCTAGACTGGAAATGCACTTGGGAAACCAAGTTGGTGTTCTACTTTTTTGAATTTTGCTTTGTTTTTACAGAAGAAACTGATTGGAATGAAAATTACCAACAGCTTCCTCATAAACTTTATACAAATTCAGTTTGAAAATTTGAGCATATTAAAGTAAATGTACAGCTATGGGTTCAATCTAGGCCATGTTGTTATGAAAAAGAATTAATGGACACTGGAAAATAAAATGTGGAGAATATACCTGTGGAGGAAGAGGTAGAGTTCTTTCTAAACTTCACTGTCAAGCTAGATATAGTTACAGAATTTGCAAGGATTCTGAAACCACCACCAACGTCGTATAATTTTGTGGGTTGATACTTGTAGCCATGTACAGTCCACATGTTGACCGTCCAATATAAAAAACCTACTTTTAGGCAAGTGTAGTCCTGTAAGATTTGTGGTGGCCGCGAGCATTCGTTACCCATCCTCCTTCCCCTGTGAGTCCATCTAGAAACCCTGATGGAATTCTGAGATTTTAGTTGCAAGGAAGCTGAAATAGCATCAGAACTTTTGTATACCACATACTCCTGTGCTGAACAGAAGGGAAGGAAGGTACTCTCTACAGGTAAGGTGGAACAGTCTTTGATTTTAAGGGAGAAAACAATTTTTACCTCCAATATAAATATATATGTGATCATCATCTCAGGTAAATTTCTCCTTTCACTATAAATTTTTTTCTCAGAAAAATTCAGAAGTCAAAAAATGGAAATGTCATTTAGTGAAATGAGTTTAGTGATGTCATGGAGTTTTTTTCTTTTTTTGTAGGCTTTTATAGTTTAGCATCCATTGCAATTGCTTATAAAAATGCAGAAGAGTACATAATTCTTCTGTATTTCCTACCTAAACTTAGTTCATTGACATTTTCAAGATTATAACACTGTTCTTCAAAAGAAGTTTCTAGAAAATGGCGTCAGGATAAACTCAGTACATAAATTTATTTTACTTCTGTTACATTTAAATCATACTACAAACTGCATGAATACGCACATACATGGAGTATATTGGAAGCCTCTGCCATTAATTGCAAGGATTGAATCAGTAAGACAGATGTCATGAGGGAAATAAAAGCTGAAAATTGTGCATCTTTTTCCTTTACCAGTGATTATGAATTATGTACTCTGATCTGGGGCTTCAAGTTAGAATGTTACAGGAAGTTTAAGGACTGTTTTGTAAATTCCCTCTTCCCCGATAGGGAATTGAAGTGAGGCAGAGAGAGAAACAAAAATTTCTTCAAACATCTTTTACTCATTGAGCTGTTGTTATTAGTAGAACCAAGCTATTACGGTTAAAAGCAGATAACTATTTGCACAACACATTCAGTTAGTCACTGACATGGCATTCACTTGCATGCGCACCTGTGGTTACCTGTGGGGCAGCAGCTAGGAGGCCGGCCCCAGCTGTGTGCTCAGATGTCGAGGCTCAACCTGTGGCTTTGAGGTGGGTGCTTGGAAAGTCCCTCAGAGGGATCTTTGTTCCTTTAGATATAAACGTAATCCTGCAGTCTTCATCTGCATATAGGAGTCACCACCTTCTTGGATGTGGTCCGAGTCTCTTTGTCTGTTGTTGATCGTACTGGCCTTGGGCAGATTGAACAGACTGTTGGTGTCCTAAGTTTGTTAGTTATTGCAGATTTAGCATGGATACTAGTCTTCAGAGCTTATTAGACCTTGGAAAATTTTCATATGCTACATTTTCAGCAGGTAATGTTACCGTCTTTGGCCTGCTGTTTTCTGTTACAACTCCATCCAAATCCATAGATGCCTATAGAACCCATTCACAGAAGCTCCTACAGAAGGGACGCTGTGGCAACTGGATGTTACGTTTATGTATTCTTTGTCCTTCTGTCCTCTTCAATGGCTCATAATGAAGTGGAAGAACCATGGAAGAAGTTTTAACTGTGTCTTTTTTTAACTTTTATGTGAATTACAGTTAGGTAACTTCTGTAATACTGGAAATTTTTCTTTTTTTTAATTCAGAATTTTAATATACTTTATGAACCAGTCTGCTCAGAGCTGGAAACAGTGCCAGCAGTTGTAGACATAAGGGAGTATTGCCCATGACTTAATCCCTGAAATTGGATGTATGCAGCAGAACAGAAAAATCTATTAGTTTCAAAAAAAGCCGTCTTGGCTTTGGCAATTCTGGACTTCCTCAAATGAGAACATGGTTTAGAGCTAATAGTTTATGACTGAACACAGATAGCAAATTAAGAACCTATCCAGGTCTGATATTAATTACGTTGCTGAAATAATTTAAGCTTTACTACTTTACTATCTTTGTTGCCTAGCATAAATAGGCTCTGGTTGAGTGTATTAGTTTTGTGGCTATCTGTAACTGTTATTTTAGACTCCAGAAGCAGAATTTGCCAGTGCTGTAAGTCTGGTTTAGAATTTCTTTCTTTTTTAAAAAACAGTACAGACTTAATGTAATTCTTTTACTTTTTTAAACCCACAGTTTGCCTTTAAAGTGTTTTAATGTGTATTTGATTTCATTAATTTTTTTTGTATCATGGAGGTGACTAAGCTTGTTCATCATTTGGAAATCATGTGACATTTATGATAGCCCATAAATTGTGCTTTGGAAGAAAAGGACACTGAAATATCCTGAGGTGGGTTCTTGGTGACCCTTTCCTGAACTTCATCTGTCTTTGATAATCCAAGCACACTCCTTCAAAGCCATCACAGTCAATCAGGTCACTGAGTGCTTTGGAACTTGTATCTTCCACTGTTTTTATTGCTGCGCCTGCACCTCCGGTCACTGTGCTAAAAATCCATGTGGAACTTGGAATTGCTGAAAAACTGGAAGTAGAGTGGAGGACTGAATAATACATTAAGGTGAAACAGTGAGGGCAATTTTTCTATGTCTAGTGAATTTGTGTGTTGTGGGTACACCAGTGGTCTCTCCCACACAGCAAGCACTTGAGCACTGTTTACCGCTCACTATTTGTACCACATTGTACCTTCTGGAGCACTTCTCTTCTGCTCTTTTTGTTCTTTCTGGGAAGCTGGAGAACCTGGTGCTTTCAAGGCTGCTGTTATGCAATAAAGCACACAGCTATCTCACAAGATTATAAAAAGGAAAAGACTGCACTGCAGACAGGTCAGTCCTGCGTATATATATGCAAGCCCGTATATGTCCTGGGCTTTATATATATATATATATATATATATATAAAAATTACATTCCATTACTAAAACGTAGTTTGCAGTTCATTCTGGTTTATATTATTGCATAACTGGGCACAGTAACTATATATGTTCGAAATCAGTCTGTCCCTCGTGACCAATCGCTTTGTTTCTGGTTTAGTGTCAATCTAATTTGAAATATGGCTGATATCCCAGGCCAAGTTTCTGTCGGATACTTTTGTTCTACAAAATCTTTTTGACCTAAACAGTCTTCCTAATCAGTTACAGTGGCATCCTTAGAAAATACCCACCTCATATAGATTATGAAATTTCAGTATGAATTTCAGACATAAAAATCTACCAGAAGTGAGACAGAGCATTTACAAACTATAGCAAATTTAAGGACCCTCAAGATGAACGAGTGTTGAAGGCCTTTTTTGAAATTAAGGATTTCTTTGTGAAAGTCTTAGAATAAATTTTGCATAATTTATCGCTGCTGGGGGGAGATTTTATTATGAAAAATGACGGGAATAACAAACATTGATCCTAAACTAAAGAACTCAAATGTAGCAGAAGGAATAGAATTCAGTAATATTTGTAAAATATATGAGTTTGAAGAGTCTGTATTACGTAGCTGAAATTATATGCGAGGTAAGAAGGAAGAAATTGCAGTGCCCATGGTTTTAATTGAAAATGGATCCTTCAAGAAATTATTTTCAAATAGGTTGACAGATGATGTTGTGAAGATCCTATGTTCTTTTTGAAAATGTTTGTATTTTTCCATAAATAAGAATCTCTACTTAAAATGTAAAATAGACTAAACCATGACTATTTGTGTTGCCATAGTCCTGAAGACAGGATCACTTTAATGTTTGTGATCATTTTCTAGATTAATATGATTAGTAAAGGTGTGTAAAGTTTCATATATTTTTCTCTTTTAGACAAAAAACATATTGCATGGGCTCATAAAAATTTGGTCTGAATTTTTGTATTGGGTCTAGCTGAGATGGAGTTAATTTTCCCCGCAGCAGCCCTCATAGTGCTGTGCTCTGTATTGGTAGCTAGAACGGTGTTGATAACACACCAGTGTTTCGGCTACTGCTGAGCAGTGCTCACACAGCATCAAGGCTGTCTCTCTAACATTGCTCCCCCCCTCACCAGCAGGCTGGGGGTGGGCAAGATTTTGGGAGGGGACATAGCCAGGACAGCTGACCCAAACTGACCAAAGGCGTATTCCATACTATATTACGTCTGCTCAGCATAAAAGCTAGGAGGAGGAAGGGGGGCGCATTCGTTTATTTACATTTGTCTTCTGGAGCAACCACCACGTGTACTGAAGCCCTGCTTCCTGGGAAGTGGCTGGACATCACCTGCTGATGGGAAGTAGAGAATAAAATCTTTTGTTTTCCTTTGCTTTCACGCGTGACCTTTGCTTTTGCTTTATTAAACTGTCCTTACCTCTTGACCCACAAGCCTTTTGTTATATTTTCTCCCCATCCAGTTGAGGAGGCGGAGTGATAGAGCGGCTTTGGTGGGCACCTGGCATCCAGCCAGGGTCAGCCCACCACAAATTTTTAGAAAGAATCATTGAGTATACAAAAGACTAAAGAGTATACAAAATATGAATTGTGAATGTATAGTTCTGTTGTTAATTGGAGTTGGAAGAAATGTCCACCATCCCGGAACATTGAGGTAAACTGCTGTATATAACACATTGTACACTAAGTGACATTTTCCATGTATGGATCAAAAATTATTAGAAAGTAATTTCTTAAGCTAAATAATGAAATGCACATCTATCAATAGTTAAAGTAGAATAGTGAGTCTATTTTAACACAGTAATTCAGGTAGGTTAGGTCAAAAAGACTAGCTAATCCCCGAATGATTTTGTATGCTTCATTATAGATGTGATCAGAAAGACAGGAATAATATCAGTAGAAGTGAGTTAGCTATAGGAAGTCGAAAACTTGTCAAGCCTGTATTGTCACTTCTGTCCTTTCAGACCTTACAGGGCACAGACGCAAGAGCATAATGAACACCAGTTACGATTTTATCGAGAAATCTGGCTGGGGCACAACATTTTTTTCAGGATCATTTCTAAGAGGGTGATGCACTGAATAACTCAAGGTCAAAGAGAACGGTTCACTGGTTTCTGATCACTTTTTTAAAAACTGTTTTGCAGAACAAAAAGCAATCTGTAAACTTTGATAACATGGCAGTTTCAGTGGCTTGGCTCATATCTGTATTGTGGTTATAGGTACACAGATTTAAGGCTTTATGGATTGAATCTCCAAGCAAGGGTTTTAAATGTACCTTGGTTGGAGTAGTTGCTACATCTCTCTCTGGTGTTTTGCCAAGTAACTCTTTGGAGATTAAAGTTAGGCCAGTTGATGTCTTTAGATAGGGTGCTCCCAACTCCATTCTGTTTTATAAAAGTTTGGAGTTTGGAACTACCCAAGGCCTTTGTAGTTTTGAGATCACAGATGTAACGTGGGGGAAAAGAAAGACACAGCTTCGTTACTGCTCAGAAAACACATGTTACTGAAGTTAGAGAATGCCATAACACAAAATGCGTTAGATGTGCTGTTTCAGAAAAGAAAGCTCCAATCTCATGGTTTTTGCTCTTGCAAGCGTCTATTACACTGGAGCCTTCATGCTTTTGGTAATACTGGGGAAGAAAACTGTGAAAATACTTGCAAAGCTGCTTCACGCTTCTCCCGAAGTCTGTCGAAGTTGTAGTTAAATTCTACCTTGGCTCACAAAATTTAATGTGGTTTTAACTCTCAGTTATGTAATCCATTAGATACTACACAAGCAGGTAAGGTGGTTTTCCAGACTTGCTTGAAAGAAAAACAATGTTGCTATTGGTTGTTAGCATGCTCAAGTGTGTGAGGTGCTTTATAGGCTCTAAATTAAATAAGATTCTTGTGGCAAAATAAAGTTGTATTTTAATTCTGATCAGCAGTATGTAAAAGAGAAATAGGAGAGAAGATGGTAGGTGAGGGATGAGAACTGAAATAAAGACATTCATCTGGTTGCTTTGACACGTTACTGTGATCATGAAGGAAAAGAATATTTGAACGGAAACAGATATGGGTCCCTGTTACTGAAGGCAGCCCCGTATACTGCAGGGATTTTAAATGATGGAAGCAGAAAAACAAAAGCAGGAGAACTTTGCTGACAATATATTGAGGCTGACACCTTCAATGAAACTGGTAGAATCTGCAGATCTGTCACGGTATTAGGCTGGAATGATTAAGAACCGTGAAGGTGAAAATAGACTTTTTAAAACTGAAAGTTGAGTCTAAAGGAAACCAGTGATGCTTTCATATTGGGGAGTAATTTTGTCCCTTTTATTCCAAGATGAAAATCTGAGAATATTCCATTTAAGCTGCTTCTAAGTAATCTGTAATAAAAATATCTTGGCGATATTGTAATTCTCCTTCACAATAAACATCGTAGACCTACAATACCATGCTTGAAAGGAAAACAAACAAGTTTTAGGCTACATTAATATCATCTGAAAGACAGGTAATTATCACCTGAGTATGAAAAGAGGATCACCAGAGAAGTGCAATATACATGTGTACGCCTATGATGTTTAGGCTTTGGTATAGTTATTTCATTTCTAAACTTACTTTTCTGAAGTATTTTCTGTTTATAAAAATGTATTGTTAGGATACCCTTACCTTTACCCTATTTCACACCATTATTTGTGGGGAAAAAAAAAAAAAAAAAAATTCAGCTTTGTTTTCCTGAAGTAGTCAACACAAAATTATATGCTGGTTAACTTGTACAGAAAATATTTTAAACACTTTTAGAGATTCATCCTTTACAGCTTTTTTGTTTGTTTGTTTTTTTACATTCTACCTGTTTGTTCTTTAAGTGATATTTCCTGATCAAAAGTAGGATAATAATCCACAGTGTAGTCCACTTAGAGCATTAGAAAATGTTTCATTATTGCTAAAAATCAACGCACAAGAAAAAAGAGTAAAAACACCAAGGTCAGTAACTCTTGGCTTTACTGGTTTATAATTTCGGATGTGTTCTAAAAGGATCCTTTATTGTTACTGTACTTTAAGTATATAATATGCGTCTCAGATGACCAGTGTCCCTTTAAAAAATCTCAATAGTTAAACAAAAGACCTCAAAAATCTGAGGCCCAGAAAATGAGACAGAGAAAGGAAACATTTAGAGCAAAGTATGTGCTACTTGCATGTATGCTTACAGGGGGGGAAATAATGAAATTATGGTAATGTGTTGTTTCCTCACTACTAACGTTGCCTATGTATGTTGTCGTAAGAAACATCATTAGTTGATGTTGGTTTCTGGTTCTTATTTTTATAACTGCCTGTTGAACACTACCTGTCTTTTGAGAAGCACTTAACTACTTAGGTGTGTTTTAGTAACAAGCTTAAAATAATTTACTTAAAAAAGTATTGCTTTACTTAGGGAAACCCTTCCATCCTGGCATACGTATGTGTACATGCATATATGATTTTACAGTATTTAACTCAGTCCTGCAGCAGCGCTTTAATCCATTCTTCATCAGGCTTTCACATACTTTTCCAGCTAAAGATAGAAATAAAAAGTGTCTCCATTGTATCTCCCATATAATGTGGCATTTTTAAAACTTACTGAAACAGAAAAGTGAAAAATTGTTTTTACAGTCATATGCATATATTTTTAGTGGCCCACATTAGCATGGTATCTGAATGTATCTCTCTGTCTCATCCCCCTAAACTTGTTTAAATGCTACATACTAAGGACTATGTGTTCAAAATTTAAATCAGTGCATGACTGAGTCATCAGAATTTTGTAACCTAACAAAATCTCTGCCCCTGTAAAGCGTGCACACACACACACATACATCCATCTATTAGGGAACCTTCTGTCCAGAGTCTTGCTTGTTGTAAATTTAGGAGGATCTTGCTGGGCTCCCACAGACTCCAACATGTGAACAGTTGTACGCAGCAGTGATGCAGGCAGCACCCTCCACCCAGGGAAAGCCCTTGCTTCTGTATTAATAGGATACTGCTCTGCGGTTGCCCAGATGGCCTGCTCCTAGTGCTTTAAAAAATCCCAACTTCATACACCACTGCTTGCTTCGATGCACAACTCAGAAGTAGTGCACAGTTCTCAGACGGAGGCTTTACTGGTCTTGTTAGTCATACGATACTTACCTCAAGTGATATGTGACTCCGACTGTCCTGTTGGCAAACCAATACTGGAAAAGTCTGGAGGAACAGTGTATCTCTGGCTTGTTATGTGTCACATGCTCTTGCACCAAAATTATATACAGCCAGAGTGAGTACGAGTATTGCAAGTAACCCACTGCCAGGAGTATCTTGCTTTAAGGAAATGTTCTGCGGTCACTGAACATAGGCTGTATCAATATATGGCAAGCCTGAGAGAAGTATGGAAATAAGCTGATGCTGCTGTCAGACTCCTAGGAGGTCTTTTCATTTTTGGAAATACCCTGTGCTAATTTGTATGGTGACTTTGGAAAGACTCTTGAATTTTTTCAGAAAGATAATAAATTTAAATATATCCCATGCAAATCTGTGAGGATATTTGAAAGCGATACTGCTGCTGTACATGGAACAGTATGATGGGACAGTGCATTTGGCTAAGTTCAGAAGGGTGTTTTGAGTTTCTTTTTACTATGTGATTTTGACAGCATTGTTGGTACAGAACAAAGGAATGGGGAATCAGAACACTAAAGGGAAAGAACAGGAAGACGGGGGAAGAAAAGTATTTTTATATTGGTCAAGAGGGTACTTGAAAGGGATGTTGGACTAAGCCGAGGAAGAAGAAATAGAAGTATGAAGCTGCATCAAGGAAAGAAATTCTGGGGAGATGCATGTAAATAGGCAGTTTAGGGACCGAAATACTCCACTGGAGGCAATAAAGGAGAAGGAGCTTTTGGGCTCCTTATTTTCCTCTGTCACGTCTAGACATGGAGAGGCCTGCTTTACTCCGTGCTTTACACTGCTTACAGGTGAGCTGGGAACCATGCCTTTTCTTCATGTAAAAAGCTTACTATTAATACTGTGTGGCTAATGCCTGCTGTAGGAGTTGAGGGGGCTACTATTATAGCAGCATGAATTTCTTGTCCTTTTCTTAGTCTCTGTGTTTTGCAATGTTTTATATTTCTGTTTTTTAGGGATCTGAGTTAAGCTGAACTTGGTGTTCTAGAAAGACACAAATTATCACTAAGCAACCTTAACTCCGTGCTTAAGACATTTTTGTCTCTGTGTATTGAGAGTTCCTACAAAGTAGTCAAATGCTGTTTAGATTTAGATCAGCTAAGCATACGGGGCATCCTGGGAATTTTGGGGCAGCATTTTTTCGTGTGCATCTCCAGAAGTTTCATTCCATGTTCCTCTCTGTCATGAATTTCCAGCATTTCCCCAGTCAGGAGCATTTTGGTTTTGTACAAAAAACAACTCTTCTATATTTTGTGGAAAGGTAGGAAAGAAACCATAATTTCCTATAATAAAAAGTGGAAGACTATGTCAGTGTGTTGTGTAAGGGAAGCCATCTTCATTCTTCATCTTGTGTAGCTGAGTGTGTAAATAGCATTTTGGCCAGAGTCTGCGTGTGAAGGATGGGAGGGTTTCTGTCATATAGTTTTATTGAGTGTTATGAAAGCTATTGCAACAAAAATACTCAAAAGCACTTTGTGCGCAGTCAAAATGGATACAAGCGAAATAGTCTTCAGGAAGAAAAAGTAAGAATTAGACTTTGTCTGGATTTTGTGGAGTTCTTTTCCTACAAAGATTAGTGGAGGTCTCCAGATTCCAAACTAAAATGCTTTTGTCTACTTCTTGCATGATTCTACATTAAATTAGTTTTTTAAGCAACCTTTTTAATAATCATTTTGATACCTCTTTTCAATTTATTATCACATTTCTCCAAATCCTTTTTATAGTATTTTAAGCACTTTCACTGTGTATAACTGTACTACCAGGAAAGAAGTCATTGTAGGGTGGTGATGGAGTTTGGGTTGTGCTACCTGATGCTTTCATTTGAGTGGGTTTTTTCCCATTGGAAATAAAAGAGGTATTAATGGGAGTTAGAGGTTGAAGGTTCCTCTACTAAGGGAGATCTTTTCTTTGGCAAAGGCATGTTTGATTGCTGAGAAAGTCTACACTAACAGAAATGTCTTTTTTAATATCACTTCTGTTAGTTTTAAAGCCCCTTAGTAAACTCAGAGAAACAAGTCCTGTTACGTATTACTTACGGTAATTGAATAGAATTGTCTATGACAGAAGTAACCTTCTCATACTGAAAACAAAATTTACCGTTCTTGTTTGAAGAGGGGCAGTGAGTAAAAAATTATTTTCTTGACTCTTTAGCGGTCATAACTAAAACATAGGTAGGGACCTTACAGAAGTAGTAATATTAATCTGATACCTTTAATGACTCAGAAATATCCAGCTGTCATAAATTTTTGCTAGTAACGAAAGTTATAGCTTTTATGACTAAGTTGCTACATCTGAACATTTCACTGAAAATAAAAACTGTGTAAAGAAAGGAAATACATAGTTCGTTTTGCGTAATCAAAAATTACTGAATTATCCTATAGTTTCCAGAAATTAAAATAAATACTGCAGTCATGCAGCTGTCTATGTAGTTCCCAGCATGCTGGAAACATGAACAGATCCTACCAGTTTAGTTGGAAAACTACTTTCACAGAAACGATCGTTAAAATAAGACAACGGTACGGACTACAAGCAAAGGAATTCTTGTAGTTGTCTCCCCTTTACACATTTTCCAACACACAATGCTTTGCCTTCCCGAGCTATGAGATAAGTCAACGTCGATTTTTACATAATAAAACTTTGAACTTATTTGTGACTCATCCCTGCATTAAAGATGAAGGGTGTTTTTCTCATCTCCCTGCCCCCCCTCCATAGGATGCAGCTGAGAGATTCTATTTAACATCTGCTGAAATCACTGAAAGCTCTTTCATTGATTTCAGTAGAAGCTGGATTAAGCAGGTTTTGTCTTTGAACTTTGCTCTTAACGCAGTTTTTTTCCCTTTGCCTTGGCATTAAATGGCATACCACCTATTAATTTGACACAATCAAGGCAATGAGTGTATTAGCATCAAAAGAAATCGAAAAATAATAAATGATTCTTCTTTAAACTGACTTCCTTTAAACCTAATCTGCTATAAAGCAAGACTGCATGTCCATGCTGGAATAGTAGACAAGTCTTTGCAAGATTGGAGCTTAATCTTCAAGTTTTGTTATCTGTATTCTAAGACATTATTTATGATTTATTGTGCAGAAATTAAAACAAATCTGAATTGTTTACACATTCCACTGATGTGCCATAGATTAGTGTTTATTATTTATTAAGGATATGTTCTTAACATTGTTAATATATATGTTAATTATTTCCTGTGATATTTAATATCCTTAATCTGCATACACTGTTCTTCATACCTACAGTTCCATTAACAAAGTGGGGAGAGAATGTGTTTGTACCTGCTTACAGCTTTTTAAATCAGTAAGTCTCTTTTTCCTTTAACTTTTCTAATTTTTTTTTATTAATATTACTTTTCAGAAAAAACAGAGAACAAAGGATCTGTCCCTGCTGTTTCATTCATACAATCCATATGATCATAAGGTAAGAAAAAATATAATATCTACATTTGTTGTTAAGAACAATTCCAAACATTCGTGATAACTATATTTCATGTTTAATGCAAAAATGAGAGGAAATGATAAAATTGAAAGCATTAGGGTATTCATTTTACTTAAATTATCCTATCATATAAATGTTTCTTTGTTTCTTCAAGCCAAGCTTGAAAAGCTGCATTTTCTGATTTGTGAAACCACTGACTCAAATTAACCTCATACAAGTATAATTTATAGACTGACACTAAATCCTGCAAAGTGACCATATGTGGTATCGGATTCCCCTCTTTTTTTCTCTCTATTTAGAAACTGTGTTACCCTTGAGAATGTTGCTTAGCCTGTCGTGTCAATTAGGCCCTGAGATACATGATACTAATGAATTATCTATTGATTCTGGAAGCATCATTGGAAGAGGCTGCTTTGCTAACAGCCTGATGGTTGTCTGGGCAAAGAAGAAGAAATACACATCATCATTACAACTTGATCCTTATTTGTAAAGTCTGGGAACCCTGCTAAAAAAACCCTTGTTTACTATATCCCATACTATATGGTAAGAAAAGAAGGTCACTTCACTAAAGACATTGCAATGTAAAATAAAAAATTAAAGCTGTTACAAGAAGATTTTGGAGAACCAGGAGACAGAGATCACAGCATTTCTGTGCTATAACTATCTCATGGGGTGTTTGTAGACATTATGCAAACAAGAGCATTAAGCGGCAGATTGAAGGACAGTTAAGTAGGTTTGTAAATATTTTCAGGGAGTTCCTCCTATCTTGGATGCATCTGTGGGTATGGTTTTTTTTAAGCAAGTGCTCTAAATCCTTTAACAATTTGTCAGAAGTATGAGATGACTGTCTTTGCTGCTTCTGTTTTGCAAAGTGTGTGTGATTTTGCAAGTATCCATTTCAAAAAAGAAAGACTTGAAACATTTTTTTGTTTAGACATTTCAAAGGAAAGTTCTGAACTCTACCCCTTCTTTTCCTGGCCATGTACCAAATAGCTATACATTGGAAAAATTAGCTAGGTTTTATATTTGGGGGAAGAAGGTGGCAGAAGTATGTACGTATGTGCACCTATCTCTATGTACGAACACATGTGTATATGTGTGTAACTACACATATGTCTATGAGAAAGAAATACATTGTGTAAATATTAATGGATTAAATTTATCAGGTAGGTTGTTGCTATGGGAGTTCCATAGTTACCAGCAACTTGAAAATTTACAGTTTAAAAAACCATTATCAAGCAGTGGGTATATTCTATAATTTTAATAATTATATATAATTTCAAGTTAAATCCATCACTTCGAAGTATTTTGTTATAGATAGACCTGCATTATTTACAAGGATTGGTAAAGCAGATATTAAGGGCCTGTCAAAGTTGAGAAACATTGTGAATAAAGGAAAGAAGTGTGGCAAGATTTTGAATGGGATCATTGCTTTTTTGAGTTGAAGCATTTTAAGGTAAATGTAATAGTAAGTCAATTAAGATCTAATAAGGAGAAGCGACTGATGAACCAGAAGCTTTGATATTCCTCTCCATGTCTAAATTCTCCTGCGCCAAACACTTTTTATTCATAGTACAAGGAAATTCCATTATTCTTTTATTAGCACTTTTAATGGAGCTTGGCCATTTGTAACTCCTGCTGCCTTCCTGCTCATATCCTTTGTGGCATTATATCAAAGTATCCTCAAATGATTTTGGCTTCAGTTGTGAAGACTTGTGCACTCTTTACAAATTAGTCATCAGGCAACGTGGAATTGAATATAAATGCTTAGATATATTCCCTTTTGATCTTTTTTTAGGACCTTTAATAAATTATTAAAAGTAGCACAATTGTTTGATGAGTGATTTCTGAAGCTCCACTCTTTTGCTGCTTCCAAGCACATTCTGTATATATATCTGAGAGTAAAAGAGGGAAAAAAGGACAAATGAAAGTTTATTAAAAAGATGATCTTTCCTTATTTTCCATTTGACAGTGAATGTTTTCCTTCTGCTAACTACTTCCTATTTGTAGTGGCTGCAACAAATTCACTGCAAATTTCTTGCTCTGTGTGTTTAATTTCCACCTCAGCTGCCAATTTCACAATTGTTGCAGTCCAGGGGAAGACTTTTAATTTTTGTATTAAATCTAACAGTAATCAACATTAGTTGAAAATACAGTTATTTCAAGTGGACATCTGTATTAGTTTTACTCCGGTTCTGTTTGATTTACATGGCAGAAGGGTTGGTTTTGGGAGGAGGTGTTTGCTGTTCTGTAGATTATTTTCAGTAAGCGTAAAAAGGAGATTTTATGATGGCTTTGTGAAAGTGTTGGTGATGCAGGATCATGCCACAAATTATTTGAATTACTGGCTTCCAGGATTCTTAGTTGGTTGATTAAAAAGTTTTTCTCTGAGAACATTTCTAAAGCAGAAAAGTGATAACCTTAAAGGTTAAGTTGGAGCTTGGTAGTAGTAGTTAAAACAGTTGTAAAAAGGAAGCTCATGAACTACAGTGGCTGGAACAGGACTGTCTACTGAGATTTGATAGTACTTCATCCTTTTGTGATGGGATATTGCATAGAAAAGAGAAAAATCAATCGGAAAATGTTCATTCTTCCAAGCTTGTGCTTCACTCACTAAACCAGAAAGTGATGTTTTGATGGAGTAACAACACTAACCTTACTACCCTTATTACTATTTTTGCTTGGTCAGGAGACCAACAGCTATTAGAAATAACAGCTATTCCTGGAAATTTTACCTCAATATATATTTGCCTATCAAGTGGAAGTTACTGCCTCCTGAAAGACATTTTAAATGTTTGTGGTTCTGCATTCCCGGGTGAAAAGCCAGCTCTTTTATGGAGGGGGAAAGCAAGGATTTCCTTTTCCTTCCACTTCCAGGTGTGGAGTCTTATCTTGTATCTAGTGAGGCCTTAATTCAGCAGCAGAGGGGGGCAGAGCTTTTAAATTCTTCTATGCAGAAGGGATGGAAAAGTGGGAGATATTCCGCCTCTGCTGATAGCAGGGGAGGAGTAGTTAAGCTCCTGTATTCTTTAATCCCTAAATATATATAGTTTACCATCTAGTTGCCCTTCTCATTGTTCAGATGAAACCATACAACAGCAAATCTCAAAAATTGCCCTTTGGTTGTATACTTGTCCTATCCAGGGGGATTTGATCCTTTCTCTTTCACCTAGTGTCACCATAGTGCTTACGGAGCCTCTGACTATGGAACCTGTGGGTCTTTCAGATACCGTGCCACTTACAAAGCTCATTGTAGCATCAGTCTTGAATGCCTGGCAAATATATTGAATTCTTGATGTCAGACACATACGAAAAGCTCACTTTTCTCAGATTGTTGTTGTTGTTAAAATAAATAAATATCTTCTGAAATTCATTCTTTCCAAAACTAAATAATTATTTAGGAAATGCTGAGAGATACCTTGATTATGAAAAGCTGTTCCAGGTGGGTGTTTGATTGCCATTTGTTCAAACTTATTTCAGTTAGCATGTGTAAAAATACATAAACTGTATTTGTAGATGAAGCCATTCCTTGTTCTGAAATACTTGCTTTTTCCTGTGTTTATGTAGAGTAGGAGTATGTGTAGTGGGACTTTCTTGAGAGTCAAGTTCTGACTGCTATGTAACTTTTCTCTAATTAGCAATAGAACAGCTCTTCCAATTATATGTACAGTTTATCTTTTTCTAGAACCATCAGAAAAATAAGATAAAAATGACATCCTCATAAAGCTGTACCAACAACAGTTTTAGTGATTTAAAATTAAAAACAAGATAGTTGAGGAGTGCTTTTTTTACCCTTAGCTATAATCTGGCCAGTTTTCTACTAGCTCATTTAATGAAAGATTATGTTTGCACACAAATAATTTCTGCTGAATCTTTTTTGTGTGTACACTGTGAGGTTCTACATTGCACACAGCAAGAATTTTATTCTGTCTGCAGTGGATGTTTAAATCCCTTAGTATCTTTCTCCCAAATGATGTTTGCCCTTTAAAACTTGTGACCCAGTTTTTTGAAAGCTATTAAGGCAGTTGTGATAGCAGGTTACCTGGTCAAAACAACAGGTTTGAGAAGCTTAATATGAGCTTCAGGGTCCACTGCAGGGTCCACATGCAGCAAATGTCCAAATTCAGCAGCACAGAGCCCTAGTTCCTTTTCTTCTTTTTGTCAGATGAGTTAAGTATTCAGTCTAGCCCTGGAGCAGTTGTTTAAAACTATAATCCTCAATTTATGCTCTGCAAAAGAATGTTTTTACATATAGTAAACAGAGTATAGCAGAACTACTATTCATTTTGCTGCTCTGCCTTCTTGAGAGGATAGCCAGAAAGAGAGACCTTAGGGCATGTCCATACATGCCTCTGGCAGTATGTATTGTGCTGTTACAGTGAGAAATCCTCTGAGAGTTGTGCTTAAAACTCAGCTCTGGATTCATTTCTGCCTTTTGCAACCTGAATCTCTCGCTCAAGAATAGGGCATGATCTATGAAAAAGTAAGGTCATGTCTTACAGCATTAGTGATTTATTTTAGCATATAGTGTGTCCAGCCAAGTAAGAAATAAAGTCAATGTTCATGTGATTTGAAAAGAGTTTTTTGAGAGATTTTTTCTCCAAGTTGAAAGTGCTCAAGATTAAAAAAATAAATTACTGTTTCAAAATGTGTTCTAGTTAATGCAATACTACTAAAATAATTGTAACATCTTTAAGCCTCATGCTTTAAAATGTTCTTTATTAATGTGTTCTGGAAATGTTAAAACACTCAAACTAAAACCCCATAGACAATGCCTGTGTGACTGTCAAGTTATATGGACCCGTTGTATTAAGATACACAATTAAGTGACAAAAAGCTTTCTTTTTTTGCTGGTTTTTTTTTGGGGGGGGGGGGGGGGGGGGTGGGGGTTGACTAGCTCTTAGCCTGGTAAGCAATTTCAGGAGGCAGGGGGGTTATGTCCTGTATTCCATTGGCTTTGATAACGGTAGATGTGTGCATAACTGACTCAAGGAAGATTAATAACAAGATTATGTGTGGCTATACTTAAAGTTAAGGTGCTAATGGCTGCTGTCACTTACTGACTTACCATGATAATTGTTTTCAACCAATTATTTCAATAGTGCATAGACTCTTGCTCCAATTTTTAACGGAAAATAAATAATCTAATGTCAGCATCCTTAAACTGTGGTTGTAGGGGACCTCTTTCTTCTGCTGGGTTCTGTGGCTCCTGTGGAGAGTTTGAGGCATTTGTAAGTCAGAAAAATTAAAAAATGATACTACTACACATTGAAAAAGGCTGTAAGTAATGAGGAGATGAAACTGTGTTTTCATAATGAAACAGACAGGAACCACTATCAAACAGGTAGGATCTCTTGGAACTGCCTGTGGAGGCATATCTGTATGGTCTAAGTGGTTTCCATTGACAATAACACAAAATACTAATCATAGCAATGCCCAAGGCTGTGGCATTGTCTGGAAATCGTCATGGGCACCTGCGTGAAACACGAAGTATCCGAAAGCAAGAGGAAAGTCCCAGGTAGGGGGTGAGGGATTGGAGTCAGTTGGCTTCTGGTAGCAAAACCTGTCAAGTCCTGTACTCCTCCGGCCCCTGTGCTGTAGCTGGTGGCCTCTGGGGACCGCAGGCTGTGGAAGGGCAATGGAGGGTGCCATGGTGGCACCAAGAACCAGCAAAATTGTCTTCACCATGGTGAGGATTGCTTAGTTAAACAGCAGAAACTGGGGAGACAGGAAGTTAAGTGCTTCTGTTGGGACCAGTTTTCCTACCAGTGAGCTGCTTACTTTCATTTTTCTCCCATGTTTAGGCAAGCTGGACCTTCTGTACATCCTTCACAAATAAGCAAAATTGAACAAAAGAAATTCTGATGTCTACTGAAAGAAACAACTCTAAAATGCCTGATGTTGGCTAGCTTTCTAATGGCAGACATCACCATACTACTCTGTTAGTTAGATCCTGAAACCTTTTGTTTTGAAGATGTGTCTGCACTGTGGTATGATGTGATTACATGAGAGGACATGTAAATTGAAACGTTGGACACTTGTAGAGCTTAAAGTGTTGCTATGAGAGTAGTTTCTTAAAAGAAGCTATTGAAAGACTAAAACATAGTGGCAGCATTAAACATATCTGGCAGGTGAGATTCACATCTTTCAGAAATCTATGCTTATACCTTTTAGTAGTTCCCGACTTCCCAGACTTTGCCATCTTCTACTTCTGTGTTTGTTGCTGGCCATCATAGCCACTGGCATTAGGAAGTGGTTTGTTTTACATGTAAGGCATGGCAGCTAGCATGTTTAAGTAAACCAGGTCTAGATGCTTTTTGGAGTCTGGAAATGGGAAATTTCAGACTGGCTGAACAGGCAATTCTTGTTATTTTTCTAAAGACAGTAATGTTTCTCAGATATTAACTGTGTTTTGTAAGATGTGCATGTGCAGTGGAAATGCTGTGAATGTATAGGTTTTGAGCCAGAAAAAAAGAAAGTAGTTTTGAGATACTGTCTCAGCCTTCAGATTTTTTGGGTAATGACTTGGGTATATGATTCTGGAAAATAACAAAAATCCTTTTAACCTGCTTTCCATTTATTCCAGGAACAGCATTGTACTAAATCATAAGGCAACTGTGAGGTTGCGATGCCTGTGATATAAGCCATAGTCTGAATTTCCTAAAGCAGGTGCTTTGAATTGTTCTTCTGTAAGATGAAAAGGATTTCTAGGTTATTGCTGAAAAGAGACAGAGCCTTTTGCTATCTCCTGCCTCAAAATAGATTTCAGGTTTAATTTAATAGCTCAGATGTCAGATATGACCGCGTTTTATGGAAATATTCTTATTGTAACCTACATCCATTCTTCTCTTTTCCCTTCCCTCATGTTCAGAACTGCTTTTTGGAGGAGGTTACATAAAGCTGTTTTGTGCTCTTGATATGATGTGAGGCTTCAAAGAAGACTACTGAAAGAGAAAAGCAATTTCTATTTGCAAGAGCAGTGCAGTGGCCTTGTGCTAATGGCACACTTGAACATTACTTGATGATAGTGAAGAAAATCTAATGGCCTGAAAAGCTCCTGCTTTTTCTTGACTTAACTCTTAGCTGCATTGAAGTTTATGCCATCTGTAACACAGAGCAAGCTAATATATGGGCAGTTTAGAAATGGCTGTTCAAATACCAGGAATTGTTTCAGGGTTTTGTAGAGAATAGGAGAAGAAACAAGGAAAGCAATGCAATGAAAGGGCTTAATTGTCTGTTGAATATGCTGTATAGAAAAAGACATGTCTTAATTCTATAGCTGAAATGTTGGGATAAAAGACTTGCAATCTTATTTGAAGTATGTACTGCATCCAGAAAATGAAAAAAACAAAAAACCCAATTCCTGAATTTATTGCTGTAAAACCAATGGTTTGTTTGTTGTTTTTGTTTTACACAAAACCTAAAACATATACAAACAGGTAGCATATATATGCTTAACACTTTGGTTAAAACTGTATTCAATGCTACTAACTTTTGCTGTAATTGGATATTTAAAGCATCTAACCCTGTCTGATGCTGAATTGTTTGGGATTGTTACCTCAATAATCAACCAGAAGGGAGGCTTTTCCTGGTTTAGGTTAAACAGGTATTTTTTCTCTCTTTTTAAAATGATCTTTATAAAAAATGATAAACAATGGTCTGTCAAATCACGTTTGCACCTGTACACAAAGGTAATGGTATATGATGATGCACGGGCTTAGATGTTGAATGAGGTTTCACAGGTACAGATGTATCATTGAAATATCTTCATTAATGATCTTGCGAACAGTTTTAAGAAATAAGCTGATGTAATCCACATATACCCCTCCCCCCCCCGTGTAAAAACATCTATGCATTTTTTTCAGTTAAATAATCATGAAAATAGTGGTCATTTAGTTCACAGTTTTTCTCCTTGGTACAGCATGCAAATGCTATCTGGTATAGCAGATTGCCTGAAATAAGTATTTTCTACCTCCAAAAAAATATTGAAATATAAAATGAGAGA
This sequence comes from Gymnogyps californianus, assembly GCF_018139145.2. Taxonomy (NCBI): domain Eukaryota; kingdom Metazoa; phylum Chordata; class Aves; order Accipitriformes; family Cathartidae; genus Gymnogyps; species Gymnogyps californianus. Next base: position 100,740,347 of record NC_059472.1, read on the forward strand.
CAAGTTTTATGGTGACATTAAATATCTGTCATATGAACTCAAGTAAAACAAATTGTTTGAGGCGCATTAATCCTCATGTTATTTTCCAGAGAAAGGCATTACCTTTTGCTGCACGTCTTGTATCGCTTATGTACCTTGTGCATAGTTACTGTGGTACTGACACAGAAGTATGAAAAAGAAAGGTATTTTAGGTTTTCTAAAATTAGTTGCCAGAAAACCTTGACATCACAAAAAGTAAACAGGCCTGGCCCTGTTAAAATTTCTTTTAAGCTCTCTTTAATCTTGTGTTGGCAATGTGATGGAGTGTATAACTAATAGTTCTATGGTCATTTCAAGTTCAGATCAGGTTCAGGTATCTTTCTTTCTCCCATTCCCTAACATCTCATTTGACCTGTATCTCTCTGTGGCTGTGCAGTTTGTAGTGGATTGGATTTCCCAGTTATCTTTCACCTTCTCTCATTTTTTTTTCCCCTTCCGCTTTCTTTAATCTATTACCATTTCTCCCCCCTCAAAAAAAAAGTTTATTTCTTCTCTGTGTAGTCTACCTTCTTTTTTCTGTTTCTTCCTACCTAACTATTCTTTATTTAATGTCTTCTTCAGGTATTAACATTGTATTCTCTCTCCATTTACTTTGGTTCACCTGCCTTTCCGTTTTTCTGGGGTTTTTCCTCTTTATCTTTATGGGGACCCTTAGTTCTACAGCTGTACTTTGTCATGGCATTAAAGTGGCTGTGGAAACAATGTTGCTGTCGGAGGGGAAGGCATCAGTGGAGCAGGTGTAGCAGTGCACGAGCACACTGTGATGGGAACCCACCCGCAGAGGTGGTAGCAGAGTTCTTCACTATTCAAGAATTTAAACTTTGCTATTGACCTAAGTGTTCCTATGACCAAGCTCTTGAGGTCGCTTGCCTTTAATTAATTACAATATCCAGAGACCCAAGTTTTGGGAACGTCACTAATGAATATGATAACTAGCTTTACATTCTGTTCCCTGTCTTCTCACTAGAGAACAATAGTTGGTTTTTGCTCATAAAATTGCTACAGTCTTTCTATGTACTTGAATTAATTTGACATGTTATTTAAAGTTCTAGATGTTAACCAAGTTGGCATCAGTGCTTTTGTTACCAGAAGATTTTGGATACCCAAAATCTTGGGTAAGATTTTTACTTTCTTGCATGGAGTGAACATATTCCATTTACTTTTTTTCTTCCTTATTCCTGTTTAAAAGCTTGTTTTAATGACCCTTTGATACAAAGCTGTGAAGCAGGTGTGTATTTTCTGGCTCTGTGTCTGATAATAAGAGTATGGAAATGTTGATCTCCTTTTCCTCTCTTAATATTCTTCTGCATAGCCTTACATATATGTGCACACACACACGAAAACCCATCATCAGCAAAAACTTTGATTTGAGATTGATTCCAAGTATCAATCCAAGAAACAACCTGGTGTATTTCAAAGTAAGTCAGGGAAGGATGGGATCACATTTTTCACAATTCGTAATAAGTCAGCACTGGCTACAATTCCATCTTCCGCTGTCATTTAAACTCTTGGAACTAGAAACACTCCTTTAGTTTTATTTTGTTATAATTTCCTCTCTGTACTATATCCCACTTAAAAGAGTAAAGAAAGGTTAGTTATCATAGAGTTGAAAAGGCAAGTCTGAGTAAAGCGACCGTGTAAAACTATAGATAGAATTTGGCTTTAGATTGTTCTACACAGGAAACTTGCTCTCCTGCTGTCTGTCAGCACAGCGCAGTTAGGCCACTTTCAGCATGAGCTCAAGTGCTCTGCTTTGAAGGGCAGCTGGAGAAGGAGTCTCAGAATCTGCTAGCAAACCATGTGGATTTTGCATAGTTAATCTAGGCAAAGCATCTGTCTTAGCTGCGTGTGAAATTTAGGGTTCTTACAAACGTGCTCTCAGTGGTCCTGCACTCTGTCTGCCTGCGTCTGAGGGAAGGGCTCATGGTCTGAGGGGAGAGAGGGTGTTTGTATTCAGATGTAACTAGAAAAACATCCTATGGTTTTTACCAGTTGCTCATCCTTTTTGAGAATTGTGGGATGAGCACTGAAGGATGTCAGTGCTCTGGTGATTTAGTATGTATGCTTACAGTAAAACTAGCAATGTTCAGTTAAATTACCCAGATACTAACATATACTGTCCTCGTGTAAATTAGGGTAGGCTTGAAAGACTTCCAAACCTAGTTCAAGGGTGGAGGCTCAGAGTCAGTAGACTTCGAGTTCACTCTGCAGTGTAGACATACCATGGAGGTTTAGGTCCCAGTTCAGGGCAGAAGGCGGCATGTAAAACACATGATTCGATTTCAGCTATACTTGAGCTTTAGTCTATCAGAAGGAAGGAGTGGTGCTGTCAGTAGGAAGAGAGGTACAACCCTGGATTTTGTTATAAATGCACGTTAACAAAGCATATGTCATTCCTCAAATATGATAAGTTCTCTGTATTATTTTTCCTCTGTATTCCGGTATTTTATGAACATAAAATAGTTTTCATCCAAAAAACTGTATCCATCCAAAGATGGATAAAATAAATTATCCATCCTTCCATGCATTTTTTGAGGGAAAGGCTCCAGCTTGAGAGGCTTGTATGGCAGCCATCTTCTTCGGAATTTACTTCATCATTTCAAACTTTGGCGAGATTCCAATGTGAAAAAAAATCATCTTTCCAAGAAGCTGTAGCTTCTTCCTGTAATTCTGGAGACTGCCTTTATTTGATTTGCAGTATCTGAAGTATAAGAGGCTTGTGAGGCCAATGGCGACTTTAAGGTTTGGTATCTCATGATCCATCAGGATAAAAATAGGGGGTTTATATCTTCTTAAAGGAACAGGAGCATTACAATTTCTTTGTGATAAATGTGGCATTTTCTAATCTCACTGAAAGCAGCTAAGAGATTGATCTTTAAAGATGACATTTTAGTTCATATAAGTGCTGCTTTAGGTCATGTTTAATTTTTCTTTCACCCATTCCTCATACAGTCATGATAGTCATACCTAGTCATCTAGCCTTATAGAAAAAAAGATGGATATGCAAGTAGTTGACAAAGGTCGTTAAAACACAGCATGAGATTTTTTTTCCAAAATATATTTCTGTGAAATTTGATATATGTAGCACACATAAGAGAGGTGTTGTGATGAAACACTTCAGGTTGCAAATACAAGCAGTCATGCTGACAAATCCTTTATTTCATACTGTCATGCTTTTTCCAGGAAAAGATACCTGTGTGTTCTTACTGCTGCTCATTTTCACATCTCTTTTAATATTGCTAGCATCATTTATGAGGCATGTGTATGGCAAATTATGCTCCTTCATGCCTTTTATTTTTACAAGCTTATTTTTTATATAAAAGGCCTGCTTGGTACAAAACCTTACAAGACATAAGCCATCACTGTTTTACGTTGCAAACCCCAACCTTGTTTTCCATAGAACATTTGCAGAAAATGTGTAATTTAAAGCTAAAAATATGAACCATTTGTAAGTCCTGTGCGGGAACAGACATTAAATACCAATTCACGTGTCAGACAGACAGTGGCAGCTGCTTTGTTAATGTATGGCACAATCCCATATTAAATCAAATGGCAAGTGCACAGTTTGACAGATACTGTCATCAGTGCAAACATTATTAAACTCATTAAAGAGCTTACTTTTAATTTTTTATTTAAAGTACATATATTTGGCTTGCAGAGCCTTTCTCAGTCAGAGCCTACAGCAGCAAGTACTACTTCTCCAGGTTTTTTGCCTAACAAAGCCTGATGTGTTTGTGGCCATTCCTCAGGGGCAGTGCCACAATGTTTATGGCTTCCCCTGCACATCTCACGTTCGGGTCTGTGACCAGAAATTCCATTTGAGAGCACATCGCTCTGGATTGCGCTCAGTGGTCTTTTCATTTTGATTGATGGGTCTGGTTTTGCACCATCTGGTTTCTGATAGGCTGCATTAATCATATTCCAAACTAAGAAAATTTAGACAGGATTTTTTAATAAGTACATGTATGTGGAAGAGAAAAGTACATGTATATATGTGTTTGTGTATTTAATTCCTATAGGTTCCAGTCATACAAAAGAGAGCAACAGTCCTGTCATATAGTTTGTGTTGGGATAAATAGGTCTCTCAATAAATCTCTACTTATTAATGCCCATATTTCGATTTTACTCCTACTGTTTTAACTTTATTTTATTTTGCTTGCTATCAGCTGTTTATAGTCACTGCCTTATGTTGACATTGTTTTCTGTTAGGAACAATGGACTTGTCTAAAGCATTTGCGTTGCATCTCAACTGTTTTAAGTAAATCTTAAAATTTCTCTTTCTGCTGCTTTGGTGATATGCTGAAGTTCCTTGCTTCTTTGTAAACATAGCTTGAGATAATGGTTTCTGAAACAGAACATCATCAGGTTTTAAATTCTATATGTGTAGAACATCTTAAAGTTGTCATATTTAAATTCACATGTTGGGGAAAATTTAAGAACCTTAATTAGACATACAATATACAAAAGTCAGTAATCGGCCATATTGAGAGCTTCTGATAGAGTTTGACAATAGTATATTTAAGGTACTGTATTGTTGGATTAGCAAAATTAATAGTCTCCCAATACGTATGTAGGAATTAATCAGCCAACATGCAGTTATTAAGTGTTCCAGATTTTATTTGGTTTTCTAATTTACAAGTAAGCAGTTATCTGTACTTCTTCTCATTAGATTGCTTTCATTCTGTGGTATTTTACAGTATGACTGAATGGAAAAATTTGTCCTATGGTATACCCTGTCACATTGAAGCCATGTTAGGTTTCAGAAGCTACTTAATCTTCACCATTTAAATTTTCAAAGATCACGGGATGAGAAGCTGCCCGGGATTCCCTTCCAGCTATACTGCTATGGATATAACATTCCATGAAATGGTGGGCAGACAGCAATACTTTATACTCTTAATAAGTAATCCAGTAATCACATTTGCTATATCCCCAAGTTCAGCATTTACTGGTCACACTGGGTGTGCTTTCTTAGGTGTTCCTCACCAGTCAAATGGTGTGGAAGTATCACAGCCACCAATTTTTCGTTGAGAGCTATAAATTGCATTGTTGGGGTTTTTTTGTGGGTTTTTGTTTCTTGTTTTGTTTTTACTTTTTTGCCCCACTTTCCCTCAATATTCTCATTAGTAGAACTTGCAGGTACTCTGGAACGTTTTTTTTTTAATTTATTATTCCCTCTGCTTTGCTTGTGAAAATACCTTAAGAATGAGGTACAGAAGAATTCCATGTATAACTTAGCAGGAACGTGGAGCAACGTTCATCCATAACCCCACCAACTAAAGCAAAACTTCCTGTTCTAATTTTATTTCTGCCAGGCTTGATGATGTCTCTCTGTAGAGTAGATGAGTTTTATTTTGAGACATCTGACATGAATTCTTTATAATTTAAAGCTGTACTTAGGGTTCAAAACTAATGGCATGTTAGGAAGTTGTTTGACATACTACAGCACGAAACAGTTCTTGAGGAAGATTTTAGAAAATTCAATCACTATGTTTAATAAAGATCTAAAGCTCCTTAAAGTCTAGCACTGTGCAGGTGCTGAGAGCACCCTGTCTCACATTTGTTCATTTCCATAGTTTTCTGCAAAACTCTGCTTTTTCTGTTGTCTTCCTCTACTGCATTCATGTTTTCTTGTATGTTTATTTTAAAGATGAGGCTTGTTTGTTTGTTTACAGTCTCACAGCTTTTTAAAATAGGCATCTATGGTTGAGACAATCATAATTCACCAATAATCTGTGTTAAATTAAGTATAGATGCTGAAAAATTAGGATAAACAAAACCTGCTTAATCATTATTACAAAAGCACCATCTTCATTTGTGTGCCAAGGAGGATTTAAAAAAAATCTTCATGCCCACACTACTGATCAGGCTGTGCCCAGTGTTGAATTACAGTTCTCTAGTAAATCAACAAATGATCATGAGTAATTTTGCCTTGCGCCTCCCAGATACAGAACTCCCACCTTATTTTGCCTGAATCATTGTAATTATAGTTTACCTCAGAGACGTTATGGAAGTTAAAAAGTTAAAGTCTTGCCAACAGGCATTATCAGTATCTTCTCCTCAGCTCCCTGTTGGCTATTCGTAAAAGCTTGGATCCTCAAGCTTGGAAGAAGCCTTCATTATGCATACTGCTCCCTGGTGTTCTCATTATCCAGCTTCCAACTTGGAATAGCAGCATCACCATACAGGCTTGTGGAAGCTGGAGCAGCCCAATACCTTGTTGGAAGCAAAGGTCTACAGTGAAAATGACAGTTGTTTATAGTAGCATTCTGCAAAGGATCCTCTGAACTTTGTGAGATACAAACAAGATATATACACTCCTGTATTATACTTCAAAACATGGAGAAAAAGGTAAAATAGATTTGCAAGTGTCTTCCTGAGAACTGAAAAATCATTGTCATGGATATTGTCATTCAAACACTGGGATGTAGTGTCAAAAGGTGAGTTCAGGGCCTGCAGGATGGTTAATAGAAACCCCTAAAAGTGAAACATTTATACCGTGGATCTCCTTTCATCTCTTTCCAAAGTTGTACATACCAGCTTAGGAAGATTGCCCGCAACAACTTGTCATCAGTAGATGCAGACTACTGGTGTTTTCATCTGATGACTTTCAGTACACAGCTCAATATGAAGAAACTTTATATTACCATATTTTCTGAAATGCAAGGCCTGCCTGTGCTTTTCAACTGAACAACTCCAGTCAATCTTATCTTAGTCCATACAGATTTAATGACTTAGCTTCTTGAAGTCAGTGCCAGTCAATTAATTCTGTAGAAATATGCCCTGCATTGCTGTAGTGATGCCACATGTTATCTTATCGCCACTGTGGTTTTTGTTTCTGTTTCAATATGGAGAACAGAGGGAGTTGAATTTTGGGTTGTATTTTTGGGTTAAATTTTTGTTACTTTCTTTTTTTAGTTTTATTGTCACTCCCTATGTTAAAAGAAATCTAAGGAGTAAATACTTTTAAATTTGTTAAGGTTTACCAACTTCTATATGCATATTCCATTCTTTATGAAGCTTTCCCATAACAAATCAGCAAATGGGATGACTAAACCTTTTAACGGACTCCTTTCCAGGGCTATTTAATATACTAGTATCTGGTTTTGCTGTTATACTGATTATTAGTAACATTGTATCAAAGGATAATGTCAAATTGTTGTAGGATGTTTGGGTTTTGAAAACAGATACCATTGGTAGTTATTTTTAAAAATTCTGCTTGTTTATATTTAAAAATTTACAGGATTTGATATGAATAATAATCGGGGAGAGTATACATGTGAAGATTTTTAAAATTCTTTCAACGGATTCTTCTGTGAGACTACATACAGGTTTTTGGTGCTTTTAAACTCCTTTATAAATACTGTCTTTGAGTAATTCCTTTTCTTGTGATGCGTGTAGTTTTAAGGGGAGGGGGAGTCCTTTCTAATTGTATTCTGTGGGTATGTGGCATACATTCTTCTGTTATTGGTTCACAGCTGTGTACACTGTGCAAGCTCTGTGCGTCTGGTAAGAAATTGGGCCTGTACATCAAAACATTTTGTGGATGTAGGGAAAGGGAAAGTACTTACTGTAAAACCTTTGTAATGCCTCATATCTAAATCAAAGTAATACAATTATTCATATTAGAAATAGGACAAGATTATTGCCAAGAAAGCTATTTTGACTTTAGTGGTAGATAATAGCTGTTATATCACATGCATGTACATCATTTCTGTTGAGAATGCTCTCAAAATTATCTTTAGAAAGAGATCTGCTGTGCTTAGGTTTATTTTTTTCCTTCACTACAGCTTACTGTGGTTCTGAGAACATAATTCCACGGAAAGAAAAACCTAGAGCCAATGAGAAGAGAAAGTTAATTACCAGTGAATATCTGTGTGTGTGCATTATAGTGGCAGTTGTGATTTTTGAGGAACAGTCTCTTTCAGAATCTTGCCAAAATCCTGGTTCCACTGAAATATTTAGAATAAAGTATCAGCCTGTTTTCTTCTGGAAAGTAAGATAGGTTTTGACTTCTAAGCTGAAGCCTATAAATTATCCAGAATTAAAAATCACTAGCAGCTCATTCATGGGGAAAAGGAATTTGCATTCCATAGGAAAAATAGCAGGCATATAGGCATGTATGAATGTATGGAGAAGACTTGGCTGACATGTATTAGTGTGTCTAAGTCAAATACCAGTCAGAAGTTATTGTTCTGCTGTATTTCCTCAGCAGTGAACAACAAAGTGACAACTGCTGTGGTACTCAGGCACCATCTGTCTTGTGCACCCTGCCATTCTGTTCTTGCCTGAATATGATAGATTTTACCTTATTTCTCCAAGAAAATAAAAATAGTACTTAATCTACAGTTCAAAAGCTGGATATATTCCAAGTGAGGCTCTGTTAGTAGCGATATCCCTTGTCTCTGGGGGTGTAAATTTGGGCTTACACCTAAGTGTGTGTATATAAATATTACAGATTTATTGCTATGTGTGCTGTGCTATGCCACAAATACAAGTCTGTATACAAACAAGCTATATAACAAAAAAATCTTTTTAACAAGCACAGTAATTTGTATCCACAATAAAGTAATTATTTTTAACATATATCTACAATTGAGGACTTTAAAGGTATTCTAATGATCGGGGGGTGAGGAGGGACCAAGGTAGACTTTTATTTGTTTCAGTATTTTGAACTGCTCTTTGCTGGTACTATGTTGTGGACAGTGTCTTTAGGTATTTTTATTTTAATTTCAGTGTGGTGAGATTTGAAATTACTGGATAATTTTTCAAATGCAACCTTCCTGTTTTCTTCCATATAAACAAAATTCATTTAGGGTAGATTGCTTTTTTCCAGAATGCCTGGTGAAGTAGTATTTTTCTGGCTGTCTTACTGCTGCTTTTTCCACTTTCAAACATTTTCCTCATCTTCAGTTTGTTAGTGTTTAACTGTACTTGTGGTCTCAGCCCCTGAATTATTATGCTGCACCACTTTCACGGTTTAATACATTGGACAGCAGCAAAAGTACCTGAAAGCCGGCTGGCTCTGTGCACGGCTTTGTCTTACAAAGAGTCTAATGAATAGGCACTTAAAAATTATAACCAAAAACCTGCACATGTCTGCAGAAACTTGAAACACCTGCTTCACTTTTTAATTTTAGCATTTTTAGGAAGTCTACACATTCATAGTCTTTCTGTCAGAGATACAGGATCTCCAGCATTAATTAAAGATCACGTTGTGCCTTGAGAAAAGGTGACCTCACGTAAAAGACTTACTTATTTTTAAACATGTTATTTTAAGGAAGTGATACCCACACTGAAACTGTTTGCAATGAGCATGCATAATGAAAGCAGTGTGTGAAGCCATGAATCCCAATTACATGTGCTTGGTTTTATGTACCAAATGATAGCAAACTGTATCTAAGAACTGAACACAAGCTATCTTATGAAATTAGATACCCTATATGTAAAGCAAAGAAAGCTTTTGTAATGGCACAAATATACAAGATGGGGCATCATTACCTTTTTCAGTCATTTAGAATTTTTTGCTGAAAATTTTGTGAATACTTTTTCATCTTGAAAGTGTCTGTTTAGTATAATGAAGGATTTTTCTTACACAAGTGAAAGAAGTCCTTTATTGTTCCTGAAAATTTTAAAAAATATTATAAGAATTTCATACAGGAATTGCTGGGGGAGCAGATTGTTTTGAAGGATAATAAGGTGTGTTCTCAGATGTGATTTTCTTGCTCTCTATGCACAGTTGTATATCTACAATAGGTGCTGTTCCCAGTGGAGAAGGGAGGGTGAGAGAGGTAGAGATGGTGCAGGGCTCTTTCTGGGTCTCCATAAAAAGACCCAACAACAATTGGCTGAATAAAATAACCACTTTAATAAGAGAATAAAAAGAGGGGTAGAGATAGTGAGTAAATCTTATGTCCCTTCAGATGCTGAGAACCCCATGTTCATGCAGCATCGGACAGAGCCTGGATGGGTTTTCCCACAGCATGCTGCACACATCTCAACCATGGAGAGGTTCCCCCTGGGGTCCAGAAAGGAGCAAAAATTGCTCCTTTAATACACTTAGATCTCCTGTTTTAAAAAACACAAAAGGATCTTGCCACCTTTTACTGCTTTTCCTTTAAAGTATTCTACAGAGTAGAACTTGTGCCTATATATGTTATATGCTGTCTCTGCTCCCAGTGAAGTATTTCAGGTACGGGAACCCTAGAAAAAGTGCCAGTGATGAAAGGAGCAGTGTTGCAAATGCAGTCAGTTTAAAAAAAAAAAAGGGGGGGGGGGGGAGTAAGATTAAAAAAACACAAAACCGTTGTAGTCACTAATAAACACATACAACTTTTTTAATGTCTGGCCCCTCTCCTCAAAAAGTGGTGTGAATGGGGAAATGCCCTTGTAAATGGTGCGACTCATATAAACGTTGTTTATGAATACCAAGGTGAATGTGCCTTCAGATATACCTCAAGAGACTTATATATGAGAAAACCAGCAAGTGAAGAAACAAATGCTTATAAAAAAGAAAAAACAGTCCTACCAGACTCAATGTCTGCTTCACTTGGAGGAAAGACATAAATGTTGTTTGCCCCATAACACTGAAAAATGCGTGATGAATGTTGCAACTGTAAAACCTTCATTGTTCCTTCAGCTAAAACAAACAGAATGTGTAATTAGTTGGCTGCTTCTGCGCAATCCTAAATCCCAAGAAGATTATGTGCCATTTGAATCATTGTCTACCTGTTTTTTACAGGTGTATTTCAGTTGTTCCAAATCATCTCCATGTTTGCATGTACCAACCTTCTGCAAAGCACTAGAAAACAGTTAACGCTGCCCTGACATGCTGCATTTAGATAGTTAAAGGGGAGCTTCCTGCTGTGCTTGTATTTTGTTGACTTAAAGCCATACCAGTGATTTCCAGATGTTTATAGTATTTTTGTCATGGCCTTCAACTTTGTTTGTACACTTGGTTTTATAGATCAATCTCAGTACTATTTTTATTTTGTTGTTTTTTTTTATTCCTGCTTGATCAGGCAGTTAATCCATTGTAATTTGTATCTTCTGAAGTAAAATTCACTTCCAGTTAACTGCAGTACACAATGTAAAATTGTTTTGTTTTTATATTTGCAAGGTAAAATTAAATATAAAGTCTTCTTGTGGATGCAGAGTAAATTATTGATTTTATTTCTGTGTCAGAATGAGAGAAAGATTGCATTAGAACTAATATAATGTGAAATCTTATTTTAACTGGAAGGACTCTGAAACAAGAAAACCTTTAAAGACAGTGCTTGGGGTTTTTGTCTTTTTATATAAAGCTTCCATGAATGTCCCTTTTTCTCCTCTACACCATCTTGTCCAAGTTTAACTGTTGTATATTTTAATGAGTAGTCAGACCTCTGCTGCCTCAGAAAAGCCCGGAGTAGTTCACTGGCCTTTCATAAACCTCATGCAGAGAACGTATGAACATAGCATCATCCTGACTGTTTTCACAAACGCAGTGTCATGGAAGAGGAAGTTTGTTGAAGTCATGTATCAAATGTCAAATAAGCAAGTCAAAGCAATAGTTCTGAGTTTGGTCACAGTTGTCTGAAAACCTCAGCTAAATGCCACTGTGGAGTTGCAGATCACTGTAGAGGACACATGCAGTAGTCCCACAATTTCCACACATTTCTACAGGAAGAAAATCTTGGATGGAGAATATGGGAAAGTCCATCAAAGCCAGTGAAGTTCGTATCTGTAGAACCAGTGTTAAATAAGCCTCATCCTGGTCAGGCCATGTGCCTTGTGCCATTCTGGAAAGCTCCCTGGATAAAGATGACTTCAAAGTTCGTAGAGACAGTCTGTATGCAGAGATAATATCTTTTATTAGCCAAATTGCTACTGTTAGAAAAACCAGACAAACTCTCAGGCTGTTGAAAGCTCCCCTGTTTCTCCCAACTGTATCAGCTAACCTCATTTTATTAAAAAAAAAAAAAAAAAAAAAAAAATAGTTTAGCCTATGAACTTGCTTTTCTTGTATCCTTAGACCATTGTGACTACACCACCACTAGTTTAAAATCAACAGAAGGATAGGGTATTGCTACCCATTTCATTTACTTTGATATTCTGAGCCATCTTGGATTTCCTGAGCTATGCTATAGCTTAAAATGATAAAACTGAGTTTTAGAGGAACAAAGAGGATTCTCTGATTCCTACCTTGCTGCTTTCTTATGAAGTACCAAAGTACAGCATATACAATCAACTTCAGAATTTTTTCGTAGCTTTTTTCTTTCCTGTTCTTTTTGTAGTAGTGAAAGAAAGAAGTACTGCACTTGTGGCTGACAAGGGGGAATAGAGTAGTGCGTAAGTTGTGCAAGGCTGAGGTCAGACAGTGGGTCAGACAATTAAGACGAAAGTGGCATAACCGGAGGCAAACATTTAGAAACAAGGGGAAACAGAAACACTAACCAAAGAAAGCATGTTAATTTGGTATTTTCTCAGAGGGATATTTGGATTATATTTATTTGATTAGTATTGTGATTTATAGATGTAACTGGCACTTTTTTCCTGAATAGAAGCAACTCTATCTCTTGTCATACATAGCATCTCCTACAATCAAGTACAATTAAGCTGGTCTCAGATTTGCATATTATGAAGTTGTATAAGCTTATTCAAGCCAACAAAAAGAGGTCTCTCTTGCTAGGCTAGAGCATTATTTGAGCTAATCTGCCTGCTTGAGGACATTAATGTTTTGCATATGGTTCTAAGAGATACATGCAGCTGGGTGGCATAGTTCTGAATTACTGGAATGATTCATGGCACTGATTTCCGTGCAGTCACCTTTTCCTTCTTTAATAAATGAATACAGCCTCAACTCAGTAGAAATCCAGGCTTTCTTTGCACTGCAGCACAAGTATTGTTTGTTCTTTATAGCAAAGATCAAAGGATATATAATTTTTTTAAATAGCAGCAGGAACCAGAGATCATAACTCATTGAAATGACTTCCCCCCCTTTTTAATCTTAGAACTATACTATTGTGGAGTATTTACTGTTTTATTGTGGAATATAGATGTCACTGACTGCAGTTATGTTGATTCAGTATGGCCTTTTGTATATGTTTTTCAGAACTACAAATGATTGCATTTAATTAAAACCCACACATTAGACCAGATGCTCCTTTAAATGGAAAAACTCATAATATGGGCAAGGAAGCCTCCCCATGTTTCTGTGTAGGGAATTTTCCTCCCAGGAAAATACTTCAAATGAGAAGGGGTAGTATAAATACACAGGTGGCATTCTGAAAGCTAAGAGGTACCTAAAAAAGCTTGCTTTGGTTTTAGCAGCCTCCTTCCAGACTTCTGTAAAAATGTCTGCTTCCCCCATGGAGCAGGGTTTTACTGTGCCAAGGAAAAATCCTGACTGTTGTGCTGGCAGCAGCCTCGTCTTGGTGTCTGTTGAAGAAATAGGTGCAGGGAGTTAGAATATAACATGATGGAAGATACACACAGGTTGTGAAGCACATGACTGTGTTACCTGGGAACAAAGTCAGCAATCGGCTTCCATATTTCCTTGTTCTTTTTTATCACCGTATCCTGCCCTTGCTGGTTTCATTCTTGGGCATTAGTAGAAGGAAGTATCAACAAGGAGCAAAATTAAGAACTTTTCCCTGTAGTTCAACTTGTCTTTTATCAGCCAATGGAAGCTGGAGGACTGAGCTCTTGTTGTCGAGCTCGTGGGACTGCTCACACATTGGTGACTGGAGGGTCTGGAAAGATGTGTGTTTTCCAGGCAGAGTCAGCACCCTGCAGTGCTGCTCTTTGCTCTAGCCGCTGCTGGTTGTGCTCCATATTTGTCATTCCCATATGCCTACTGCAGCCAGCCATCTCTCTCCCCTTCACCATGCACATAAAGCACATGTTTTGTAAATCCCTGTGGGCCATCTAAGTCCCATGTTACAGGTAAGGAAGGAAAAAATTAAACTCTCCTTTATTTAAATTTAGGATAAGTTTCCTACTTTGAATCAATTTTCCAAGTACTCTCTTGTAAACTTTTTACTTCTCCCATACTCTATTATTTCTCATCTGACCTCTTTATCTTCTGCCTTTTGTGCTAAAAAAGACATTTCTTCTGTCCAAACTCCCACTATTTTATTTTCAGAAGTTATGCTTAAGGAAGGAATAAGAAAAATGCTTTTCTTCCCGCAGGTTATTCCCATGCTTTAGTGCCAATAATACCCTCCTACACTCCTGTTTTATGTGAAATTATCATGTTGGCATTGGGTCAAAGAAGACAGAAGCTCTCAAAAGGGGGGGGGGGGGTGGTAGGGAATGCAGTTTCTAAATAATCTTGCCCCCCTCCTCCCCAGTTTGGAAATGATACTAGCATGTGCATTGGAGGATATGTCCAGGGCTAGGAAACAGGTCTGTTAGTTAAATCATATTGAAAAATATGGAAACAACTTGGCTTGATTTACCTTTTCTTTTTCTTGGAGTAGAAACCATATGTTTTATCTTTGGTGTGTTCTCATACTTGCCAACCTCTGAAGCTGTAAAGGTGAATGTTTAGGGTGATTATTTAGGATACTCAGTGCTTTAGTTTGGTTTCAAAAGAGACTTTTAAGCAGATCACATGAGAAATGTTAAAAAAGAATGGGAGGAGGGACTTGTCCTTGAATATGTGTAATAGATATATACTCCTTTCCCTCTTGTTTCCACAAATAGTATACAGGAGAAATGTGATACTGCTAACATAGCTCAATTTTTTGTGTCCTGCGCTCCTGGCAGGAGAGCAACAAGAGCAAGAGTCCCACAATTCTGTCTGCTGGAGGCTGAGAGTCTTCCCTTAAGATTCCCATCTCTTTCATCTACCTCTCCTCAAAAACTTCCTCTTGCCCTCTTAGAGTTGAGGATAAGGGAGAGGAGGAGGAGGAAGAAAGAAGTGGGATGGACACATTGGGGAAGTGGAAAGAAAGAGCCAGAATACTAAGCAAAATTCTGCATCAGAAGATTGCTTTCAAAAAAGTACTGCTGGGCTTCAAGTTAGCAAATCCTCTCTGGACTGAAACTCAGGAGTCTGCAACCTTACTTGTGTCCCCAGCACTGGTCTGTTTAGAGACTTGAGTGAATTTCTTGCCATTCTTGCACCTTTGCTTCCCATATTAACCATCTGTATTTGTTGCTGTCTGTATCCATCTAGAAAGGAAAGGAGGCCTTACTTTGTATCCACCCAGTACTTGCAAGGCACAAGAAGGAAGCAAATGTGACCTCAGCTGCTCATCCCTCTTAACTTGGTCAGTTATTTCTACTAACAGCAAAAAAGAGAGGTAAATTCCATAGAATTGTTGGGATTTGCAAGTGCCTTTGGATCCAGGTGTTTCCAGAGCATTGTGCATTTGTTTAAAATAATAGCAGTAACACCCTCCATAGTGGGATTTTGAATGAAAGTAGTTATTAATGGTGTGGTGGTGCGATGGTATTAATCCCCTTCAAATCACATTTCTTAAAAGGTAGCTATATTGGCTTAGAGCTCAGACTACCATTGGTTACCCAGTGCTGTTCTGCTGCCCAAGATAACATGAGCCATCAGAGCTGAGTCAGATTTACACGTTTTATATCCTAAGGTCTTGCCCTGACCACAAAAAGTGGTCATCATCCTAAGGTCTCAACTCAGTTCAGCCATGTTCTTTGTAAATAGATGTCAACAAGCAGAATGCTATAGCAGTTAGATATATCAAATGCAAGGAACTGGAACAGTCATATAATAGTAATTTTTCTAAACAAAAAGAGTTGATTGAATTGGTAAGAGAGGTGGTACTGGAGCAGTCAAAGTCAGGCTTCCGACACTGCAGTTAGGTTCAGAAAAAGAAAGTGATTTTAATAAGACAGTCAAATCTCACCTCATTTTTATCATATGCTTTCAGGAATTATTTTGATAGTCAGCAGTGCTGCACTGCTGTAAAACAAGTCAAGGAACTGTTGAAGCTGTTCTTTCTTAACCTTCGGGCGAATGCAGTTTAATGCCTAGCACAGTTGCGTTTGCAGCTGCATGATATAATGATTTTTTCTGAGGTGAAGAATGGTATTGGGTTTTTATTTGCAACATCAACAGGGGCATTTGTTTAGTAGGTGAAATTTGTGAGTCTGTATAACATGCCTTTTTACTATTGTTGTCTTTTCGTTGTTATTTTTGTTGTCTGTATAATATGGGGCTGACAGTACAGATGGCAGGAACTCTCAATTAGCCTTGAGGTCAAGCATCTAGATTAAAAATCTTGACACATTCCTTTATCGTTTCACCCCAATCTTAAAAGGGCAGTTCATTTCTCATCTGTATTTAATACCTTGTTTCTTCTGGGGACATGTAAAGATAATCTTATTTTACAGCACTATCAAATTGGGTTTATGATCAGGATTGGTGCCAATGCTCCTAAAAGACCTGTTTCTTTGGAGTGCAAAGTATCATTTTATTAAGCTGTGTGCTTGAAAGTTAATTTTGTTACTGTATTAAACCAGTGTTAACTAGCCTTTCTACTGCTGTATGATGGACAAAGCTTCATTCTGAGCAAATCTTAAAATGGTAGATGTGGCTAATGGACAGCTGAAGGCCTGTGTTTTGTTTACAAAATAGGTGCGAAATAGTTTTTCTCAGATCTCCAGTCTGGTATGTCTAAACCTGTTTGAGCCACCCTAGGTGGCTCTAAGCTTCTGCTTACCCACCTGTTGGGTAGAGTAGCTTTGGACTTTGTTTAGGATGTCAGTGGGGTTTTTTTTCCCCATTACTACCATCCTCATAGCATAAGTGGGAGTATGATTCTATGCTCATGACAATGTATTTTCATGATTTTTGGCAAACCTAGAACATAGCAACACTGGTTTTTAAAAAGGTCTGAGATCTGAGAAAATATGATCTCTTTCTTTAATTTAAAAATGGCTGCCATTTTTGCAATTTAATACTAAAGTTTAAGCAGAGTATTTCAACTGCTAATCAAGTGAATTAATTCTGGGGTGAATGAAGATGGCACAGCAGATCTACTGTCATGGTTTGTCTATCCTTTGAAAGAAGAAATATTTCTAAAATACATCAGAAAGCAGCACATATCTGTGAACATCACTGTACAGCTTTGTATCTCTCTGTAGTTCACTATTTCCATATTCACACATGGAGAAAGTGCAGCACAGGAACTTGAAATGAGTTCCTGAAGGGGACAGTCCTAAAGGGATTGCTCTGACACATGAAAACTTTAGTGGGGTAAAAAAACCCAAAACATTCCGACATAGGGGGATTTAAAGGAACTACACTGAGGGGATGAGTCCTTGTTTTGTATATAGGTATGTGTTCTAATCACATCTTCCAGAGGTTTTTTCCTATTATGCTAATTCTTTGCAATGTAGTGTTAATGACTGAAATACTACATTTTCTTACCCCTGTGTGCTCTCTCACTTGTTAGGAATTGGCACCTGTTTTTGTATTTTTTTATAAAGGGTGAAAAGAATTAATATACTCTCAGGAATTATATGAATAAACAGTGTTCCAAAATACTCATTTTATGAGAGTTACAGGAAGCATTTAAAATGTCATATATGGAATTGGTTTGCTGTGATCCAAAGTCTACAAGGACCAGGACATTGCTAGTACCATTATTTTCATAAAATCATTCTCATATTTTAAAGAAAAAATGTTCAACTAATTTATTCTTCTTATATAAGGTCATCTAGACAAGTCTTAAATTTAATGGCTGTTTCATGATTAAGGGAGAGTAAGAAGTTCTTAATTGAGGAACAGATAAAAAGCAAGCTAATTAACTCCAAATACATTTCTTTAGCAGCATCCAAACAGCTATTTCTAAGATGAACTTGGGTTACTCATCTTTTGAGCTTTTAATCATATTTTTAGATTGCATTTTTACACTATCTGTACTACAAAAATGACTGTAATTTCTGTCACAGTTGGAAGCATCAGTTAATAAATGTTTCCTGTTTTGATCTAGGGAGGTGTTTGAATTGAGGGGAAAAATATTCTTAAATTAATTGGGTTAATTTACAGTAGATTGAGGGAGAGTGCAGTGGGAATGGTTTACTCCTATCCCTACCTGGTTTTCTTCCAACTATCGCCTTACTCTTTTTTATTTAAATACTGTCCCACATGAAGCCTTTGCCCTGGCCCTCTGATCTTCTGTAAATTGCTGCATGTATTGTGAAACCACTGGCAGCGCATCCATGCTCTGTCACTCTATTTACAAGATATTTAGCAGTTCGAACCACCTACTAGAGCTTAAGATCAAGCAGGATCAGAGCCACTAATGCAGTAGCATTAGGCACTGATGTGTTGACTACTGCCTTATAGAGTCTACATTAATAACTCATTGGAGTAGGGAATGAAAATAATATAGTAAGTTGTGTTATGGCTAACTGGTAGCCTGCAAAACTCACTGTTCAAAGATTGCTTTTGGTGAGAAAAATCTTTTACTGTGCAAATGTATGGACTAGAATACAAACAGTGCAGTCTGTGTGCAAAGCATGTACAATGTATAGAGAATTTTACATGTGTATGTGTAATCAGTATTATAGATATCATACACTAGTAATAATAACTAGCTAAGCGTTCTTCAGGGTGCTCTATGAGTTTAATTTAATTTCTGTGACAGACATAGGGAATATGGATTCCCAACAGGCAGGTAGTATTAAGATCACTTAAGCATATTAATACTTTGCTATCCTAAATTTTTCATTCATAGAACGTTGTTAGCAAACTTCAGTTTTCATTGTATAGATACCACTTTATGCTTTTGCATCTTCTCATTTTATTTGCTTACATGTATTTAATATTTCTATTTTCTGCACAGTTTAGTGGGAAGCTGTGTGTTTCAGTGTAATCTTATTATTCTGAAGAACTGAGATTTTTCCTGTGATGTCTGAAATATCTTGCAGTGGAGACAGTGGAGTTTCTTTGTTTAGCAAGAGGTTCACTCTTCCACAAGATTTTTTTTTTTTTTTTTTTTCTGAGGGTTTTTTGCTTTGTCCAAGTTACTGGCATGTTCACGGTTTACAATCAGGTTAGCTAGGGAATACTGGCAATTACACTGATACCTTACCAGACCTTTACTGACGTTGGATAAAGCAGTGAATGTAGTGATGTTAAAATAGAAAATGAGATTGAAACAACAGTAAAAATAATTTGCCAGCATCTCCCAGGTGATTTTATAGTAGATGGTAAGGTTTGTAGAAAAAAGGGAGAAGAGAGAAAAGAAAGATCTTGAGAAGTTGTTTGCGATGGTAAATTTTAACTCTGGAGATTTTTTTACATTGCTGGTTAAAGGACTCTTTCATGTAACAGTAATTATCTTAAAATATAGATAATTTTGAAAATTATCAGAGAGACCTATTACATTCTTAATGTATATTTATATATATTTTACTGTTGCTTGAATGAAAAACTGCTCTGTTCTTTGGAGCAGAAGTGATAAGGTTTTAATAATGAAGGAAAACAGCCCAAGGTCATCTGCCAAAGCCTATTTTTCATGTTCATAAATAAAAGAATTTGGTGGCCATTAGGTAACTCAGCTACTGTGAAACCGTTCAATTATATTTCACAATGATAATTTAAGTCATATGTGTTGCTCAGAAAAATATTTCTGTTTTCATTTATTTTTAGTCCTGCAGAACATTTAAGCATCATCTTAAACCTGTGCAAGACAGTATATGAAGCCCACTGTAAGGATTCTGGATAACAGTCAGACCTTTAGGAAGAAGTATTTTTTTGTATTTGGATCTCCTCTGCACCACATACATAAAGACTTGACTCTTAAATACTTCTGTTCACATAACTACTGAGAGATGCCTTGCAGGTCATTGGTAGTTCATAGGCACTGCTTGGAAATGCTAGATTAAACTCAAAAGAAAGTAGAAGAGTTGTAGCATCTGTAATGTGAATTTTAAGGCCCTAAAAAATATTTATGTTCCTTCATCCTTTCCGAACTCTAGTGAAGATGAGGCATTTAAGTAGCAGTTAAGCATGTAAATATCCTTGGGAATATGTTCCTGAGTCCATGTTTTGGTGTTGCTAAACCTTTAGTTGATGCTGATGTTGGGATTTGATGAATAAAAGATACATAAATAAAATATACCGCATACTTATATCCATTTTCTGTAACAGCTCTTCATTTTTAAGACTGCTTCTTGATTCTTCTAAGCAATCATATTGTTGACTCTTCTCTAGCTATAAGTTGAGCTCCCTAGGTCTGTCTGAAAAAGCAGTTGGTTCCAGGAATGCAGCAACTGCTGTGGCTACATCTACAGCCTTGATTTTCTTGTTGCTACTAAAATCACAATTATCAAGTTTCCAGATACTGATTTTAGCCATTAAAGTTGTTGTGCTTTAATGGCAATGGCATGTTTTGTTTCCTTAGCTATAAGCATGCTTTTATGGACCGTTTCCTATTGTTCTGTAGTGAGATAGTGTCGTGGCAGAGCATTGAGGTGGAATCTAGAGTATTTGCCGATGAATTTTCAGAATGGCCAGCATGGCTACTGTGCTGCAAAAGAATCTGCTGACTTAACAGCATTCGTTTTAATTGCGTAAATGTGAGAGATGTTAATTAATGCAGTGTTAATGGTGAGAAGTCAAGTCTGCAAAAGAAGACGTTCCAGAAGTATAATTTTTGTTGCCATATTAAGGAGACTATATTATGTATCTTCTAACATACATGATATAAATCACATAAGCAACAATTTTGAAAGATTTGAAGTTAAGAACAACAGTGGTCATTTTTCCTGTAATAGATCTGTGTACGTACCCTGTGAACATCAGAATTTCGTAGAGAACAGTGACCACGGGAATATTTTTGCAGATTTACAGGCTGGACAAGTCAAGGGACCATCATTCCAGTTACGTCTCTGAAGCTTCTCAGTGTTCGCAAATGATGATTTGGATTCTTTTAGTCTTTCCATTTTTCTTTCACTTGTGTAAATTGCAAAAGTGAATTTCGGTTGTGTGAGGTTAGTTTGAAAACTGGTCCTCACTTTGAGGTGCTTTTACGTTTATTAACATGATCAACTTGTAAAATAAACCAGCAAGGCAAAATCTGTACAATGCCAATCGGTGTAAAACTATGACTGTGTTAGGCATGCATAGAGGTAACTTTTGGTTCCTGAGCTACTTACTTTCCAGCAGGTGCACTATTCCCCAAACCTACTTAAAAGCGAGTATGTTTCTCTAATGAAAAAATGAAGTGGGTTATACTGGCCAGTTAGTGCTTTCAGGGGTGGTACATAAATCTTGCAAGTTTTCAGAGTGCCTTTCTGTGCCACCAGATTTATGTCATTTTGAGAGATACAAGTTAATCTTTTAAAGGCCATATTTAGCAGTAAAGCTGCAAGTTTTTAATAAGTATGAAGTTAAATCTTTTTAGGAATACCATAGATATTAAATTGGGATGTTAATCACAAGCTTACAGATCAGTCACAGCAGTTACATGCTTGTTAACTCCACTTCCCTGAAGATTTAAAAAAAAAAAAAAACCACCAACCCCCCCCCCCTTTAAATCTCTGCAGTTGACAGCATAAATTTCTATTGAAGGAATGCAGTGACATTTGTTAGAAGTGTCACATTCTCCATCCTTCATAGTCCTAAAAAAAAAAAAAAGCTGTATCTCCATATCTTCACGTCTCAGTTATTGTTTTGTCAGTGACACAATAAGCACAGTGATGTCTTGTCACCTTTTCTCCCCTCCATTTTGTATATGGCTGTTGTAAAAATTATTTTTAAGTAGTATTGAATGCCTTGTACAGTATGGGATTAAGGGGAAAATTTGTAAATTTTACTGCTGATGGCTTTTTGTTTATTTGTTTTGGAGTGGATTTTTTTTTTTCCCCCAAGCATGTTTCAGGCCAGTGCTTCTGTCGCTTAAAGAATGAGCATGTGACTGACAGGATACTATTTGGGAAGTGATGTGCAGTCTCAGAGTAATATGACATTTTATGAGCAGCTTGACTGTTTTCATTACTTGGATTTATACTTTTATTTCTGTGTGCTGAGGAATAAGTGAGCAAGGCAGCTGTGGGAAATAGAAAAGCTGTCAGGATGAAGTTGATAGGACAGCCTTGAAATTATGCCATTGTGTCTAATAAGACATTATGGCTGTTATCTTTAAACCCTTTAAATATAAAAATGTGATAGAGCAGCTTGGATCATTGTTTCAAGCTAAGTGATTTGGTAGGGACTGTAATAGGTTGTTCTGAGATATTCAGGAAAACTTGAAACAAAATTTTAAGAATCCTGTTACTAAATTGCACATTCTGGCCATTTTTGTTAATTCATAATTAGAGGTATTTTATTACTAGTGACAGTGGGAGATAGGACTTCTAAGGCTTTTTTGTCCGTTTTTTAACCTCAGCAGCAATTTAATGGAAGATCAAGGTTTTAAAGTAAATATTTTGAGGCAGTCCATTGCACTTCTAATTATGAACCATGCTCTTTTTCACTTGCAGGCTTAAATACTCCGTTTCTGTTGCTTCACTCGTACAAGCTTCATTTGTAGTGGCAGCACAGTAGTTCTCATTCTTGGATATCTAAGAATTGAAGCACCTGTGTGCCTTTCAGTCGTTCCTGACTCTGATTCCCCTCCCTAGTTCTGTAAGGGACCCTTCTGTGTAAAAACTTCAAAGGCTCAGATGCCAGAGGTTTGCAATCTTGGTTCCCCTAGCAAACTGACAGCTTGGTAGTTGGGCACCATTCACTCATTGAGCAGTTTCCATAATCTGTCAAGTGAAACTAGGAATGATCATAAAATACACAATTTCTCACTATAAATACGCTATGATCTGATAAGGAAATTTCCCTCCAGAGTCTAAAGCTGTCTATAAAGGCTTTGCGTGGCTGCAGTTGGTAAAACTCCATTGGTTCTGTTGAGTGAAAGCAGATATGAGCAGCCCTTGGCACCTTTGGACATCCCAACCAAAGGCCTCAGTTCAAAGACATATCCCAGTGCTTTGTTACAGATGCTCTATAATTGCACCTCTGAAGCATTCAATGCAGGTTTCAGAGTGGTTTTCTGACAGCTAGGGAAAAATTAGATTGTTGTTAGGTGGCTACAATTTTGAAAGTCTTGTGTGATTTCAGCAAGGAGGTAAATGGTGATATAAATTAAACACATGCATAAGCAATTAAATCATAATAAGCAGTTCATGGTGATTTATCTTACTGTGAATGGGGAAAAATGCACAACTGCATTGACATAGCATTAAGGAGTTTGGGCAAGAAAAACTATGCTTGTAGAAGAAATAGAGTGTTTGAGACACCAAGTCCTTTTTTTTTTTTTTTTAATTAGAAATTACTATAACACTGGTGCAAATTGCAGTGCTTCATCAGCAGCAAATATCTTCTGACTAGTAAGAACTAAACTTAAAATAAATATTATCATTTCAATTGCAACAAGACTGATCAGTGACTATTAACCTGGTAGTAGGATAAATGTGATGTCCTTACTAACACAGATAGTATACAAATCTCTTCCAGTGCTTTCAAAACTGTGATGACATTTTTGGTGAAAGTATGCACAAGCAGACGTTTTAGCAGAAAACAGTGGATTATACTTAATAAAAATAAAAAATAAAAAGCACAGCCCTATACTTAACAAAAAGTAATGTTTTCTGTACTTTTAACTAAAAAAAAAAAACCAACCACCACACAAAAAAACAGAACTCCATTAACAGAAAATCAACTAAAAATACAGTATTCCATGGTGGAAGCGAACCTTATTTGTAACTTATGGAGAAAGGCATCTTGTGAAGAAAGTTTTTTCCATCTTCCTTGTCCATCCAGGCAAACATTGAAGTAATTGGGTAGTGCTCTCTTCCTCCAGAATTTATAGTAGTAGTGAGGAGGCCCCAAAAACTGTTGTGGCCAGGCTCATAGGAAACCTTTTTCATTTCCAAAAAGTATATGGGTTGGTGGGACAAAGGCTGCTAAATCTTCCCTTGGAGTTGCAGTAGTGCAGAAGTTTGCTAGCAACAAGGAGAGTGACAAAGGTGAAACTTGCATGATAAATCAGTCTCAATTTGTAGTTAGATAGTTCACATTATACTCACTTTCATTCATTCACCAGCTAATGTATCACCCAGTTTTCTCAAAGCTTTACTCCCCAGCAGATTGGTCCTCTCCTCTGCAGCACTGCTGAATACAATATTCTGGCAAAAGATACCAGATGCAGCAAGCAGGATAAGCAGACAAAAATTGTTTGTGTTACGGTAGCTGACAGCAGATCTAGATCTAGCAGGCAACTATGGGAGGATATTTTTGTTTGCTTTGCTATGGTTAACTCTCCCATCTTATCATACGGCTGTACCAAGTGCTTATAGTACAAAATTGGGTGAATACTCCCTCTGAGTGAAAATGAAATGAATTAAAATGAAATTTTAATTGCTAACAAGCTGTTTTTATCATGGAGTTACAGCCATTCCAGATTTATTCAGAGAGATCAAAGAGCAGTGTAAACCTCTTAATATATATCTTCCATTCTCGTCTAAGTCTATTGTGGGACACTTCAGGTGCCAGCATAGCTAATGTCTCACTGGGTGTGAAAAAAAGCATCATGATCCTAGGAAAAATGATTTATGTAAAGCTGGCAGGTTAATCAAAGGAGAGCAATAAGTAATTACAATAACAGTAGTTACAAGTCTAGTGAAAGAGAAATGGTTAAAGTAAGGGTCGTGCCAGCATGTGTGTAGTATTGATAGGGTCATAATTGGCCAAGCATTCATATCATGTATGTGTGATGCGATGGCATTTCTCTGTTCAGACCCTTGTATATCACAAACAAATTTTGAATGTGGTATCTGATCACGTCAAGGGATTTCTTAGGCTTTGAAGGACAGAACCCTATTATTTCAGTCCAAATTGGAAGGGAAAAGGTAGAACATATTGAAGTACTGATACCTAATTAGCAGATAAACATCTCACCTCTGTAGTTGTCTATAGAGGAGAGACCTGATTGATAGCAGCTGTTAACACCTTCATGACTTGAAGATGAGTGCTTGGAAAGCTTGTCTTTTTCCCAATGTGTCATTTGGTCCACTTTCACCTAGATTATGCCTTGTTTACGTCTTCTAGGAGAGAACAACTCCCACAGCTCAGTTCTGTTCATTATTTCAGTATTTTTGTAATGGTGGTTCCCTGGAAGAGAAGAAACAAAAGAATGACTTTGGGAGAAAGAAGGAAACAAAATTACATGGATAGGGGTGTACAAAAAGCTCCTGGAATGGCAGAGCTTTTGGCAGAGAATGGATTAAAAGCTTTCAGCATGTGAAGGTAAAAGCAGATTACATGTGATCTCTGGTAAGAAGGAGTAACAGAAATAATATCCTAAAATGGAGGCCTGGGAACACTACCAGGAGAGCTTGTAGGAAAAAATACCAAATACAAGGAACTTCTCATACGTACAATGAATTTGGCCAAGACAAACATGCCTTGTCTCTTTCTCTTCCTCAGTACATCTATATAAACATCATCTATAAACACAAACATACATTTCTTACTAAAACTATGTCACCAGTCCTTTGTCATGCCTTAAATTAATTGCTCAGAAATAATCAGGTTGCACAACTTTGCGGCTGCTTCTTATTAAAATTCGTTTCTTCAGGGCTGGACAATATTTTAATCTAACAAGCACATGGACATTGTAAAGGTTCCAAATGCCAGACTCTTTATGTAAGTAGTGTACAAGCCTAGACAAAGTAATAAATGGCTGCTTGCATTTCACAGCTTCGTTTTCTTTACCATACTTTGGTGAAGAATCACATTGAACTCAGTTTCTTCTGCGTATTCCTTGTTCTTCCTCTCATGAAGTATGTCCTTATCTCATCCAATTTTAACCAGTTGCGTTGTCTTTGATCCTGCAGTTAGATTAGACACCTTTGCCAAGAAAGTATGACCCACTCTTCCTCTCCCTTGCCTAAGCTTCATTTTTTTTCTTTTCATTCTCATGCATTCTTTCTAAGTCTCTTGAGCCCCTTGAGGTATAGGATCCAGCTGTAGCACGTAGGCTTTTTTCTGCTTTTAAGTATAGTCCAATACCGCAGACTTCCTCCTCTTCAGGCTAGCTTGGCTGGCCAGCTTTTCCAACTTCCCACTGTTTCACCAAGCTTCCACTTGAATGGGTAACCTTCAGGGTTTAGTGAGTCTCCATTTTATGGGAGATGTGTAAAAAGAGCCCTGAGACCACATGCCTGACTCAGGTGTTCACTGATGCAGCAAGTTCATCTCCTCTGCTGGGTTCTGTATGTTGTACAAAGTCTTATTCCCTGAATCAGCAAGACCAAGTCCATGGTTGTGTGACAACTTTTAATTCTGCTCCCTTGTACCTTTGAATTATGATGCTGTCTTCTGGTTTACGTGATCACATGCTATCATATGTACTGCATAGGATGCACAGTACTCATTGAATGAGGAATTGGTCCATTAGTTTTTTATCATCCTTGTTCAGCATGTGGTCTCCTACCTATTTCTAATGAACATCAGCCAAATCTGCATGCACAAGTTTTTCACAACTACTTGTGAAGTAGTGGAAAAGCACTGCTCTAAAACTAGGGATCTGAGGTACAGGGAACTGATGACCAAACGTTACAGAAATGCCTTAGCTCATTGCCTTAAAACAGGAATACTTTCTTATAGGTGTCCAAAACCTGCTTTTTCAGATTTATTTGCATATGTGTATGGAGTAGTATTTTATAAATTGAAAGATAATGTAAAGAACTTTAGTCCCAAATGAGTTCTTAAAAAATAAGTGCATAAATGGTATTATTTCCTTACAGAAATAAAAGTGAGTCACAATGGCATTTGGCAGGGAATCAGTCATTCAGACAGGAGAAAACTTTTGTCTGCTGAGTAGGCAGAAAATGAGATGGTTGTTAGTCATCTGTTAAACCTCAGTAATATCTAAATAAGGTCTTTAACACTTACTAAATAAAAATCTTAATGACATTCAGCACCATTTTCCTCTGCTGCTGTCTTCACTTAAGGAAGGGAAAGTTCAGCAGAATTTCCTAAATCACACTGTCATTTTGATTCAGTCCTGAAGTATTGTTCATGGTGTGGACTACGTAACTTTTGAATATTTGATTTTTGTCTCCCCAGTGTAATTAAGCAATGTTAGGTAGCCAGGCGGTCTCTATCAATGTTGCATTTCCGGGGGGAAGCTGTGTGATGTGAGTGCTGTGTGTTTTAAGGAGTGACGTGATAAAAGTGACATTTCCTTGAACTTGTTTATGTCCAGCTACTCTTTGTCTAAAACAACCATTAATGAAGCTTTTGGTATTTTTTTAAGAATATTTGCCTCTTAAGCTCTAAAATGTTTCTCAAATCTTAAGTTTGAAGGCACTACATAAATCTTGCAGGTTGGCATTGGACCATTGAAATAGAATATTAGATCTCTGAGGGGGTAATGTAGCCATGTTGCTTATCTCATCATCTATTATATATATACTACCTGAAGTATACGTGCAGGTTATGCTTTGTTTATTTTCAACTATTTAAAAAAAAGTACAGGAGAGACATTAAAAATGGTGATCATTTTGCAAAATGACACTAAAACTTTTTATTTGCGAGCATTTACTGAGAGGGAGATATGGGAATGTGTATGTCCCATATAGAAAGGAGACCTTGTTCTTCTCCTTCAATAATTTGTACGCAAGGACATAGCCTTAGCTAGAATATTCATCTTATGAGTAATTTCTCCATCCCTGGAAATTCTGAACTGAGGTGATGAAAGAAACATCTCTAGAAAATTATTCTTCTTGTGTTGACAACATCTCAAGTTGTTCCTGACAAATGAAGTGCAAAATTTATTTTCAAATACTATTCTGCTCAGAGTGCTCTGAAATATTTTATTTCCCTTACGATACTGGCTTTGACTTTAAATCAAGTGCTGAAATCTGAAAATTCTGGCAAGCTTCTTCAGCAACAAGTTTTTGGGGGGAGAACTGTGACTAGTAGCTGTGGGGCATTAGTCATTATTAATACATTTTGGAAAACATATTGCCAGTGAATTTATGATATTGTGCTTGTGCTGTCCAGTAGTTTTAATGTTTATTGCAAACATATTTAGCAGTCGGAAAGCTAGGAGTCTGTCCATTCTGACACCATTCAAGATGGAATTCTTGTGTATTTTGATTTTACCAATTTCCGACTTTCTAGATGTAGGCAAGTATATATCTGGTATGATCTCTAATGAAAGCCAACATATTACGTATGATATTCTGCAGACAGAGCTGTTATTTGTGACTGTACTGCTAGGCGGTTGTAAAGTGGAAGAGAAATTTTAAATCATTGTATTTACCTGGTCCCATGAAACTTCCTACAAGGATTTCATGTGTTCCAAGTTTGGCCATTTAGGCGACAACTAATGTCAGTTATATTTCACTGAATTCACTAAAGTGAATGTGGTGTGGCTCATTTCTTGGCCTGAAATTCTTATGCGGTATGACAATATAGGGTTAAATGTTTGATATGCTTCTTTAAAGGATAGCTGTCTTTTTAGGGAGTGATGATATTGGTTTGCACTGCATGTTTTCCATTTTCTCTTAAAATATGTGAAGAGCCTTTGAGATTAAACTCACAATATGAAATAAGTATTACTATTAAAATTAGCATGTTAAACCAGAAGGAAACCATCTTTAAAATTCTGTATCACAAGATAAAATTCAAACATCAGTAAACATCTTAGATATCAACTGCTGTATACAAAGGCCAGTCCGGGTATTCAATAAGATGATCCTTGCCTCTTGGGTATTTATTTGCAGGAGCGCAAACAATCCTGTCAGACTTACAAAAATCATTTTTTCACCTCTAAAATTGCCCATGATGCTCATTATGTTTTTAAGTGTGCTGTAAATCTGTGTCTCACAATTTTTCTGTCATTGGAATCACAGAGGGACAGCTTCCCTGCGTATTTGCCCACAGCTTCCCTGCATGTGGAATATCATTAAATAGCTACTTAGAAAGGATGGACTGGACCCAACAGGCATGGGTTAACAAGTTATTATTTATGGAAAGTAATCCAGCAGTGTGGTTGTCTTGTGAATCTGCCTATGTGCCAATAAAAGGGGCCAATTTCCAGAGCAAGCTAACTCTGCTCATATACTCGTGAGTGTAGAGATGCTAAACTGCCACAATGATGTATGCAGCTGGGGCTTTACGTGGATTTAAAAACATATACAGAAGTTAAGAAGCTACTTTTGTAAATCTGATTAATGGAATACAGCAGAAGGAGAAGATGTTTTCATGTAGGTTTGCTGGTTTTTATTTGGTTTGAAGTTTTTGTTTTGTTTTGCAGTGGCAGTGCAACAATGTAACATAAAATGATTAAAAATTGATTAGAAACATTGATTGTATGACCTGAACATGAATCCTCTTAAAAGCTGATGACTGGGAAAAGGGGGGGGGGGGGGGAGAAGAAGAGCAGGTGGATTATTTCTTCTGCATTCACAGAGAGATTCCTTTTTCTTGGTTTCACACAACCACACTCTATTCAATGAAGTAATTGCTGTACCCTTATCTCACATCCCAAGCTGAGTTCAGCATCTGGAAAAGCTTAAGAACTCAATGCATCAAATTATCCTGCTCAAACTGTTGTTTATTGCAGGCCATTTTGTCCTGTCATCTCCATGACAGAATGTCAAAGCTTTTCTTTCTGTTGCCTTCAGCTTCCAGCATCTGCAGGGATCTGATATGCTACCTCTGCATTACACAGGGGGAAACCGTCAAACAGTCGTGATTAAGGCAGCAAGCCAGACAACTGCAGGCATTGGTAACTTCTGGTACTGCATTGCAGTGGTGCCTTCTGTTAGAGATCAGATTTCACCCTTCTCAGTCACTCAGCCATTTTGGTGGGTTTCCTAAACCTTCTGACTTCCCATGTCATGGATTGTTCTTGCCCATCTTTTCTCTTTTGCTAAAATGTTCCCAAGTGGGATGGCGTGAAACTTTATGGCTTTGCTAAGCGTGTACCAATATTACTTCCTCTCTCTCTCTCCACTTTCAGGTTTACATAGTGGTTTCCCCTAGATGACATAAACTTTTTTGCATGTGTTAACAAAGCTACAGAGAACCTTTGGGGGGAAAAAAATCCTGTTGCAGGATTCTCAGTTCTAAAGTGTTCATTTTTATTGTATTGCCCTATTCTACTTTTTTCATTTTTTTCAGTGATATTAATTGGAATGTCTGTTCAGCCATCCAGTCTTCTACTTCAAGCTGAGAACCAGCAGTGGGAATCCACAGTGTTGCAGTTTCTCTGTTGTTGTAGCTTTAATCTGATGAAAAATGCTATGGGTATATGCATTTAAAAAAAAAAATTTACATTTGTACAGAATTTATCTATATGCACATGTCCAGTTTTAGTGGTATAGCCCTCTCTGTGTATAGGTCTTCTGCTATAAAAATGTCCTGAAATATAAAGACACAAATGCCTTCAAGCATCTTCTAAGATCATAGGTTTGTCACTAAATCATCATCTTCAGACATTCTGACTCATTGAGACTCTGACTCACCCTCCCTCCACTGGCCATATAGGGAGCTTACATCCTGAATGTTGGCACTTCAAAGCACTGCTTGTGCCTACAGTAAGTGTTAAACTGCTCTGCATCCCTGCCCAACAACTTGTCTGTGTTTTTTGCTTGTGAATTACTGTAATATGTTGAGTCTCAGAAAGGCACTTAATGGGTGACTTGTTTATTTTCTCTATACTTCAATGATCTGTGGCTTGAGGGATTTACCAGGTTGTTCTTGGTTATGCAAATAGTGACAGCATGGCTGAATTTGAAGTTTCCATATACTACTCAGACTAATATGACTACATTGTATGTGGCTAAGTCTAAACAGAATTTGAATGGAACCTGTGCTTGTTAGCAAGTGTTTCAGACAATTCCTTTGCATGAAAGTAACTAAGAACTGAAAATAATGAGTTTATTCTTCAGCATAGATTCATTTAGAAATGTCATGTAGTTATTACTAAGGTTGTTAAAGGGACTCTTCCTAAGAGTAACACCTGTAACACACCCTACTCTACTGTAGTTATCTACTTAGAATAGTAAAGTAAAATTATATTTGGAAACTGGACTCTAAAGAATTACTTTAAAATTTCTCAGCCAGTATACAGTATGACTGTAAAGCCTGATTTGCAAAGATAGTGAGCTGATGTGCTCAGCACAAAAAAAAAGGTTTCTGTTCCATTACGGATCTTGGTTTGCTGTACAACTTGAAGTTGGAGATCCAGGCTCAGAGTTTAACATTAGAGGTTCTCTTATGAAATTCTGAGAGGTTATTCTACTAGTATAGCAGTTTCAGAGATGACAAAGATATGCTTCTTTCTGTGTTTGCCATTTGTACAACTTCTTAGACATCACCAGTATGGGAAATGCATTATAGAAAATAATTCAACAAATGTAATGTTTTGTTTATTAATTCTAGGGCTCCATAAAATTAAATAATTGGATGTGAGAACACAGAGGAAGATTACATTTCACAGTTAAATGTGATTTGGCACTCTAAAAAGTAGCTAAGTAAATTTGGCGTATACTAATAATTCTTTTTTCTTTTTATATTCATTAAAATTAAACTTTGCCTTCCTATAGTGTGAAAATTTTGGGGGTATCAAATAACACTGGACAAAAAAGTGTAAGTGATTAGCATGTTAACTTTTGATATTCAGAAATATTTGATATTCTGAACAAGGATTTCATTGTTTATGTCTCTCTGAGTGGAGAATGCTGAGCTAGAAATTGTTTCCTGCCAAGGTTTATATGGTAAGATTTGCTCTTGCTGCTTTTTTTCTATTAAGGATCCTTAGCAAGGAAGCCAATTCCAAAATTTAGTCAAAACATAGCACACTAGCAACACAAAAAATACTTTCCAGCATATAAACCAAGCAAAAATAAACAATGTAATTCATCACGTATCATGTAAAGAACACCAGGAGCTTAGGTGTCCCATAGCATATGCTCTCCTCCTTTAACTGAAGGAATTCATTTAAGGAGTAAAAATTCCACCTTAAGTCTACTTTGTCACTGATCGTTGCCTGATGCGTGAACGGAGCAGCCAATGCAGCAGGCGCTGTGTTTATGAACGACGTGTGTTCTTGCAGATGTTCCATTTGCTACATCTAACTCATTAGTTGTGTTTAAATTGTTGCACGGAGAAGAAATATTCGGGGGGAGAGGTCCACTAACACGCGTGTGCAGGTTTTTTGTAAAAATCCACCGTGTTGAAAGAGGGCACGGGTATTTCACGCATGCTATTCAGTCTAATGAATCAACTCCATTCTTGTGTTAAGGTGACTGAATCTGCGTAGTGTGCAGGAGGGGGAGTAGGGCCCTGGGTAACGTTCAGCACACAAAAACCTGATGCACCTGTTTTCCTCTTTTGCGGCTTTCTACTACGTGGTGATCCTTAAAGGATAATGTGCTTTTTCTGGCTTTTTTGTTTGTTTTCTTAGGGGGTTTTTTTGCTCACTGGAGGTTGCATATGGTATGTGAATTACCTTGAAGAGAGATTGGTCTTCCAGGATATCATAAATAAATGGAGATAATGAAGAATTACACATTTGGGGTGGGATTTAGACTGCATGTCTGTGTGTGCGTGTTGGTACATATATATATATAAGGCAGAGCAAATTCAAATTATGGCTGATCAGTTGTACGCACACATACATATGTGTCTTAACTCAGAGAAGAAGGTAGCTGAAAACAAAAAGATTTTACCTTTGTAAAAATGGTTATGTATAAATCTGGCATTTAAAAAATGCAAATCTGTCATTACTTTCTATATATCTTAATTAGATCATGTAATATATCACCTAGAAGAATTTTTTGGACTTCAGTAAATCTCTAAGG
This sequence comes from Gymnogyps californianus, assembly GCF_018139145.2. Taxonomy (NCBI): domain Eukaryota; kingdom Metazoa; phylum Chordata; class Aves; order Accipitriformes; family Cathartidae; genus Gymnogyps; species Gymnogyps californianus. The sequence continues at coordinate 100,773,230 of NC_059472.1, forward strand.
ACTGCATTTGTTGTCGTTGTATAGTGAAAAGTGCATTTAGAGGGCAAAAAAGTCTTAACTGTAGGGTTAAAGGAAAGAATCTTTTCATTTAAAAGCAAAAGCAGATATGAAACACCTTTTTTGCTAGTTGAGCACATAAATGCAAATGTCTACCCTGCCTACAAAGCTTCCAGTAGGAGAGACAGGAATTGTTTGCACAGATTATTTTATGCTTATTTTTTTTCTTGAAGTACTTTTGATGGGGGCTTGCTTCACTCTTTATGTTATCAGACTGTTTCATGTCCTGGCAGTCATGCTTTTTGGTTAGTTAGGTTACAATTAAAATAGGTAGTAGGTGTTTTCTGTCGAATGATGAAGGGCAACCTAGTGATTATTAAGAAAACTCTGTGGTATATTGAGCACTGCTGAAAGGTAGCATGATAAATAGCATCTGGCTGACAAGAGAAACCTCAAATTATTGTATGTGGTTTATGCCAGTATGTCAGTTTTCCACATACTGAGTGATAATTTAGAAAGGGAAAAGAGCAATTCACATATATACATAAAATCTGAATCTAATCCAGGATATCACATTACTCTGCACAGTCACATGCTATGTATGTAAGCTATTAGTAGTAAGTAATTATGATCTATATTATCTGTGAAGAATCGAGTTGCCTTGCAGACTCTAGCAAATTAAATTGGAGGATGACTGTACATCTTCGTTGAAAGTATCTATTTGTTTTAATTGAAAATACCTACTCTAGCATTCTGAATATGCTTGGCATGGTTTTCTAATAAACAAATTCTGTTCATTTCAGTTGCTATATTTCTGAAATCTGAGCCTGAGGAGGTACATTCTTCACAGATCTTAATTCTTTGGGAGAATGACAGGGGTTCATCAAACTTTGATCTCCAAGGTTTCAAGCAGTTTGAAACCAGCTGCTGCTGGGTTCTGTTAAAGTCAGAGGGGTTGGATCAATCCAACAAAATACATGTTGACTTGGAAGAGAGGTTATCAGCCCTGGTTAGATTTTTAAGGTTAAAGATGAGGGTGAAGTGTGAACATAAACTGACAGGGACATGTCTTTAGACACAAACTGAATTGAAATGTGTGGGTATGGATCAAGAAATATAGGAAGATTTATGTTGGGCTTATTTTTATAGCTGAATGATCTTTGCATTCAGATAGTCTCCCTGAAGTTATATGTAGGCTTGATCATTAAGAAACGTAATAAAGAGAGAAATCAAGCACTTCTAAGTAATTTACTTTTTTTTTGTTACCATGTCCCTTTTTCTACTTCAAAGTGGGGATTTTTCCAGTGCCTTCAAAGTAAATGGATTTTTTAGTACAATTTCAGCTGCATATCAGATATTCTAAAAATGTTTTTAGTCTTGTAGTTGGAGATTAAATAGACTAAAAAGACTGATATTAAAAGACAGGAAAGAACTTGTTTATCTTCAAAAGGCTTGTTGGGACACAGGTTTTGGGTAGTGAGACTCAGAAGTAGTTCAGTATTTCAGGATGGCAAACTACTGTACAATTCTGTTAGGTACATTCACCACAGAGCAAATGTCCTTGGATGCAGAGATTGCCTGTGCTTAGCACACCTATGGAGTCAAAAGCTTGGGGGCTGTATCTGGGCTTTCTTTTCTTAAATCTTAGATATTTGTTCTCAGCCTGTGTCTCAGCTTTTCCACCTGTAAAATGAGAAAAATGGCAACATACTATTAATACTTGCTACTGCTAAGGCCTTTTTAGATATTTGAATTGCAAGCAGGCAGAAGTTCCAAAATATTCCTTTGTTTATTTGTCATCTGGACTAGAGGACAGTTTGTGAATGCAGAGTTGGCAAGAGTAAATACAGCCAGTTGTGGTTTAAATAACTTTCCAAGAGTGGCTGCAGCCTTTTGCCAACTAAAGGTTACCGTTAGCTACTCCGTAAAGTACACAAATGTATATCTTGGGGATACAGCTAGGTTGTCAGCTGGGACAGAATACTTTGTGTTGAAGGTGACTCTTGCAAATTTTTCCAATAACGTTTTAGTGAATCCGAAGTGCAATTCTAGCTGCTAGAGAACTTGAACATTTCATTGTCTGAGTGCTGGCTAATGTCAGAGAGGAAAATACTAGACTGGATCTTCCCTTTACCCCCAAAATCCAGAAAGTTGACTTTTGCAGCTGCAGATCAGCAAATTAGCATTAGAAATGCCAGAATATGTATTTCTTCCACTACTTCTCGTATTATAATCTAAGCAGCTGAATGAATATATGATCTAAAAGTTGGAATAGTTTGGTTGATTGACATCTTATAAAGCTCCTGTCATCCAACAGTATATTCATAGCACATCAGAGAATATGAACCAGTACTGCCTGAAAAACTGTATGTGTAATGCAAACTCAGAACAAGCCTCATTTATGATTATTTCTTTGAAAGATATAGTTAAAAGAGAAGCGTTGCTATTAAAGGATCGGTCATTAAAGATGAACACATGCCACTGATTTTCCATCTCATTGCAGCTTTATAGTTGCCAAACTTCCTCCTGCTGAGGAAAAGCCGAAAAAGATATTGCTTATTATTTTTAAATAGTAGCCTAGGGTTTTTGACATTTTCCACTCCACATAAATTGTGAAGCTAAGCAAGAGAGGTCAAAATGTGTTGGGATTAAGCATCCATTTTGCACCTAAACGAACTTCTGAGAAATGTGCTGAGTGTATTTGATTCTTTTTAACATAAACTCTTGAAGTCAAGTTAAGGGTGATAAAAATTAGTGCTATGTAAAGTAGTCTTAGCCAATTTTGTTTTGGACAGAATTCCGAGGCCTTTTTCTGATCACTTGTACTTAAGTGGTGCCAGACACCATACAGGTTAGATGACAAACTGGTATTTTCTGCAAAATTCACTTCGTTATTACACAGACTTAAATGGGGATTAAAACAATTGCATCTAGTGTTCCTTAAACGTGAGAAAGAAAAGTTACTTTGATTTTAAGAAAAAAAAAAGAAAACAAGACAAGCAGACTGCTAATACAAGCAGAAAGAATGGTAGGCAGGCTTCAGGTACTGAGCAACATGGTTGAAGTTGATGGCACTGAAGAGAGAAAGAAAAAAAGGTTTTCCTTTAAAATATGACAATCCAATTTTGTGACTTTCAAGATGAAATTGGATATTCTTTCTCAGGGGCATCGTTACCACCTTGCATTTAAAGGCATGACGTGCTGCAGCAGAAACCCACATTAGGGGGTAACCAAAGTAGTAGTAATTTTAAGAAAATTTTTAAATGCATGCAGAGATGGACTTTTATTTTTAAAATGTCATTCCTATTCAAACTAAACAATTCTAAAATGAAGCTACAGATGGAAAAGAATTATTTTTATATGGTGTATCATGCAATAATGAAGGCTCGTGTGGCACAGAATCTTTTTCTAATATTTTCTTTGGTCTGGTTTTAACTGCCCCATACACTGAGGTTCCTTGACAGGTGCTTTTGCCCTACTGTATCTTCCAAAGGTGCTGTGCAGCCTCGTTACTTCTTGTTATTCTTTTTTCCTTGTCTTTGTCAGTCTTGTGATCTCTCCTCTTTACTTGTCATCTCCAGATTTCCAATGTTAATTATTCTTCTCAGAATTCCAAACTCTTTCTTTGATTTTATGTCTAGAAGGGAAAGCATTAGCCCAGGTCCAGTGACCGCAAAGCAGAACATTGCTCACGTCTGATAGTCCATTTTTCTGTACATTTTGTTCTTTTCAATACAAGCAAAATAAGCCTTTGAAAATTGCAGACATTTCTAGTTTAGTGTAGGTTTAATTTAGTAAAACTTTCAAAAAGGGAGGTGGGGGGGGTGAGATAGTGTTAGTAGTTTTGGTTCTGAGAGTAAGAAAATACAGCTCTCTTTTCCAGGGCCCTGAAGGAATGCTTAGGCTCAAGGGCTCAGTGCCATGCTCATGATATAAATGCTACGCGTATTTATTCTGAAATAATGTAGGCCTGTGTTATTTTCCACTACTGTATCATGTTACAAATTCATGTCCAGTGTTCTGTTCTCCCAACAACCTTTTTCAGCATTGTTGCTTTCCAAGTTTCCCAGAGAGCATCTGTGTTTGAGATTACATTTTTCCAAATAGATTAGTTGTCGTTTTCAAAATGAGGATCTTGTTTTTCTGTACATAATTCAATTTGTTTTCTCTTACTAGTGTTTGCATATCCTCTCCATTTTAATTTCCTCCATGAATTTCAGTACTATATTACTTACTCCCTTTTCCAGATCATGTATGAATATATTAAATAAAGATGGATGTGTAACTGATAGCTGAAGTTTTCCATCTGACGCTTCCAACAAACCTGAGATATTGCAGCTTGTCTCTTATAAACAATTCTCCTTCCATTACCAAGACATGCCAATATTCGTGTCCCAAAAAGATATATACAAAATCTTATTCAAGGATAATTTATGCAATATTATATAAAGTGCTTTACCAACAAGTATTTATTGTACTTATGACTTTTCTCTTACCCTCTAATTCTTGATAGCTGTTAAAAAAAAAAAAAACCAACAAAACAACAACAAACCAACCAACCCACCATACCCCTCCCTCCCACATCCCACTCCTTAGTGAAAAGAAAACAATTGGGTGTTAAGCTTTCTTTTTCTAATTGAGCATGCTCATTTTTGCAAGGCATGAGTTCTGATAATCTGAATTCCACCAAGTCTGTGTGGCTAGTGTTATCTGTTAAGTAGCTGCCTGTGATGATCAACTTCCATCTGAAGGTCTGCATTAGTGACAAGGCATAGACAGTCCCTTGAGGACGGCTGAACTGGGTTTTCAATGACCTTTGGATCTTTTTCCAGCTATTTTAAGAGAAGAATTTGGTTTAAAGGAAGCTGTTTGGTAGGAGCAACTTGCTTTTCTTTTGAAAATTGCTACCAAGTTTTCTTCTCTCTTCCAAGATGTTTTAGGACCTGATAATTTTTTAGGTGGATTATTAAGTACAAAACCAAGTAGTATTCATTTTCTAATATGCTGAGCACTCCATGATTGTGACCGGATATTTAATTGTGAATTCTTTACATGTAATTTTTCAAGTTGTCTTGTTTTTTTCAAGTCCTGTCTTGCAGGACAGTTATCTATATAAAGACTCCATTATTCCTAGCAGTCCAGTCTTTTTTTAATTTTTCTTAATTTTTAAAATGTCTAGCTGAAGAGGATTTCAGTATCACCTGATCATTGAGATGCTAACAAAACATTCGGCTGCTTTTGATCCCTGTACTCCAGAGGCAGTATCTATTAATAAGAAACGATGGACACAATACTTAAAATTGATTTATTTTGCTGTCCTTTAAACAGAAGAGAACTTCCAGACAAATGTCTCCTAAATTCATTCTTGTCACACATCATGACTTTTTAGTAGGAAAGTTTTTTTCGATTTTTTTTCCCAGCAATTATATATCCATTTTGAGTCTGCAGTGGAGGTTGGCCAAGGCAAGTACGTTTATATTACATTATCTATAGAGACCATAATCTCTCAGGATGCTCAGCAGTCTCATTACTTTTGAACACATGCTTCAAGAAGACTGCCTTTTCTAATACTGGTCCGTTCTTGTATGCAGCTATGAAGGGTATCTGAAACAGCATGTATACTCTTTGCAATTGTATGAATTTCATTTTGTGTACCCAATTTACCTAACAAGTTGCTTAACACTGCTACTAGGATATAAACAGCAAATACCAGATTGTGGCAAAGTCAGTGATGGATGCCTTATCGTCAGTCTCTCCAGGAAAGTCCAGGGATAATTCATGAGTTCTGAACGGAGCCCTTGGCCAATGACTCATTTTTGTTCTGTTACTCTGAAGAGTCAAATTTACGTCCCAAATGAGTACATCTACGGATTTTATTATCTTTAAAAATCTGTAGCGGGCTTGCTGACTACAGCTTAAGTCTCTTCATAGTGAATAGTTACACATAATCTTTTTAAATTACCAAAATTATTAATTACTTTGAAAGATTCTTCTAGCAAAAAGTAGATAGCTACTATGCCATATGACTGTACTTGCAATAATCAGCTCCCACAGGTCAATTAAATGCTTCAGGGTTTAGTCAGCAAGCAGACACCCATCACTGCTGCATGTACTTAGACAGAATGGAAGTTATTGCTTAATGATTCCATTTAAGACTGGATGGAAAAGGGGTCATTACGGGTTTAAAGCTTTACTTTCGATTTATGTGGCTTGGAATTATACTTACAAAGAAAAGAGCTTTTCTCTTTGCATAAATTAATTTAAAATCATAGACTTTTGAGTGCTCTTCAGAAAGTAAATGGGATTCTGATTAATTTTAGTTCTGCAATTGTGGGACTTAGTAATGAACTAAATGTGGACTGAAATCATGAGGAAGTTGAAGAGATCTTTTGAAATATGTGTGAAAATGTCAGATGGATCTGCTGAACATGTGTTTCTTTCATATGATGCAACCAAATGTTTAGGTTTCCAGCCTATGTAATAAATCGTGTGCAGTGCCTCCCTCAGCCTTCTGTGGCATCTGTTCAAGGTGTGAAACCCATTATTCTAAAAGCTTTAAGTTGTCAGTGGAATTCTAGGAAAGCAGGGAAATATGTGGTATTACATTTTGTAAAGAAGCAATCTGTCTACTTTCAAGTGTCACATTTTTGTGTCTGATTTATTGCCATTGCATCCATATGTACAGCTTATGTGCAGCTCCGGGACACTTGTACTGAGAAATCCTACATTCTTCAAATCAAATAATTGTATAGAATGTCCTTCTGTTTTTAAATTGATTCCTTTTGAGTAAACTCGTGATCATGAATATTTGTTATGTAATCCGAATGTCAGGTGTATGCAATGTAAAATATTGAAAGACACAGCAGTCTTCCTACTCTAATCTTAGTATTTCCTAGTGAGAATTTTGTACTCACTATCCACTTTCCCTTGTGTATCATACACCTTCTTTACAACAAATATAATCTTTAAAGAAAATAATTCTCAGGAAGGTTGCTGATTTTTTCATCACTATCATAGAATTAAAATAAATTTAAATTATGGGTTTTTACTATGTATTTACTGAAATTCTATTCAGAATATATTGAAGTTCTGAATATTGAGTCCATCTTTCTATCTATTTTTCTTTTCAAATCGTTTATTTAAACTGATCATTTATTTTTAACTGCCTCAAGCAAATGCACAGGAAATAGAAATCAGTTTCAAACAACGAGAGGAGTGAAAACAAGTAGGTGCTGCTTTGATCTTGATTCAGACTGGTTTTGTGAAAACATTGGCTGTTGTTACTTGCGATATCTTATCCCATCTTATCCTAAATGACAAAAATGTTATTGAAACTTAAATGGCTAATGTGAACTCAGTTTTACTGTGTGGTCTGTTATTTCTTTTTTACAAGAACAGTAATACAGTAGTTGAAGAATTTCCTTTAGCAGTGAGCTCAGAGATAATTAGTGACTTTTAGTGCGGATCTTCGAGCAGAGAGGGCTCAGGTGGGGCAGTCAGAACAGAAAAGCAATACAGTGTCACTGTAACCAGGAACTGTTGAGGGCCACGTGGTGTCACCCACTCAACTACATAGTTGCAGTCTCCAGATTACAGTCAAGACTGGCTTTGTTTGTCTATAATTTACACTACTGCTCTTATATATAAAACTGCACTGGACAGATGAGCTGCAGCAACATTGCAGAATGCTTTGCCCAAGGAGGAGACACAGCTGTTTGTGAAAAGAGCAACCTGTGGAAGAAGGACTAGAGTCAAGGGGACTAAATCAACTAAATGGAAGTCTACAAAGATAAGAGACCTGTTATTTCTCTTTTAAAATATAATGCCATGGGATTAAAAACAGAAGGTTCCTTATATTCAACAAAGCTAAAAGGATTATCTGTGTTAAGGAAAAAAAAAAAAAACCAGGCGGCTCCATGATACATGACTGGATTCGATTTGCTTACATCAGACCACCCAAACACAGTGTTCTCCTGGAATAGTATGTTGTATACAAAGCGTACATATTTACCGTTAACCTCTCACTGACTTTAGATAACATTTCTGGATACATGCATGCTATATTGTAGCCCAGTTGCCAATATGAACACTTAAAGGTATTTTCTCGAATAATACTGTTTTGACCACCCGGTGAGCAGCCAACTCTTATCTGTAAAGCCAGTTTAAAGACCAATGGCAGCTCTGTTGTAGATGTTAGCTGACACCTTTAAACTAAATCTTTTGCTTCACTGATCATCAGTCTCTGTGTTAAAAGCCAAAAAACAAGCAGATAAAGGAGAGATTTGAGATTACTGTAAAAACTGCAACGACAAAAGGATTTGCCAGTTCAGAGTCATCTGCCATTTGCCGAGGATTCAACACAACCACAAACTGATGTTCACTTTACCATCATTTCTCTTTATTTTCACCCTGTGTTCTGTGCACCATTCCATGCGTAGCAGAATAATAATTTTCTTTCTAATGCCCAAGGCAGCTGGTGTGTCCTGAGTAAGAAGATTACATTTGCAATGGCAAGACAAGTATTTAAACACATTAAATTAATCTCCCAGACCTCCCATAATTGAAGAACCTGGTTGTTGAAATTTTGATGCCTGCTGGAGAATTTCAAAACAATGGAAGGGCTGGAGTTGGACTCTGATGGCCTCGCAGTTATATCATTATCCTTCATGCAAGTCAGTGTAAGAGAGGGCTCAGGTGGCAGGGACAGAAAAAATCCTTATTACTGTATCTGCCAATCTCATTCGCACTGGCCTCCTCCTAAGAACAGTGCAGCATTTGATACTGAAACAGAAACTGTATTTTAAAACATTTCCTTAGCTGTTTTCTTCCCACTTTACAAGTTGAATGTATTATTACATCTACAGGCAAAAGGGTAAATTTCCTAGTACAGGCAAAAGCATTGTATAAATATAAGCCCTCCTGACAGACATTCATAAATAATTAGATCTTTGTGCTTCTGAACTACTTTGCTTTTTTCATCTTTTACCCCATTTTTTGAGCAGTGTATTATAGTATAAAGATGAAGGCAACTGTGATTTGCATGTATCCAAATGGCCTGTGTATTTTAAGTCTGTCTGTAGGAATAGGAAGAGTACCACTGCCCCAGACTGATTTTCCTTTTCCATGCTAAAACCTCAGCAATGTGTTTATTTAGATGTTCCTGCTGACTTGTAAATTTCTTACTCTGTGGACAACAGAGAACAAAGAAAATCTATGAAACAAGTAGCCCAAGGACAACTCTGTGTTTTTTCCATGATGCCTTAGAGTATTAGACTGTGTTCTGGCAATTATTTTTTTTCTATGGAGTTTTTTCAAAGAATCATTAAATGTTGAAGTGCTAAAATGCAGCAGAACTGTTAACATTTTAAAGTGAAAATAAATAGCAGTTTTCCACAGTTCCATGACTTCATTATCTTTGGATTTTCTATCTATGCCTACCATGAGATTTCTTTAATAGCTTCTTCAAGGATCTGTGTTCTAGGAAAAATATATGTTCCCTTCACATCGTGTGCCATGTTTTTGATATTGCTGCTAAAAATATAGTAGTACTTACAAAGTTATATAAGGACAAAACAGTTAAAATGATTCAAGAACAGGTAGATTCTAATGCTAAAATAAAAAATATATCCACATAAGACTGACTAATATTTTCGCTAGTGTAGAAACTAGCAAAATAATGAACACCCAAACACAAGAAAAAAGGCTATGAAATGAAAAAGCACTCTGCTTGAATAACGGCTTGCCCCTATTTTACAGATGGGAAAACTGGGGCACGTAGAGAACTTAATTGATTTCCCTGGTGTCACCCTATAAATCATTGATGTGACAAGGCCTAAAGCTGGTTCTCTCTGAGAGCTGTGCAGCTCTTTGCCTGACTCTCTTCAATAAACAGATTCTAAAAGGATGTTCTCTTCCATGCAGTAATTTTATACTTGATGCATGAGAAGCCTGAAGTATGAGCAGATAATGCTATTTGATCTGTATTTTGCAAAGAGCCCTTCCAGATACTCTGTTCTACTTGATCCGCTGCTTTCATAAACAGATTTTGTGTTGCCGCCTTCTGTCCTTGTTCAATCTCCATTCTCTTTGTGTAAATGAAATGGCATATCCTCTCTCCCAGGTTCTGCATTTATTTCATGCTCTCTTGAGTTTGGATCACATAACTCATCTCAGCCTCTCTGAGAGGCTAACCTCTTCTTCAGTGAAGCTGGGTCATGACTAATTTCCTAGAAAGTAAGGCATTACCTCTTCTTCAACCCTGGAGCAAAGGGAATATCAACTGTGAGCAGTTATTACCAGTAACAGCCATCTAAAAAAGTAAACCTGTGAGTCCTAAAGGCCCCTTCTTAGCAATGGACTCTTTATAGGACAGAGAAATTTCTACATGACTTACCAGGTCCCCTCACCTTCCTTGCCTCTGTATTAAGTCCTTGTCGTCTTTTAATCAGTCCCATTTGTTAGTGCCATTTGTAAATACTGGACTTCAGCAGTGTCAGGCTCCTGTTGTGTGAGGATTGCTATGTAGTAGCAGTCATGAGCCTTTATATCTCTTGCCTTGCCATCTGGCCTTGATAAAAGGAAACAGACCTGGGACAAACCTAGATTGAGTTCTTGATTTGGGAGCATTTTCTCTGCCTTGAGAAGGACCTTCAGGTCACATGTGGCCCATGCTCCAGCTTATCTCACTGCATTGTAGCTTAAAGGAATTTAGAAAAATGTTTTACAAATTTATTAAATGGTCAGAATTTTTATTACAAAAGTTAAAAAATGTGTTTTTTAAGTGCTTCAAATACAAATGTGACCAGTTACACTACCTGAAGAAATTCTGTTCTTGATTATATGTAACAAATGAAAGGGCAGATATTTCCTTTTTCAGAAGCACTCTTGTCCTGGTTTTGGCTGGGATAGATTTACTTTTCTTCCTAGTAGCTGGTACAGTGCTGTGTTTTGGATTTAGTGTGAGAATACTGTTGATAACACTCTGATGTTTTAGTTGTTGCTAAGTAGTGCTTATCCTAAGTCAAGGACTTTTCAGTTTCCCATGCTCTGCCAGCAAGCAGGTGTGCAACAAGCTGGGAGGGAGCATAGCCGGGGCAGCTGACCTGAACTAGCCGAAGGGCTATTCCATACCATGGAACGTCATGCCCAGTATATAAACTGGGGGGAGCTGGCTGGGAGAGGCAGATCACTGCTCGGGCATTGGTCAGGGTGTGGTGAGCAATTGCATTGTGCATCACTGCGGTTTTTTTCTTTTTTTTTGTTATATTCGTTTTCATTACTATTATTATTATTATTATTATTATATTTCATTATTATTATTGTTAGTATTATATTTTACTTTAGTTGTTAAACCGTTCTTATCTCAACCCATGAGTTTTACCTTCTTTCTTGATTCTCCTCCCCATCCCACTGCGGGGGGAGGGGAGCAGATTGAGGGAGCAGCTGCGTGGAGCTTAGCTGCTGGCTGGGGTTAAACCATGACAACTCTTCAGAGATTAAGTTTAACAATATTCCTCTAAAAATGTAGCAAAAGCTCTACTCTCTCTACTGGCATTCAAGCATAATGGACTATAGCAAAATCCACTGTATAAAATGACAGGGGGTTTTTGGCAAACGTGTCTGTAAGCTGTTTCAATCTATGATCTTGAAAAAGGAAAAAAAAAAGGCAGTACAAGGATACGCCCAACTTCATGTTGACTTAATGATGAAGCTGCTGATAATCACAGTTAAAGTGTTGGTTTGAAGGTTGGGTGGAGTTTCTGTTCGTTTGGACAAAAATTGTTATTCCATGACTTCTTTAGCCAAGGAGATTCTTTTCATTTAATAATAGGTTTTGAACCAAGTATATTAAGAGTTGGGAAGTATCTGTTTTATTATTTATACTCATCTAGAATTCTAAGGCTGTGCTAGAAGTGTAGGTTTCCAAGCCATAATCTATTTCCGTATTGATACTGCCTTTTCTAACACTTGTGATAGGCATGCTTATTAATGATAAAATACACAAGTAGTAAATATTCATGTACTATGCCTATGTAGTTTAAATAACCATGCAACAAACAGGAGAGGTAGGGAAAAAGATGACCCTGCCCTAATTGCATAAAATGGATCAAAGTTGCAAAAAGCTATCCTGTAGCATGTGGTAGTAGGCAACAACTACTGAGTTTAAGGGGTTGTTACAATGGCTTCTAAACCATGGCGTGGTTTCTTCTCACCACCTCGCCACAGAAATCCTGTCCCCTGCTATGACAGCCTCTTGCTGTCGACTCCCAGCCTGGCTCACTGAAAACAGTCTGGAATCAACACAGCCTCCTTTCCTCTCCTGTCAGATGGGGAACGTCCCTGAGTGTGCCCCTGGGTGGTAGAAACAGTATGAAAATGCTCACAGTCGATCATGTTGCTTCTGACGATACTGAAATTTAAGATCTGATCTTTGGTATCCAAAGAAGTAAATTTACCATATCCCTAGCAACATGGAAATGTGTTGCCATTGCATCTGAAGCTGGCAGTGTTCCGTGATTTGCTGAACTAACTGATGGTGGTGATGAGAATGGTGAGATTTGCCCTTTAATTCCACAAAACTGGTGCGAAGCCTTTGTGTTGCTGTTTTCTGGGTCCAGCCACTAATTAAGTCATGAGCGTATGATGTTTATAATGGAGCTGTGTCCTAAAATCTTGACATTCAGCTCTGACACTATCAACTTTGTCAAATCATAAATAAGAAGAAATTATGTCTTTAATTTTTTTGTAATCTTTAATGAAGAATAGAGAATCTTTAAAAAAAAAAAAGTAGTAAGAAGCACTTACATTGGCCTGTTCCTTTTGTTTCAAAGTAATGCAATTACAAATATTTTAACAAAATTTCCAGTAATTCTCAGTTAAATTTGTGCACAGTTTTCCATCACTGATCCCAGTCTTTACTGTAATCCCTGTCAAGTTTCTAGAGCTTGAGAAACCTGAGTGACCCTGAGGTGTTTATATCATTTTTACCATAATAGCTAGGAAGGACAGAAGGACTACAGTGCAAATAGGTGAAGAGTCAGTTGGATGCACGAGATACTGGCTAAAATTTTATGTTAGCTAGAACTGATCAAAATAATTAGTTTATGTGAAGATATGATGTTTTTAATGTGGTAAATTGCGGTGTCATTTCTACCACATCCTTTAGGAGAAAGAAACAGTCCTAAAATTGTTTAGCCAGGAGCCTTCTTATTTTCAGACAGTAAACATCATTCCCATTTCTTTAGTATGCTATAATAAAACTCTAGACACCATGCTGGCTTTCTTGGCAATCTTTTTTGCTTGTGCAATATGAAGCATGCATCAGCCCAGACCTGTTCACCTGTACAGCTGATGAACCCAGATATAGCTATTATGCCAAGCAACTTTGTCTTCATAATTGCATGAAACAGTGTAAAATCTAAATATCATTATTTTCTCCTGTCTTACGTAGCTGTTTTGTGTGATCACCTCAGAGAAACTAGTTTATGCTCTTCTTGCTGCTTCTGACATAAAGAGATGACACAGATGATAAGAGGCTGATTCAGATCCAGAATTCTCTTTGGAGAATTCATATTTAGCTGTTGAAGTGTAAGAGTGACTAAGACGACCTAGGACTGGCTCATTTTGTGTCCCATCTCAATTGTTTAAAAGGCAATTTAGGGTTAATTACTGGCATTTTGCCTTTGAAAACTGGCTGCTTATTGTGTTGTTGCCTTTACTGGTGTACAGTAGAGGTGTAAAAGGGGAAAGGGGTATAGATTTTGAAAGTGGAAAACAGTAAGCTTCATTTTTTTTCGTGGGGACATCACTTTTTCTCCTCCACGCTTGGAGCATCTCAGTGTGGATGAAACTAAAGCAATGGTTTGTGATTCCTTTTGCATATATGAGGCATGTTAACAGAGTCCCTTCAGAGGCAGAGCAATTTTAAGGGAAAATAAAAAGAACGATTGTCTCAAGCCAGGTGTGGTAGAAAAGTAAGAAAAAATTACATGTTGCGCATTTCAGTAAGATGTAGGCAGAAGGAGAAAAGAAGCTAGAAGTCGTCTTGCTGTTCCTGAGGTTTCAGTCTAAACTTGCTCAAGAGTTTTTCTCAGGAGTGGGACTATTGTTTAGTCTTACTCAGCTTTTTCATTCCAGTCAGGTATGGGGAAAATAGTACTCTCAAAGGAGGAAATGCAGAACAGGAAAAAGGGCAGGGTAGGAAAATAAAATGTTGCATACTGCTGACCTTCTGATACCATCCAAGATTGAATGCAGGCAATGGCAAAAACAAATGTATGGACTTTTCTCACAAGTACTTCCACATAATTTTGGTACGTTCATATGTCTGCCTTTGAGAACATTAGAATACAGGATTGACAGTAGTTATGGGAATACAACAGTGATTTCTGCCTAGTATGCCCCATTCATTAATACATTTCTTTTAATGAATGGTGATTTGTTTCCCATGCCTCTGATTTTATGTTGCATTTTGATTGTGATTAATTGCAGATTACTTACAAAAAGGAATGCCCATAAATAGAAATTTGAAATATTTTTTCTTTGGAGAATTGTTGTATTTACATGGCACATTCTATTTGAATGTGCAGGCTTTTGTCACAGAGGCATGGGAAGGTCCTTTATTCTTGAGGCCCTGTTTCACAGCTATCGACCTCCTTTGAGGATGGTCAGCAAAGACTGTAAAGACAGACAGAGCCACTCCTTTCTTGAGTATTCAAGACTGTTGAACAATGTGTAAAACTCCCTCTGAATCCCCATTTTCATGTACACTGAAGACACTTAAATCTAGTGTCTCATTGTTCCTCTTGCCATACCCACACAGAGGGTTAAAAAGATCTGTCATGTAATTGCTGAAGAATCTTTTTTTTTTTCCTGTTACTCTTCTGTTAGCAAAGACTTTGTACCATAAGAAGTTTCAGGCCTGTCTAGCTACTGTATTGTTTAGTGTATGTATCCAAACCATTGTATTGGTTTTATTGATAATGTAACCAATACACTTGGTTTGGAATTTGAAACCTGCTAGGTGAGAACATAATAGTCTGATTAGTGATGTGATGTACACAGAACTGCAGCCAAAATATTGACATCAGCTGTAATTTTTTATTAAAAACTAGTTTTTTAGAAAGGTTTATAATATGGTCTTAACCACCTGCATTAGACATTCTAGCATGTTTCTTGTTGATCCATCTCAATAATTAATTTCACTTGCAATTAAATTGTACAACGTGTTTCACTTTTTGTCTTGTTAAAGTTCAACTACAGCATAGGATGTTGCTGCTTGCTTTGCAAGATTGTAGAAACCCCTAGTCTCTTCCAATTTTTAAGTATTTCTTATTATCTGGGCTAAGGACTTTTTTAAGGAGGAGAAGTTTGCACACAGTGGTATAGGTGTTGAAGAGAACTTAAAAGGTAGTAAGGCCTTTAATTTGACATATTTGTTTCTGATGTCATGCAAAAGGTAGTGTGCTGAGGTATATACAGTAGCACACAATTGAGATTTCTGTGATAATTTTAGGGATCGCCTTGAGAATTGAGTAGATTATAAAGAAGATGTTAGAAAGAAAAACTTAGTCCATAGTCATTTTTTTCTTTTTCTTCTAGAACAAAAGTGATTTTTCTTACAATTTTCTTGAACTGATCTCTGTTAACTTCCTTTCATGGATAATAAAGAATTGGTCAGAATTATTATTCTAGTATGCTAATGAAGAGGTACTTCTTTTGGTTACCTTTTTAGTATGCAAATAATTGGCGTACCGTTTAAAAATAGTAAAATGCATCACAACTAGTTTGACAGTAGTGACTGTTCTAAACAACATGAAGTCACACTACATTTATCATGCCTTAATGAATCATTCACTTTGGTCCCTCTGTAAGCCCTTGATGTTATTTGTCATTCAGCACTATGCCTCTAGAAGTGTCAGCAGTTCTAGGGTCTTACCTTGCCTTAGATTGAAGAAAACCCCTGGAGTGTGTAATTTTTGATCATATATTGGCTACCTTCGAAATAAGAGAAAATAATATCATTATCCTATCCTCATTAACATTATCAGCTTCTGACGATGTTCACATGCTTTTGTTAGTAGCCTGTGATTCATGTATGCAAAAGGAGTTTTATTATTCTTTTGAAAAGAAAGCTGATGCATATTTATACCCCTTTTTTTAACTCTTTCAGTTAGTCCCACCATTTTTTATTCTAAGTTAATTAACTTGCAACAATGTTATGTTATGAATTTTGTGTGTTGTTAAATGTAGTAATACAGCTTTCAGTGGATTTTGGGGAAGAGCTGGGTTTGGGTTTGCGTACAGGGTCATGTTTTGGACCTTTGTTTTTTCTGTTTTATCCCATCTGCTCTTCCTTTGTTCTCAGATGAGGTGAACAGAGAACATTGGCTTCAGTTGTAGGATGAGCAGAAAAATTATATTGATATTTTGGAGAGAAGCCCAGCATTTTGGAGCAGTCTTTTTGG
This sequence comes from Gymnogyps californianus, assembly GCF_018139145.2. Taxonomy (NCBI): domain Eukaryota; kingdom Metazoa; phylum Chordata; class Aves; order Accipitriformes; family Cathartidae; genus Gymnogyps; species Gymnogyps californianus. The sequence goes on from NC_059472.1 coordinate 100,789,693, forward strand.
TGTATTTGATTAAAAAATGTCAGGCTATAGATGTATTCTAAGAGCATCCAGTCTTACTGTGGGGATTCCAGTATCATGTCAGGGAAGACAGTGTTGACTGTTGATTTACATCAATGCTATCTTCACTTTGTCGTCTGTGTTCTTGCATCCAGTATTTTCACCTGCCCCCAACTTTTTCCTGCTTTCTCCTGTCTGTAAGGCAGCAATGTGCAGTTCTGCCTGAAATTTACTGAAGTTACGCTTATGTTAGGGCCTTTTATTATTACTGGCAATTCTCTCTAACAGCTGGTGATGCTGAATCTGTGCTGAACACAGTATTGCATCGGCCTGTGCTACATCAGCACCCTTCTGACAGAGCCACTGGTGAGCAGTTTTCTTTCCGTAGTGGAGACAAGACTTTAGTCTGAGAAAACAGATTGGTATTGCAAGTTCCTAAAGTAATTTCTGGAGAAGTTATTTGATAGGTTATTTACCAAGATGATTTGTAAATTCTCATATAACTGATACTTGTCTGGGCTTATGCAGCTGTTAAAAGAGATCACTGAAACAGGAATTGCATATTGTTGCCTTAGCAACTACCACTTCATATTGTGCTTAAATCACTTGGAAATATGCAGTGTATCTTAAGGAATTGCTTCCAACAAAAACAGCCAATCTTAAATAATTTTAAATAATTTCACTGAAGAAGCTGAAAGGATGGCCTTTCCTAACAAAGACCATCATATTTTTAAGCTTGGTAGCCTCGCTTCACCACAGGCTTAGCTTGTTAAAAAAAAGCCAAATAAAATTGAAAGAACCCAAATATTTGTTTACTCATGCCACCAGAATCCATGTGATTGCCAAATTGGCTGGAAGTTGCAAATATTTTTAAAAGATTCCTGTAAACTCCATCTCCTGTTCTAGAAGATCAACATTAATAGTGTAGTTTCCTATACTTATATTTTAAATGTCAAGTTTCCTTAAGGACAGACTGTTGTCTAGTTTTTTGGTTTGTTTGTGAACTGTTATGGGTATGAGAGGAAGACTTTAAACATACTTTACCTACTCAGATGTTTCTTGTTCCTATTTTGAACTGATCTTTTCATTTAGACTTTTTCTGTAGATATTTGCTACAGTTTTATGGGGTTTGTTAGATCATCTGAAAAAAGAGGGGAGAGGCTTTTGCCAGTGTTACATTAAGGCAGTTGCTTGAGTGCTCATGCTACGTGATAGTCTCGAATACCAGTTCTGCACCGAGTATTTTATATTGCTATAGCAACTTCCCCAGCTTTGTGGACACTACTCTGTGAGCTGTGTAACAATCAGAATTGGATTTTGCACATGTGGAAACAGAGTTTCAGACAGCACAAGGAAGTAGCCAGAGTCCCTTAGCAACGTTGTGCCAGATCCAGAATAAAACCTGATTCTGCCACCTCATCCTTTTACTGCTTAAGCCCAGGTTTACAAGAGAAAGATCCAAACAAGAGAGACTGCTTTAAGAGGCAATATATATCTCCCATTTCAGAAAACTTATTTTCCTTTTATAATATTGTACACAGTTAATAAAATTTAGAAAGATAATATGACAGAGTTGTCAACATGCTACTTTTATTACCCCTTTTCTAGGCAATGAAAAGGAGAGACAAGCAAAGTGCAAACTTACAGAATTTAAACGGAATCAGATATTTTGAGAACCAGTTGTCATTTTTAGGTCACCGCTCACATCTCTGAATATAATTTTCATCTGAGCTGCATGGCAGGGTTTGTATGTGCTGGAAGAAGCTACATTTTCACAGCAGGAGACCAAATCAAAATGAAGCAGTCAGATGCAGGTGCACAGTAATAGAAAGGATCTATTTACCCCGAAGCGTGAGCAATGGGCCAAGAAAGCCGAAGCAGTCTACTTCCATCTCTTGCCTCCTTCTCTCCCTACCTTTTCCCTCCCCCATAGCTGTGCCAACAAATTCGTAAGGAGACCAAAGAGAAAGTGTTCACTTGCTTTTAATGAGCTGCATTGCCTGCTGCTGAAGGTTTGAGGCACTTTTTTGTTATGCTGATTGTGTACCGTTAGAGCTGGCTGTCTTTAATTTATACCTAATCCTTCCTTCCTGCTTGCACAGCCTCAAGCCAGCCTGGAAAATGGTTGAAAGAGTTTGTCCTGTGGGCATCTGTTGCCTATGTCCATTCTCAATTCTTGAATGATGCTGTGGAAAGAGCAGTATGTCTGAAGCATGTGTGCTTAAAACAGAAAAAAAGGCAGTTTGCTTAGATACTATAAGTCATGCATTTTATGTAATCCTTTTAAAATAAAATTCCTACAGCTTTGTTTAAAAATGGGCAGTTTAATAACGGTGGTTTGACAAAGTCGGCTCTATTGGGTGACAGTGAAATGAGGCACCTTGATGAGCGTTGGCTGCTTTTCACTTGGGATTCTAGAGTTCTCTATTTAAGAGCTAAGTACTTTCCTATGTGTGAAGATGACCACCCAATGCTGTTTCCAAAGCTGCAAAAAGACTGAGCAATGTAAGTAAGGGAAAAACACTGACTCATAGCAAGTGTGAAATGGTGGAATTTAGTCACACCGGACATAAGTACAAAACAGTCTGATACGGATAGTGGGACCAGTAATATCCACTATCTCTTTACAGATTTATTTGTAGTTCATGCATAGCTCTGTGATCTATGTAAGAGATTGAGAATTTTGTTTTCCTTGCTAATTAGTGGCACTGTAGGACTGAGGCAGCATCGTCTAGGTTTGGGAGGAGGAAGTAGGAATGTATGAGATCCATGTGGTGAATTCTGCCACTTACTCTGCACCACTGGAGTGGTCAGGTTCTCTGTTTCTTTCCTCAGGTGTCAAATGGGCCAGACACATCTTGTAAAGATTAACCTGATTGATGCTTGTATGATGTAAAAGATGCAGGACTCTAAATATTAATGTCACTTGTTGCTGCATTTCTGTACAGGGTTATGCACTAAACATAACATAATAAAAAGGAGGCACCTACCCATCTGGAATTGGACAGCAGTGGTAGCATAAGCCCTAGTAAAGTGGCAGCTGTCTATGCTGTAATGCTAGAAAAGTATTTTCATCCTGGCATAAAAATTGCTATGCTCAGGAGCTGGACTGTTTTAATGTTACTGCTTTCCAATCTCCACATTTAAAACCCTAACAACTCTGTAGAAAAACTGAGACAAGTCCATTCTTTGTCTCCAGTACTACCTTCATAAAGGGAGATGTATACACCCTACATGTTGGAGGAGTAGTGCTGAATAGCAGAAAAAAGCAGTACAAACGAGAGTTTGGAAAGAGATGTGTTCTGATATCATCAGAATAGGACCATGTCATAAGTTTCTACAAACTTTGTCTTTTTTACGGGGAGGTTGTGGCACACCTAGACTCATCTGTCAGAAGGAGAAAACACCTGCAATGTATAAATAGAAGGCTTAGAGAATGCTTAATTATAATTTTCGAGAAATTTGGCTTCTAATTACAGAAGTATTAATGTCGTTCATAGAAAGTAGGTCCAGCAGTTCTTCTCTGCTTTATAGGGAAGGACACATCATCTGCATAATCATTAAAATTTATTTTAAATAATTAGACCACAACTGAAAAATCAGGAGAGAAGTATACCAAAATTGATGTAGAATGAACGCTTTCTAAATTACTTTTGCTTAAACTTTGTTATACTCAGTAAAGGTCAAAATATGCACATTTACCAGAAATATTCCATACATCAGGATAATCTGCTAAAACATACACACATAAATTGTGACAGTGTGTATTTTTTATTGCCTCCTTTATGATGTATTTAAATAACAAATAAAGGAAAGTAGCTTTTTGTGTGGCTTCCAAGCCTTGCACTAAGTATGCTCCACAATGTTTGGGGTCAGAATCCAAGCCAGTCTTCTTCAACACAAATGGAGAGATGCTCATCAATCCCGCTATGAATTGAACTCAACCTGAAATGAGGCTTTGGCAACTGTCTCTGAATCAATGAAGATGGCTGTATGTGCAGTGTGCCGCCTTCTATGGGAGAAGTACAGAAATACAGTGGTTATTAATATTTTTTTTTTAGCCAAACAGAGACTCTTAAAAACGAAACTAGCAAAATTCAGATAAAAGAACAATAAGGAAACAGTGAGAGAGATCATGTGCCACATACTCTGGCTGTAATAAGTAATTAATCAAACTGGAACAATTATGGTTTTCATTAACTAAAAAAAAAGATTAGGAGCATATGTTATCTGAGTATAATTACAGCAGGTCATTGTTGAAGTTACATAGCAATATTCTATCAAAGCATGTAAACAGGGCCCATCTTTTGCACCCATACTGTTGTAGAATTTAAAAATCAGTCATGTGTTTTATGTGATTCAGTCAGTTTTGGTTTAAAAAACAAACCTAATTTGACTGCAGCCAAGAAGGCTGTTTGACATTTCTTACCATTCATTCATTTTAGAAAATCAGCCAGCTAGAAAAACTGCTTTTTATAGTATTTGGTAAAGGAAAAACTGAGTGATAGAATTATCATATCAGAATTTCCTGTAGGATAAACAAAAATGAAATAAGAGTTCATAAGTGATTTGATTACTAATTCTGAGATTTACAAACTACCTGGCAACTGTTGCAGTGTAGGAAGTGATAGTACCAGCAGCACTTGTTGCGTTATTTTCGGTGAAAACAAATTCTCCTTGTGTAAATGATGTGACCAGTCCGCCTTGGGATGGGGGAGGTTGCCAGGCAAGTTTTTCGCTATCATTCATCATTATTTTCATGCTATCCTCCGTAAAGAAAAAAAATCCTGGTTCTATAGGAATCTTTCCAAACTGAGATGCCAGGGCTGAGTTTCCTCAGTTCCAGATGCGTTGTCAGAATTGTAGTTCCCCGAGAGCTGGAACTCATGCATACCTGTGGAAGCAGATGAAAGAATAGGAATAAAAATAAGATACTGAATTACTTTTGCTGGTACATGCCTGAAAAAAATCATCAAAGGTTATTATAATTATGACTGTTATTAGATATCATGTCTGGTTTCTGCATATTTAAATTCTTTCTGAGAGAGGTGAAACTTAGGCACTTAGAGATCCCAGGGGAATAATTGCAGAAATGATGACATATTCCACTTCTTGAACAAATTTCAATACCAAAGCTGCATTATGCGTACTTACATTTCTTCTTAATTATACTTGGATGCAGGATAGATAGTCATTTTCTGTCTTACAAATGCGTGTAGCCAATTAGTGTTGTAGATCGTGAATACCCAATGGCCTAACTCATTAAATGGAATTTTCTCTTTCTGTTGTTATGGCAAAAGAGTGTGCGAATAGCTGAGTATCATCTTTCTCTGTGAGCTCAGCCTTGGCCAAGGCTACAAATCCAGTAACTTGAGCAAGTGAACAATTACTGGGTTTACTGTACTCCTTACAGTTTGCCATCTTAGTCTTGTGAGTGTGTGTGCGTATGTATGTATTGTAAATTGTGGTATAGGCTGGCTGGCTCCTCTGCACTTCTGGTACTCAGTTTTAATGCCATAGTTTTGATGCTATGTGATTAATTTAGTCTTCCTGATTTCCTCCCATTCCCAAGAAATTCTGAGCCCAGAAGCTCTGTCTGACCCACTGAAACATAGAGACCTGAGCTCTTTTTGCTCATGGAAGCAAAGATAAGAAAAACTGGCAATGTGTCTGTGAAGAAACCACTGCTTATATCAAATGATCAAACACAGGTGTTCTGTTCTTCTTCCCACTGATTTTTTTATTATTATTATTATTGTTATTTTTTGCATATCATGCTTGCCATTCTGTCATCTTGAGAGTATGAAGATAACACATGTGGCTTAGACTACTTCACAGGCAGGATTCATAGAGACGACGAAGGCAGAATGTTATGACCAGAGAGAACCAGGGAACCGCAAGACAATTATGAAATGAGTTACAGACCCAATATTGCTTTGAGCTGGTTTTGCTAAGTTATGGTATGGTATCGGTAAATAATGAATACAATGTGAGGACACGACTTGGTGATTGGTCTTGGTGCTTTTCAGTGGTAGCATGTTTCCCCAAGGGTGAATGTTGCTTATCTAACATTTCATCCTCCTCTTTTTCATAATATTGCATGACATCTGAGACTTCGGTACTGTAGTGCTACAGCAGATACTGGGTTATGATTTTAAAGCAAGCTATGGTCTCAAATATTATAGAAACAACAAAACCTCTTCATTCAGGGGAAATGTTCCCTGTAATCTTATTACTGGCGTAGTTATCTTCCGTGCCTTCTTGACATGTATTTGCAAAACTGCTCTGGGGATTTGAATTGAATAACTTTTCTTGAAAGAAAAAAACACCTTACTGTTTAGGGGAATGGTAAACGGTTACACTGGATTTAGGTTACTAAAATTTGAGTATGTTTTATCTGTTGTTATTTGTAATTGCAGACTTCCCAGAGAAACATGAACGGAAACTTAAAAGTGCTATAAACAACTCTTAAACACCTCTTAAAAGTATGCAAAAATATACATCTTTTCTACTATTAGGATTCAGTTACTGGGTCTGTAACTTGGGGCTTGTGCCCCTTCTGCTGTGTACCCCACACTTGTGGTCCTGGGGAATTAACTCTAACGGCCTTTGGGCAGATGAGCTGGGTGCTCGCTGTCTCCCCTGCTTTCCAGGGTTTACTTTGGGAGTACTCCAGGTACGTGCACAGGGAAGGGAAGGCAGGAGTTATTCCATGAAGTCTTTCTGTTTGGCAAGTGGAGAAATATATATGTATCATGTGTATGTATATGTATATATACATATATACAGTGCGTATATATATCCTGTAATGTAGATGTGATATTGCTGTTCTTATTTCTTCATGATCTTTTTTCTCCATTGACTGTTAGAGAAAATCCTAATCTTATCTTTTGCTTTTACGGCTTGTACCTTAAAGAATCAAAACATTATTATCTGATCTGCATCTTCTTGCTAATTCACATGGACTTTTTGATGGAGGCCTTAAAACTTCTACATAATAGCTGCCACTAGGATGTGGTGGAAGTCTTTCAGAGAGAGGGGAGGGTCTTGAATGCAGCTTTGCTCACAGATATTAAAAGTTTGGGGTAAAATGTGAAACCTTTTCGATTCTCAAAATAGCAATAAAAGCAGTGAGTAAATTTAACTTGCTAGACAGTTGTAATTTGTAGAATGCATTTGTCAAATAGTTTGGAAATAATGCAGGGCACATTTACATGAAAAAAAATAGAGGTGGGCTTTGACTAAAAATGTGAGCTAAGTGTCCTCCAAGGTTTGCAAAAATTAGGCTGTAAACTTCATTATACAACTCAGTAATGGACAAAATCAAAAGATGTTGTGTGGGGGATTTTGAACTTAGGGGAAAGTCAGATTTTGGTTCATATCTACTTGGCACCTAAATGCAACTGATTTGTCTTGGGGTCTTCCATTTAACTAATTGTAGAACTGGTGCTTTCTTTAAACTGTGTTAGTGCATTTGGAAGTTGGGAGGTATAATTGAAACACTGGGCTTTTTAGCCCAGCATTAATTTGGCCTTTAATATTGCTATGTCTGTGAGTTGTTAAAAACTCTTCTTCACTGAGTCTTTGTAATATGCAGTGTTGACTCCACTGTCATGGAAATCAATGTGATGAGTCATGAGTACAGCTTAGTGAAATCACCAAGAATGGATAAAGAGATGCCCTATCATTGTAAATAACAAGTGTGGCTTTTCAAAAAAAGGCGGCAAATAGATGAGCTTGATGGCATCTAGAAGTTGTGCAGCGCGCTACAGGTCGCTGTTTCTCTCAGGTGCTGCTAATTGTTTTGTTTATCATAGGGCTGTTGGTGGGGGGGACGGGGACACGGTGTTACCCTTTTTGTGATTGATTGCAGAATGTTGTGCTGATGGGGAGTTTTTTCATTAGTTGGATGAAGCCATAACGGACTCTGTGTGCATCTCACATTTTTATTTATTATTGTGTTAATAAGTAAAAATCAGCTTATATTTCTGAACTGGATTTTCATGTTAAGCCATTACAGTACCACAGTTCCAGCCCTCAATTCTGACTTTTAACCCTGTCAGTTTTACACAGTTTGAACTAGGGCTTTCTCTGCCCCGCTTTCTTGCTGACATAGAATTTCCTCAGAGAATTTGATTATTTCTGCTCACAGTGTTTGTTTGTAGTTGCAGCACTCTTCTGAGTGTAATTAATCATTTTTGTTTTCTGAGTCCTCTGTCTTGTCTTTTCTTTTCCAGGTTGGTGAGAGGCAGAGAGTTCTGGTAACAGAAGAATCCTTTGATTCCAATTACTATGTTGCTCACAATCCTTTCTATGAGCAGGTACAGTTAAATAAACAAAATAACTTCTTTTTGTTTTATCTTTGCTTTCTGATAATCTCAGCAACACAGTGTGCCACAGTGCAAAAAACAAATAAAGAAATAAGAAACATTTTCCAGGAAAAGTGTGACCACCGAGACTTGTTTATGAGATATTTTGTTTCGGTGTTGTAAATACAATTTACCTGCAATTATGTTAAGAAATGCACAGCGGCTCTTTGAGTATACAGCATGAGGAGGATACATGCTATATATCCAAATAACATTATTTGAATGGTTTAAGAAGCTGATAATTATTGCAGTAATTTTAATTTCTGTGTCTCCAAAGCATTGTTTTCTGAGTTGTTGAATCTTGATAATTTCCATACATCTTTCAGAAAATCCTTTCAGGCAATGCAATTTGCAAAAAAAAAGTCATTTCAAACAATAGGAAGGATCAGAAGCTTCTTTAGATTAACACTTCAGCCTGATATGTTGTATTTCTTTCTATGTACTTTCTATAAATGAATTCTTTCCACACAGAAACATCATCTTTGAGCTAGGAAGGAAATACAGCATCTTTTTCACCAAAGTGTTATTTTTGCTCAAAAGCAGATGACTTGCTGAAGACCAATAAAATTTGCTTTTCTGAATCATCATGATTTCATTCTGGTTTTGCCTTTGGCTTGTTCTCCATTTTCTTGCATTGAGCTGTCTACAGTTTGCTTTTGCTACCTTTAGTTATTCAGTTGTCTGAACCTGGAGAGGCTATTGATGACGGCTGTGCTTATATAGTCAGTAATAGTGCTTTCTTCTGGTTCCAGGTTATGTTACAGCATTTATTTATTTATTTTTGCTTAGTAGTAAGTAACATTACTGCTCTTGGAATATCTGTTTCTATTAGATATCTGGTTCACTAATTATACTAATTATTTTTTCCTCAGTTTCTTTTTTTTTTTGATAAATCTTTTTTTTTGTTACATCTCTAACCTCTGTCTAAGTCTTATATATCGCTGTTCCTTGCTTTTGTAGCTTATCAGTCAGATTTGAGGAACATGGTTTTCCATATAGAGATTAAAAAGAAATTGCTTGGGGCTTTTTAGTGTTCAATGCTTGTTTTATGAAAGTTTCATTAATTAAATTAATTGCAGTATGTGCATAAAAAAAAAAGTGTTGATGTTTTATGGGGTGTTTGTACAGCACCTAATACAGCTCCTGATTGGGACTGGTGAAGAATACACGAAATACAAATAGTAACGTAAGGAGTAGTTTTAAATTTTATTATGGAAGAAATACTTTCCATTATTCAAATGTATGTCTTTTCCCTAAAATCTTATGTGTGGCATGTTTGACAAGGATAATATCCTACTGTTTGTCAAGGTAAGCACAAGACTTGGTGCTAGTGACTAACTTTAATAGCAGTAAATTTAATGATAGCAAATTGAAAACCACGCGAGTCACTAAATATCATATTATACTTTGGAAGCTGAAGCTCAGAGTCCTGGTATAATGTTCTGTTAACTCCAGCAGTTATCAAACCTATTCTCTCTTCACTAAGCTCATCTATATTAAAAGAGTTTGCTATTAAAGCCACATCAATAGAGCTACACTGACAGACTTCCTGGCAGAACTGCAGCTTACATTTATGGGGGCTTTGGTGATGTCGTTTAAGGTAGTTCATTGAACAGAGTAATGTAAGCTGACCAAAGGGTACTTTGCCAGAACAACAGTCAAGATGAGGGTTTCTATTGGTATAACTTTGTTTCTTAGAAATACGGTTGGGGATTTTTTCCTAACAAATACTTATATCAGAAAAATGTATGACTGTACACCAAGCCTGGCTGCTTGGTTGTTTACAGTACCTCCCAGATATTTTCATTTAACCTCTTTCTTTTTCTGAAGTAGTAGTCACTTACCCATGTGTGTCCCTGGGGTTTTATATTTAGTTACTGCCATTTTGCATATGGAGATACCAAGATTTACAAAGGTCACAGGCCCAGTGATACTTAGTTACCTAATTTTCCTTTGATTTAAATTTGCCCAAGATGAATTATGTGGGAAGAACTGTGATCTAGTCGCATTGTAATGCTGTCTCAGCATTAGGATCCTGGCTTTGTGTTTGCCGCTTAGTTCCAATTAGTGTCAGCTTGCCCATCTCTGAAAGGCAAAGATGTCTGCTTTTCTTGGAAGATGCTTAGGAAGCTCAGCAAAATCCTCGCATCTGGAAACTCCTACAGTCATGAACACCTTGAGCTTTCAGGGAAAAAGGGAAACTACTGGTGATGATTTCCTCCACATGGGACAACCAACACTTGTGATAGGTGAAAATGGAGAGACACTGTTTGGCAACAAAATGCTCTCCAAATGTGGTTGGCACAATTTTCCTCTGAAAATTCTCTGAACATGTAGTCTAAAAATCAAGCCATTTTAAGGCATTTCAGCGTCCAGAAATCAAGATATGCGTATGTGCTCATCACCTTTGAAAAGCTTGCATTTGTGTGTGGATGAGCTTCAAGTAGATGTGATTAAGTAAGTCCCTGTGATTCAATTTTTCATTGTTTAATCGGGAAATTACTGCACTTTTCTTTTTTGACTGCTTCTCTATTTTTAGAGCCTTTTTATGCCATTTGTTCTTCCAGCAAAAAATGTTGCTCCTGTATGTTGGGCTCTTTCTTTCGTAACATGCATGACCTAAGAACATCTGTTATGTGGTGTCTTTTTTGTGAAGTTCTTATGGGACTGTCTGATATCATGGTTGTGCAAATTCAGGAAAGGGTGGCATTAGTTGCAGACCCAGGAAACACACTCATCTGTTTTTACAGGCATTCATTGTCAATCATGCATCTCAGCTGCAAAGGATCTGTGCAATCAAAATAAAGGCTTGTGCAAACAGAAACAAGGGCATAATTTCTGTCCTGAGGCATTTACAGACTCAAAAACATTTTTAAAAAAAAAGTATCATGGATAGATATGAAAATAGGAAGCTTTACAGCAGTCTGTTAGACTTGTGTAGTACAAGTGCCCTTGGGAACTGTTTGGGTCTGAATTCAAGTGTTGCAAATCAGGCCCAACTTTCTCATCAATCAAAAAACACGACTCATGGAATCGGTTGGAGTTGGAAAGAGCTGAGCTAACACTGCAAAGCTCTTGAAGAATGCAGGCTGGAGATGTTAGTGATCAAGTGTGTCGGGGGCTGTAGTGTATGCTGGTGAGTAAAATTTTAAAGTTTTAGGATTTGCTCTGATGTTTATCAAAAATCTGTTTTCTGAGTGGAAGCTGGAGACACTGATGTTCTTTGTGGTATTTAGTAACTATGTCTTTGTCTTTTTTTGAAAGGTTCTTGTGCCAAAGGATCCTCTGTTAATGGGTAAGATGGTAGAAGTGAATATTTATGAAGCTGGGAAACATTTTATGAAGGGGCAACCAGTGTCAGATGCCAGAGTTTACACTGCATCCATCACCAGACCGTTAGCGAAAGGAGAAGTTTCTGGTTTAACAGAGGTGAGTAAAAGATATTTTCTGCTTTACTACACTGGTGAAACAGCAGCTGTTCAAGCATAATGATTCCATGCTATGTATCTGTTATCATTTTATAGTTCCCCTTTTATATATGCATGAAGCTTTAATCTTTCCTGACAGATTGAAATCTGAATTTAAAAGATGTTTTTGCTGATGCCCATAGCTTTACTTTGCTGACTATAAAGGCAATAATACACTTGTTTCTTGTTCCAGGGTGTAAGACTAGGAAACAACTTACTAGAATTGAAAAGATTTAACACCAGTGATTATATAATTCAATGTATTTCAGTTCTAGTTTAGTGGAAGGATGAATCGGTTTATTTTGCTTTACAAAGCTGTTTTAAAAAAATGTGTATTGATTGTATGTCTGTTAAAACAGGTCAAAATTGGATTCAGAAATTCAAAATTAATTGATGGGTAGAGGTATGGAATATTTACAATGTATTTTGGAAAAAGGTCAACATCTGATTTAGTCATGTAAAGAAAATGAAACTCTTTTAAAAAGAGATCTGATCCTTATTTTACACCTCAGTAGATATGGCTGTTAGCCAAATATTCTCATACATTTCATGGAGCTCTAGTCGTAAAAACTGATGGAGTGTGAAATGAAAATGTGTATCACATTTCTAAGCATCATTTGATGTCCTTTCTCCAGCACTGTTGTTAGGATCTCCAAAAATATGTAGCAATAATTTAGCACATGGAAGAAGGATAATTGGCAGTTTATCAGCCACCTTGCTTCTTTTACAGTAAATTGTTGACAGGTATTAAAGTATATATGCATCCTTGTTACAGTTCTAAGTAGTCGTATTTAAAAGAAATAATCAATGCATACCTTAGGTGACTAGTGTTAAGCTAAGCTACTTGGTCTCTTGAATAAGCCTGGCTATGGAAACATAGAGCAACAATAACGTACCTACTGTAATGTGTTTGGCAGATCATGAAACTTAAGCACAAACACATTGCTAAACTCTCCTTTGAATACCGTCTGTGTGTATGTGTATATTGGCCTGATAAGGGTCTGTAAGAGAAAAAAACAGCCAAAACCCTCAGATTGTCTGGTTGGACTATGTAGCTATTTAAACACAGATGATTTTTTCATCAGAACTTTTTTTTTAATAATCTGCTGGAACAGAACCAAGCCTGTCATTAAACTGAGTACATGCTGCCAGAAGCTTGTAGCATGGGAACAAGCAAGCAGACTGTTGACTGAAATTTTGTATGTTAAAAATGAGAGATAAAATTAAAATCGAGGATACTGATGATTTCCATAAGAACTCATTGAGATGTATAGATCTGCTCCTGCCCTTTGAGTAGGTATGAACAAGTACCTGGAATGCCAAAGTAAATGGCTACAGCAAGCAAATGATAAGGCAAATTGCTTTTCAGTACTTCGTGCCTGCCAGTGCTCCTTCAAGGGAGTATCTTATTTATGTTTGGTCCACTGGACATGTTAGGAACTTTCGCTTTCTGGAAAAAACTAGAGTCTCAATACTTCAGTAAGTAGGACATCTTCTGTACATGGAAGCTACAGCTGAAAGCTTTTAATCACACTGGGCCAATGTATAATATATAGAACATGAATTGAAATTATTAGTGGGAAGTTCCTCCTGACAAATCATATGTAAGTGGCAAATCAGGAACTTTCTTCAGGTTCCCAGGAAAAAAAGTCAGTTTGTCACAAAATTCACCGTGGGTTTTTGGCTGGGTGAAAGATGCTCTTTATGTTGTTCTGTATGGTTGGACTGCTGGGAAACATTTCCTGCTAAGTGTGCTCAAGACGTAATTCTAACCGAAGATGCTTATGAGCAAGATAAAAGGGGCAATGTGTCATATGACCCTTTATATAGCTTGTTGTGTGCACAGGTGGCAGGTTGGGGAAAGAAGAAGGAGACAACTCAGAACGTGTGTAATCAGATACTCCCTCAAAAGTAGCCCAAGATCTTGGATCTTCAACAAGATCCCAAGTGTCTCCACCAGGTTTTCAAAAGGGCAGCATGTAGAACTAAAACCTTGGATAACTTTTTTGTTGAGTCAAGCAGTCAAACTATATAAGGGAGAGAAGGAAGAGTTACCTAAAATAGGTTATAGAGGCAAAAAATGAAAACACATGTGGCCCTTTCACTTTCTCCTTCCCACTGTGCACACAAATGAGCAAGAGTTAGGGCCTGCTTTACATTCCCAGGTTTGAAAGGATGGGTAGCCAGCTGCCAGCTGGCTCTTTTAAGACCAGGCACGTTTCTGTTGCTCAGCACGGATGTCCTCTGGGCAGAAGCTCTTTCAGGCAGCAACCAACGTCCTGTAGCTGGCATGCTATCTGAAGTGCCCAGGAAGTTTCTAGTGGGCCTCTGGTCTCACCCTGTTAGTGGTATGACTTCCTCTCAACTCGTTTATGTTTGCTGGTCCATGATGAGAGCTAGTTCAGAGAAGTACATGAATTTAAATTGAGATCGAGGTAATCTAGATCAAAAGAATGTGATAATGGGCTGTACTGCAGTAAAACACTTCCATGCTTCAGTCCATTCCCATTCACAAAGCACCTGGCTCTTTCCTCATGACTGTGTATATTACTGGGGCTGCAGTGCACATCTTACTGTTCAGCATGTTGTGCAAGTACTATGATGAAGAGGGATAGATTGCTGAGTCAGGGCTGTAAAGTGGTTGTAGACAGTCTGCAGCAGTTAAAAAGATGCTATTTTTGTAGTGTATCCTAGGCATTACTTGCTATTATTAACAGTATTTTCATTTGCTTGCATAGGACACAATAAAATATGTTTCAAAATACATCACAGCTGTACTTCTCTCTAATGAGGAATGTTCACAGAAAGAGTGAAAGCTTTCAAAACTGTACAGTTTTTAAGGAAATTAATCATATGGCTAAAAAAATAAAGTTATAAAAATTGAGAGCACCATAATGTGAGGATGTCAAAGCAAGCCACATACCCATCCTAAGCAAGAAGAAACTTCTATAAATGCTGTGATGAGGAATACCTCCAAAGGATCAGAGCTTATCTGCAATTGTGTGCTCTCTTTCTCACCTGCTACATGTCCCTCCATAATTTTTTCTGACGAGTTCAGAGGGAGCATCAGAAGTAACATGGTGTGTCTGAAGGAACAATTGTAGGCCTTTTTTTTTTACCCTTTTGACTGCATGACTGGGGTGACAAATTGGTCCAAAGAAATACAAGAAGTAGGTCACCAACTGGAATCAACAGATTTGACTAGAAAAGAGGGAATGCCAAATGTCACACAAAGGACAATTTACGGACTCCATAAAATATTCACGCATTGTATATCTGTGCCAAATAAGGAGGAGACAAATATTGATAGAATTACTTCAGGATATTGCTAGCGTATCTTTTTAGCATGCTTTTTCAGTGTATGAAAAACACACCTAATAGATATATATCCATTAATGTATTAATGATGTAGAATGTCTTAGCAGTTATTATATTCTCTAAGGAAAATACTGTGACTAAGTAGATGGGCTTAGAATAAGGTCTTGACATTCAATAACGTTGGGCTGTGTGGCAGAAGTTGGGACAGGAAGGACAGAGGAGTGTTAGAGTCCGCATCTCAGGTTAAAAAGCTGTCAAAGCGATCAGACTTACTGATTGTAGTGGACATATTAAGTATTAAAATGCACAGGTGTTTGCCAGGATTTTTTTTTTTACTTCAGCGTCAATTTTTCATAAAAGCCGCTCAAAAGGGAATGATGTCTCCAAGTTGCACAGTTTTACAGGAGGGCTATTTTGAGGGGCAAATACATTTGGAAATTTCAATTAACTCAGAAATTTAAATCTACTGTAGATTTATTTGGGTTTAAAATGTGCAGTTGCTGATTCACTAATAGAACAATGTTTAGAAGATATATAGCAGAGGATATATAGGTGAAAGTTGAAATCAATAAAGCATGAACACATGTGTAAAGGCATTTTTGGATTTGGTTCTAGTGAATCTAACATAGGATATATGCGGACTGGGCATTAAAAAGTATTGATGGTAACATTAAAAATGATCATTCAGACAAAACAAGCATATCATGAGTTATTGCAGTTACAAATAACAGTGAATAAATATTTCAAAGCTTTGATCAAGAATTAGTTCTAAATTTCACAGGAAAAAAACAAGATGTAAATGCTGCAGATGTGATATCCTTTCATTGAGGTAGGCTTGGAGTTGACAAAGCATTTTGAGTACTTCAGCATTTTGAGGTTCGGTAAAGCAATTTAGCATGTCTGCTATGTTCTTAAGCGCTCTGGTAAACTAGTCTTTGAGATTTTGGAGATGGGTTTGTAATCCACATAGTACTGAGTACCTTGTCACTGGATAATAAATATTTTTGAAAAGTCAGCAGTGTGTGTCAACAGTCTGAATGTAATTTAATTTTAAAATAATGTTTTAATATTTTAATTATTTTATTTGGCCATGTTTAGGGATCTTGACAGTTTCTCAGCAGCATAAAGTAAAATACCTAAGAAATATATCCTGTTTATAGGCAAATGTTTGTCCAAACCTAATAATTGAAAAAAAATAAGAATCTGCAAGAATATGATCTCTTGTTAGAAATGGAAATAGAGTATGTTATGCTTCTGTACTCCAAAAATAATTCTAGTTGTTTACGTATGTTCTGTGACTAGACGAAAAAAAATATTGCAAGATGAGAAATGTATGAAGAAGAGACCAAAGGACTGAGGGATAAAAATAAAAGGCTGGCTACCTGCCAGAATTGTAATGCATTGCCAAAATCAAAGCCCTATAAGTCTGAGGGCCTTTGGTGGGCAATTTTAATCAGATGGAAAATTAAGGCAAGAAAAAAACAATTTCAACAGGCTATTTAATTATGTAGTCATTATTATTTTATGTTCATAATTCTTGTTTCTATAATACATCTATGACTGACTGTCTTTTCAAACAAATGTAGGCACATCTTTCAGTTATCTGTTTTCCGTTGTTTTATGTGATAACATTCTCCATGTCTAACACTTCCCCTGCAAATGACTCCTGCTGGCAGTCCGCATTTGCAATATCGCCTTTTGTGAGTCTAGGATCTTGGTGCACATCTCTATGGCTCCCAGGCCATGGTAATATCCACAGTTGGCCTGTTAAGCTTATAGCTATTCAAGTCATTGGGATCTTCAGAGGAAATGAGGAGTGAGCCACTGATTTTCAGTTAGCAAGCAATTGCTTGGTCAGTCTGATTGTTCCATTTTTTCTCCATCCTGCCTTCATTTTTTGCAGTAGGTTATTGTAGTATTGTACTTCTGGATACTACTGAAGAAGCTTTATGTTCCTGGTCTCCCAGTTAGCCACAGGTATTTTCTAGTTACATTAGCAAAAGATGACCTCTAAACGTTACCCAGCCTTTTTTCTGATGTTAGGAAACAGGAAAGATGCATATATCAAACACTTCTTTATAGCCTGCCAGAAAGAAGAATCAACAAAGCATAGCTTAAAGGGAACTCTCTGATCTCAGGTAGAAAGGGTGCTTCACTTGCAGGCAAAATAAAATGGAGAAGGGGGAAGAAAGTATCTTCTGCTGGAACAGAAATGAAAGAAATCATGGCAGAATTGAGATCTCTGTATTGGAAACTTCCTTCAAGGACTTGGAAGGAAATGTGGAAGATGTGCATAAAACTGAAGTAATTATTAAGCACAGTTTTTATCTATGCTGGACTTTCAAAGTGGTGGAAAACTTGGTTCCTGAACAGGAACTAGAGATTAGAGGTTTAGGGAAAAAAGAGAATGAGGAAGCAAATTTTGGATCAAAAAATGGCATAGAGGTGCAAGGAGAGGAATCTTTCAT
This sequence comes from Gymnogyps californianus, assembly GCF_018139145.2. NCBI lineage: Eukaryota > Metazoa > Chordata > Aves > Accipitriformes > Cathartidae > Gymnogyps > Gymnogyps californianus. The sequence continues at coordinate 100,807,312 of NC_059472.1, forward strand.
AAAATTACAGAAACAGAAACAACAGAAAGTATGAGAAATGCTAATGAAAGATTGGAATTTCCAAAGAAGAAAGATAAAGTAAAATAAAGTACACCTTTTACCTCTCTTGGAAAGCTACTTTGCGAAGGGATCTTTGCATCACGATGTCCAAGAAGGGGCAATTTGAGAAATACGTGGGGAAGTTTCTATTTAAGATAAACATACTGACAAGGAAAAGGAACATTTTCTATGTAAAATAGTTTTCAGGTAATACTTCATGAAAATATGGTGCACTATTTGGTGCTCTCGCATTCTGTGCTCTTGCATTCTTAGGAACATACCTTTTGTTGGCTCAGTTGCGCTCTCTCACTCTTTCTCTGAAACAACTGATTGTAGTGTGAGGCATACAAATAGTTAGTGCTTTTGCATGTATTAATCTGTTTTATTTAATGTGTCACTCGTGTTCCCTGCTGGTTGTAACTATACGTCATAAAAGATGGTGTTAAATCCTTCTCAGTTAATCTTTTTTTCTTATGTTTTCTTCAGTTATTTCACTAAGGTCACTATAAAGTTAATGTAAAAAAAGAAAAATTTCCTTTCTGAGAGTGGAGCTCAATGCCATCTATGGAAGTTTTTAAAAAGGACCTTCAGAAGTCTCATTTTTCCCTGAAAAAATGACAAAAATTTGTAACATGCTGTTCCTTAGATGCTAATTTTCATGATCTACACATTATCTGCGCGCCATGTTGGCTTTGTTTTTTGGGGGATTTGAGTTGATTTGAATTTTTCTTCTGCTTGAAAGCCCAACATTTCTCATCTTAGAATCTGAAATTTGGGATGGATTCTTTCTTACGGGCAGAATAGATTTTTCTCATGAGTTTAGGTAAGCACTGGATTGGATCACCTGTAGTGGTTGGGGAATTTTAATCAATGCTGGTCTTTAGGAACATGCTTAGCAAATATCTGTGAGAAACGCTTGAGATGTAGGTCAGCTGCCTTGGGCCATGCGTATGAGCTAGGTGACCTCTTAAGTTTGTTTCCAGCCTTATCTTCTGTAATTCTGTGAACATTTTAATTTAGCCAACAATCATTTGATGACTAGTAAACTGGAATAGAAGGTAGTTTATTGATCCAAAACATTTCTCTGCACTGCGTAGAGGGTTAAAATGCATAGAGATGATTTAAGACAGCAAACCCAAGAGCCAGCATAAGACCTTCCCCAAGTAGTATTATCCTGAGGTCTTTAATTTAATGGGCATGTTGTCTTTCTGCCCATCCCTCTGGCAGGGCTGAATTTCAACTACAGTGATCAAAGCTCAGCTGAAACAACACATATTACATAGCCCCTTTTCAAACAAATGCTCTCTTAAGTCCATTTCAGGTGAAAAGATCTGAACTTTAGTTTATTTACTTTTAATTTCCTCAACAGACAGTGTTATTTGGCTGAATGTCAGTGTCTAATCACTTTAAATTACATAATTATGTTAATCCTGTGCAGTGCATGCAATAAATGGAAATAGTAATGACTGGGATGATTCAACTGTAAGTCATTTTCTGGAGAATGAGAGAAGGTTAAACAGAAATGTTCTACCCTTCCTGCCTCCAGAAGTAAAACTCCAAGTGCTAAAATAGTTCTGCCATTTTTGTGTATTATTTCTAGTATTCGACCTGCTGATGCTGCACTGCAGAGTGAGCGGGTGGGTTCTGCTCTCCCTTGGCATAGGGACAAATTGGAAGCGTGTAGCCGTGGTAATTTTAACTACTTGACACTCCTTGTAATATTTAGGAGTTCCTTTTAAAATATTTTTTCTTTTCAATCAGAGCTTTAACAAACAGACTCTTTGGAAAGAATCAAAAGGCATTTGTTTTTAGCAATGCTTTATTATTTAATGTATCGGGTTATAAATTCACTAAGTTTTAATTGGCTTTCAGGAAAGAAAAAAGCAGCAGCCACAACTTTTCTCTATTTTTCTGTTGTTTTGGAGGTCATCTATTTCCAACTCATTGTGCCAGCAAAAGTTATTATAGGTTTGACTTTTATACCTCTCCAGTAGAGTTTGATACAAAGGTAGGTGAAGGATATTCAGCCCATGTATACATTGTATCTTTGCTTGTAGTATTTAGTCATCCTTTTTCTTTTTATTACTACTCTTTAGATCACCAAAAAGCTCACGTAGGCAGTATTGCTCTCTCTATTCTTTCCCTCTCTCTACTTTCCCTGCAAGCAAACACACAGTCAGAGGCATGAGATATTTATGTCTTGGATGGATGATTTTTCTACCTGTTCATCATCTATCAAAGCTGTAATCATAGTAGTCTTTCTACATGAATACTTAAATGGGACAGCATGAAAAAGGCACGTGGAGCTCATGAAAGGAAATAGAGTTTTAGAAGGGTGATATGGCTTTCCCTGTCACCAAATGAAAGGTCGGTAGGAGATTTGATTTTACACATACAAGGTATTAGAATGTTGAACTTCTGCCTCTTAGAAATATATTTGTTGCCAAAACCATTGAAGTAAGAGGGTTAATTAGCTTTGAGATTGTTTTGAAGGCAAATAAAAATTACAGTCATGAGATTAAGCTATTTTTTAACTTAAAACTGTTTAAAAAGTGTATCTCATTTCAAAGAAATAAGCAAACCACGTTAAAGGCAAATTAGGGTGTTCTGTATCCTTTAATATTATTACATGTTCAAAAATTTTTATTAGATTCTCAGTAAATTAATGGTTTTGTAATAGTCTAAAAATCATCCTATGTGTTCTTGTTGATTCTCTTTATGATAATGAGAATTTACTAAGATTTATGTGAATTTTGCGGGTAACATTTTTCTTATTCTGACAGTCTATTAAAACAGTGTTGAACTGATCCGGCAATATTAGGATTAATTGTGAGTTGTAGTAGAATACTGAGATCCATTCATAATCATAGTTTATATACAGTGTTATTGTTTATTATATTGTTATATTTAGTGTTATTATTTATAATCATATCATAGTCACTCAGACTTTGATAATATTTGGTTATAGTGATTTACATTTGTGTTCTTAATGTACTTGTCAGTAACATTAGATTAGAGATTTTTTGTGGTGTCAAGGGTAATAAGATAAAGAAAGAGGGGAAAAGGCTTTTCAGTAGGAGAAAGAAACAAATTTTTTAAGCTTTTATCAGTCCTAAATTATATTTAGCGTATGGGGATGTCTGCGTATAAAAATTCAAAGGCAAATTTACAGTGGCTATATCTTTAACTGAAATTAAATTACAGTTGAGTAATAAGGATGAAGTTCTATTTGGTGGCTACATTGGAGAAAACGTATCTTAAAATATCCAAGTGCCATACTTCAGTGAAGTGGATGTGAAATTCAGAGCCTTAAATTTAGTCCACCAAGGATATACTCCTAACTACACTAGAATATCCAAAGAACTTACTGTGACCCTGTTGAATATACTAGAATGACTGTATCCTTAAAGACAGTCCACAGAAAGTTGTAGTATCTAAGCAAGCTTAGTAAACTAGTGCTTCTTCAAAGGCTGCATACAGTAACCTTGTGTTTATAGAGGCTGTATTCCATATCAAGTTTAACATTCACTCTAGATCCTTTGTCATGTAATCAGATCAAAGACTTGATCATGCCATTAGCCATTAAAGCATGTTGTTGCAGATTTACTGGACCAAACAACAACAGAAGTAAACCCTTGCCCTCCTACTACAGTCTCCCCCAATCTAAGATCTTTTTTTAAAGGAGTCCTCTCAAACTACAAGAGGAATAATTGCTTTAAAAGTTTGTGTTCTATCTCTAAGAAACTTGGCTCATTGCCTGTTACCTTGAAGGTTTTCATGAGACCTGACTCTTAAATTTATTTAACTTTAGGTTCAGTTCTTACTTATAACAAGTTCCAAAGCAAGCTGTTCCTGTGGGCTTCATCAAAGACCATTAAGTAAAAGAAACATTTAGAAAAGTCACTAATTATTTAAGCACTTCAATAAAGCTGTTCAAAGATAGCTTTACCTGTGGTTAGTGTACAGTACACCAATCTTGATAACCTTCCTCTGACTACTTCCCATTGTGTATTTAAATTATTTGAAAGATTCCCCCACCTCTAATTTATTATTTCAGATGTTAGAACTCCTCTTAAAGATGCAGAAAGATTTTCTACAGACTTATTCCAGTGCCAGGCTAAGTCACTCATACTAGCTAAAATCCAGAAAGTACGACTGGATTTGATGTAATTGTCTGATCCAGCATTGGGAAGGAGGAATATTGCACTGAAAGATCTAGTCAGTATAGCATGAGAGGTTGTGGTGGTGTTCTGATATGGTTAGTGTAGATAGCCTAAATCCCATGTACATTCCCACTAAATTAAAATTAGCACTCCATCTGTTTGCATGGTCCTTTAGGTATTATGCCTTTCTTTTTCATCAGAACAGATTCCAAAGCTGGTTCATCATTTTCACTGGGAGTTTCCTCTAAGCAGATTCGCAGGTGTGCATCAGAAACTGTTCATGTTTTGAGGTTCTAAAAGAGTCAGAGGGCTTCAAGCACAGTTTTCCTGTGTTTGAAACTCAAACCCACAGGATGGTAAAATTTCAGCATATTTACTTTCATTTCTTTTACTGGAGTCAGGACCACAACCCAGGTTTGGTTTAATAATAAAATTATGATCTTGGGAAAATTAGGACATGTTTCTTCCATCCTAGATACTATAAAAACCTGAGACTTTGGAATTATGGTGAGGAAGATATATGTACTTCAGTGGTGCTTCAGCTTTTAATTGTTGAGGTCACAAACACTGGCATGAAGTAATTTTTAATTAGGGTACACTGGTGTAAAATCAAAACCAAAGTTGAACTACATGGCAAACTAACCATCAAGGTATGCAAGAAATAATATGGATTTTTCTCATTTCTTTATTGTAGAGACGGGCTGACAAATCATTTGTAAAATAAAAACATAAATTTAAAAATTTTCAGTGATAAACATTTCTTAAAAAGAAATGTGCATTTCCAGTTGTTCTTGGTGATGACAATCACACAGAATAATTAAGGGCCTGAAGGCAGACCATGTTTGACCTACGTAGGTCGTCATTCCGTAACAAAATAGTTATTTCCCAGCCTCTGGCTCAACGTAAGTCAACAAATGCTATAATGAGTGTTGATGTTGCTGTGCTATCAATGTCTTCTTTATGACACTTTTCATTTTGCCTTTTTACCTGGTCTTACCAGTAGAAACACTGTTTTGTGGGACTTGGCCTGTAAAGAAGCCCTCTCCACAGATGCGTGAGCATGTTGTCATTATACTAGAGCAGAAATGGCCAGCCTCTGGCATGGGACAACCTGCAGCCACCAGAAGAGTTCACCTGCCTCACTAGGTACTATCCAATACCCTCTTTTCCAATGGCTACCAGGTCAGCGTCATACATGTTGGAGCATATGTGATATATGGAGAAGGAGAGCTAGTAGCTATTAACCACATGATGAATTTATGTCTGGTTGTGTGATTGGCAAGGCATGGTAGTGTAAGGCTCATAGTAGACTCATGTTGCCTCTCAAAAAGGATCGACCACCCATGTACTACAACATGAGATGGATGTGTGATTGATAAATAGTGAAAGGAATGAAACCTCACTGGCTGGAGAGCCAGATGTCAAATGCAAAATAAAAAGCAAAAGCCCCATGGAAATTAACATTCTTTTTCTTTAGTCTCAGCATAACCATGGGGTCCTTGAAACAATATTATATGAGCAGATTATTCACTAAATGCCTTAGCTTTCAAATTGATGGATTCTTCTTCATAGCTATATATATGTATGTATACACTGTGTCAGAACTTGAACAAGTGCTCCATTTTGGATTGCGGTGGCTTGGAAATTTTTGTGAAAATACTTTTGATGGAACAAAGATGTGTAGGCAGTACATTTAAGCTCTTTTTGTCAAAATATCACATAGCTACAAAAACTACCTATGCATAATATCGACCAGATGGATTTCTGGTCCTCAAGAAAGGATCTTACCAGGACTAGAGGATTTTTTTTAAAATCTCGTCCTTGTTTTGACATGACTTCATATGTGATTGTAAGTCATTTCAGTCAGTCTGACTGTGCTTTATCTTATCCGTATGGAAACTGTTTTGCAATTTTCACATACAAAATCTCTGATAAGTGCAGATAACATAATTATCATACAAAAAGGATGGCTGTGAATATCCATTTCTGACACAGATAGTTTTTTCTGAATGCAAGAACTTTAATTTGGTAAAATAATGGAAGTAGTGCTTAGAATGACAGGAATTCTTTTCCTCTTTCAGCTATTCAACATCTATCTCTGTCCAAAGAAACATTAGTTCATTATTTTTTCAGTGAGAAGTGCTTAAGATTCTATGGCATAATCAGATTTTGTCACAGAACCACAGGGGAAAGCCAGATGTGTAGCTCTTAATAGCTGGAAAGGAATGAATTAGAGTTATACTTGGGAGAGTATCTTGTGTGATAAAAAACCCTGCTGTAGTCCTGTTAAGCTTCAGTATGGAGGCATGAAGCATTTTAAAATCCAAACCCATCAATTTGTTAAAGACTAGATCAAGCCCCACAGTTATCGTCCTGTGGGCTTGCATTTCTTACCCCGATAGACACCTTGTATAAATTTGCCATTTTCAGGTCGTCTTCTGTTTTGTTTGTGTTTATCTCAGATTTTCTTAATTTGTTTTCCTGAAAGCAGTGTATTTTAGAATGACCTAATTTTAGGAAAGTTTTTATGGGTTTCAGAGAAGTAGAGATGAGTGAAATTCCATTCAAAGATTGTGAATCTGTGTTGTGATTTAATCCCAGCCGGCAACTAAGCACCACTCAGCTCACTCCCTCCTCCCCCAGTAGGATGGGGGAGAGAATCGGGAAAAAAAAAAGTAAAACTCGTGGGTTGAGATTAAGACAGTTTAATAAGACAGAAAAGGAAAGGGGGGGGGAATAATAATAATAACAATAATAGAATATACAAAACAAGTGATGCACAGTACAATTGCTCACCACCCGCTCACCAATGCCCAGCCAATCCCTGAGCCACGGTGCCCCCTGGCCAACTCCCCCGAGTTTATATTCTGGGCATGACGTCATATGGTATGGAATATCCCTTTGGCTCGTTTGGGTCAGCTGTCCTTGCTGTGTCCGCTCCCAGTTTCTTGTGCATTGCCAGCCTCCGCTGGCAGGGCAGTATGAGAAGCTGAAAAGTCCTTGACTTAGTATAAACACTGCTTAGCAACAACTAAAACATCAGTGTGTTATCAACAGTCTTCTCATCCTAAATCCAAAACACAACACTATACCAGCTACTAGGAAGAAAATTAACTTTATTCCAGCCAAAACCAGGACAATCTGTCATAAGAACCTCACCTTTTCCTCGCTTAGAAGGAAATGGCCTACAACTACTGATACTGTATTTGATAGAAACTCATTACCACTTTAATTTAGGCCTAACCTTGCAAATCTGAAAGGTAAAAGAAATACCTTTGCAACAGTTTACTATGTAAAATCATTCTCATATCCTGCATTGCAATGCAATGGTAGCATCCAATCAGGTAGGTCCCTTGGCTGTGAAAAGGTTGGAGAAGTGGGAAGTGTAGGCTCTTCATACTTATGAGCAAGCTAGTTTGTTGAAACACTGTTCCCCATGCTGAGCAGTACTACCTCCCTCCCTTTCATATTTATTTTTTATCCAGTTTTCATCTGGTCTTGCATTTAGTTTTGAAGTGCTATGAAGCAGAGACAGTCTTTGTACAGGAAAGCTGCATTCACAGAGTTAGAGAATGAACAGGTGAGTAGTTGAACTAACAAAGCCTGGTTTCCCATGCTTTGGGTCCTCTGGTTCCTTCCATGATTCTACACCAAAAACCACAGCTTCCTCTCCACATCTTCCCTATCTTCTCTGACTGCCCTGTGGACAAAAATATGTCATAGGTGGTTTGTATAACTATTGCACGTGATTTGGAGTTCTAGGAGTACAGATTGGTCAGCAGGGTGATGGCAAAAAACAGATTGTTGAGCCTGGGCTTTGGCCTTTCCCTCAACAGGAACACTGATTTAGATCTCTTTTTTTTTTTTTTTTTTTTTTTTTTTCCTACCAGCCGTTGACATGAAACTTACTGGATTGCTCTTCCTTTGTTGAAGTGAGTGAGTAGGCTCAAAAATTATTAGGATGGGCAGAGATAATGAAATGGAATCGAGGACACCACTTGCTCAGGAGTCAATTCCAGTTAATACTTGTATTCACCTAGAGACAAAAGCAACAACAAAACACCAAAGAAAGCTGTATTAGAATATTTTGGGTTGTGTTCTACAGCCCAGTATCCTTTTCTAAATAGAGAAAAGTGTAACACTGCAATGACACTGAAGACCTATAATATGTGATAGAAAGAAGAAACTAAGAATGATATTTCTCACATACATATGTGCACAGATTATTTGGAGTTGTCGTGGTTTAACCCCAGCCAGCAGCTAAGCACCACACAGCCGCTTGCTCACTGCCCCCCCACCCCTGGGATGGGGGAGAGAATCAGGAAAAAAACTCGTGAGTTGAGATAAAGACAGTTTAATAGGACAGAAAGGAATGAAAAACAATGATAATGATAATAATAATAATATGACAATAGCAATACTAAAAGAATTAAACTATACAAAGTAAGTGGTGCACAATGCAATTGCTCACCACTCGTTGACCGATGCCCAGTTAGTTCCCGAGCCGCGATCCCCCCTCCCAGTTAACTCCCCCCAGTTTATATACTGGGCATGATGTCATATGGTATGGAATAGCTCTTTGGCCAGTTTGGGTCAGCTGTCCTGATGGTGTCCCCTCCCAGCTTCTTGTGCCCCTCCAGCCTTCTTGCTGGCTGGACACGAGAAGCTGAAAAATCCTTGACTTAGTATAAACACTACTTAGCAACAACTAAAAACATCGGTGTGTTATCAACATTCTTTTCCTACTAAATCCAAAACACAGCACTATACCAGCTACTAGGAAGAAAATTAACTCTGTCCTAGCCGAAACCAGGACAGGAGTGTAAAGTGAAGCACTCTGAACTAAGGAAATTCTAGAGTTTCAGTTCCTCTTTTCCATGTAAATGCCAACTATATTATGTTTCAGCCTTTAATTATGTGCTTATGCACTATTTTCACACACATACACACACAGATTTGTTTTCTTCTGTGCACAGAGCTGAGACTATTCATTTAATAAGCTATTGTTAGATATTTTTCCTCTTCATTGTTTGTTGTGTAATAGCAGTGTTATTTGCTACATGCTGTTTAAACCTCACTCTCAAGGGAGTTATTAATGTCTTTCTAACCTTTGCTATGACCCCCATAACTAAATTTCTTCAGTGCTTCAGAAACAGTAATAAGTTTATGTTTACATTATCCTCCTGAAGCTTTTGTCTTCCCATTTCACAGATGAAGATGAGGCAGATGTTCAAAGTGTCCACCAGAAGGTTAGTCTAGTGAACAGATTTGGTGGTGGTCAGTTTAAAATGCTTGGAACTAGATATTTACAAATTATTAAAATTTTGTAGCGTGTGTTCAAGCAAATTGCAATGGTGACTGTTCAGCATTTAAGAGAAACTAACTGCAGGGTATGAAGTCTCAGAGAAAAAGAGGAAATTAGTACTTGTTACTTCATGGTTAATTCCAGAGGAACTGATTTTCTCCTCAGGAGCTAATCCTAGGAATTATCAGATATAACCTGATAGAGCACACCATGTAGACCCTGTGTGGGAGAAGACTGAGGTCCAGTGGATTCATTGGAGGCCCTCAGCTGAGGTACAAATTGCCAGTATTTGAGCATGATAGGACTCAAGCTCGTACTTACGCACTTCAATCCTTTACAGATACAGAAGTTGGTTGTCTAGTCAGACCACCCTCTGAACGATACAAATGCTCTCCTGAGGGTAGATATTCGTTACAGCCTGTAGATTGGATACTTACTGTTTGATGTCTTAGACAGAGCGCCAAGGTGCTATAATGATTATCTAGCATAAAATACACAGCAAGCCAAGAAAGGTTTTTCTCATGCAGTCTTTATTGTGGAGAAGGGCTGACGAATCATTTGTAGAGACTGGGGATACAGTGATTGTGTTAGAGCAGTTAGGCTTGCTAATCACAGAAAGTAACCATTGTTTGATGTTTCCATGAGAGAGTCCTCCATTAACTGTAGCTGAACTTGACTGAATGTGAAATTAAAAAGGAGACTCAGATTTCAAGACACTCCCTCAGGTGCTCAAAAGTATGCTAACTGGCACTGTGGGAGACCTCCTAAAACAACTAAGGATACTTAAAGGAAAGAGACCATGACAATATGAAAAGAAAACCTTTGTGTTATCACTGAACCCACAAAGTTCGTCAAGATCAGTCACACTTTATTAACTGTTAAATGTCAGGCTTGTATGAAATGCTCCTTTTTGCCAAGGTCTGATTCCAGCTGTGCTTGGTCAGCATCTACAGTCCCAAGAACTGGAGGTGTTTAATACTGGGCAGAAAAGTCTGTGAAAATGAATGTAAGAGAAATTGTCAGGAGACTACATATTAAGGCATTGCCTAGCTTTAAGAAAATGTATTTAAAACTTAAACTTGACAGAGATAAAAGATTTTAGAGGCTGTGTTGGTTTCTGGTGACAACTGGAATCTGAGACAGGAATTGTAGAGACCTGATTGCTGGCTTGCATTATGGCACTGGAAGCACTTTAATCTTTTGTTTGTTTCTCTACCTGTAAAATGAGGGAGGCGTATAGATCCCACGGCTACCTACTGGTATGGAATTTGAAACTCTGGAAACTAGTATCATTCCTAAATATTAAAAATGCTCATTTCATACCATGTTTATTATCCATGAGGTTGGAGTGTAAGAAGGGCCGTATCCTTTGTCTCTGTGATTGTCGTATAATACAATGTTGAAGTCTACTTGGAACATTGCATTTGTAATGCTTGGTTCTGTAGGAATAAATGAAAACACCATAAATTCAGGATTATGACATATTCTAGGATTAAGGGGAAGGCTTTAGCCAAGAATATGTACGTATATCAGTTTGTTCTACTTTGCTCCATGTGAAAGATCTGTAAAAGCTTTTCCTGATTTTGAGAGAGAATGTCCCTTGAGATATTTCTTGGATATTTATCACAATGTTCTTTGCAAATAACAATGGTTAGAAAGGCTTTTAGTATTTTATGCTTTCTACCATTTGGGAGTATAGAATTCCTTTTAAAGGTAGTGTTTTAATATATACTCAGAGAGTTCATTTCCAAGTAAAAGCGGTATTACTCATTTCACTGTTGGTATGTGAATATCATTCAGTTATATTGGTGGTTCTTGTGGCATGATTATATGTTTTCAGATCTAGCTATTCATTTTACTGGGGTACTCTTTCTGACGGAAACCTTTTGTGTCTTTGCCTGTAGCTACCATTGACCTCCATATAACTGTCATTGTTATTCCAAGATTTAAAAGGAAAGCAAAAAGGTGATGGTCTCTGAAGGCGTGTGCTATAAAAAAAGTATATCGTATTTCATTTAATAATCTCATTTATAGAACAGTCTTTGAACATTCACATACTGCTGGCTCTTTGTCATTCTTTCATCATCCAACAAAATAGACTGGGAAGATTGTTGTATTGTAAACACAACCTTAAAATACTTATCTAAAAACAACAACAACAACAACAAATCTCTATGATCCTTTAAAGAAGGAGCAAGCTGGAATCCTGTGGAATATCTGCTAAGATAGACCATGGTATGCACACTGAAAAATAGTATCTAGTGTTATTACAAGTAAATGTACATCCTGTAATTCACTGTAATGTGTTTTCAAAGCCATGAAGCCTGTGCTGGTGATCTCTAGGAAACAGATTTGTCTGTTAGCCAACTAATTACCAGATAAGTGCCCAGAGCAAGCACCTGCCATCTCCTTCATAAAACTGTGCTATGCACAGGGAGATAAATAGTGACATTCTGAATTTGTCCACATTGTGCTGCTAGGTTCATTCTTCATTTCAGGTCATTACTTGGACAACTGTGATTTTTGAATCACAAACTTTCTGCTTAAAAGATCTCTCAGTTCTCTTGTGATTGCAAGTGCTGACTGGAATGCCAGTTTGCACGTCATTTGTTTCCGGCATAGTGATTGGCACCCCACACACACCTTATTGCCAAAAAAAAAAAAAAAAGGCTCAGAATCCAGACATCACACTGACTATTTTTCAAAATGTTGCTTCTGACCTTGAATGACAGCTTATTTTGACAGTGCATTATTTGTATAATGGGAGAATACTAAGTCACTAAGTTTAATAGCAGCACAAAACACAAATATGTAAAAAAAAGAGTCAACCCCTGGCTGGAAGCATTTATAGGTAAATATAAAGAAACAGGCTAAAACAAGTGAGTATAATGGAAAGCAGCACAAGACTGTGTTTTAAACATTTTGGAGGTGGTTTTGGCTTGTGTTTTCTTGGTTGTTTGTTTCTCTTCTTTTTGTTTCTTTTGTTAGTTGATCTTTTTGGTTGTTTCCCTCCTCCTCAAAGTGTACATCAAAAAGGAAGTCATTTAATAAGCCCCAGTTACTCAGCCTTCTGTCTAGCTTTTAACTGCATTATGAATTTTGAGAGCTCATTGAGGGAATAATCCTTACAGACTATTTGGGGGAAGAAAAAGTAGTAGGTAGGCAACGGCCTACACTTAAGTAAGAACATGGAAGAGAGCAGAGAGATGTCTGCCAAGAAAAATACCAGTGTAGCCTTACGGTAGCGGTGGGAAGTTCAGGTACAGTAACTTACAGAGAGAGAATTGATTTCTTTTATACTCTTACACAGGAACATTAAAGTTTGAATTTAGTGTTAATGTAGGAGGAGGAAGTTCCAGAGGTGGGTCTGTGTGACATGGACAGAAAGTCATTATATGGCATGTCATTCCAAATTTGTGTTCCTATTGGTATCTCTGCTTTTGTTCATTAGGAGAGGCCATATGGTCAGATGATGCAAGAGAGAAATGGGGAGAAGTAGAAGGAAAACAGGACAGACAGGAGGAGATTGTAGTAGTAATCAAGGTGGGAGGTAGTTGAGTAATGGGAAAAGTGTTTTTTCTACGCTGACCAAAGGAATCAGACAGATCATGCAAGTGTTACTGGGAAAGAAAAAAGATTTTGCAGACTTGCTATGCAGGTCAGGGGTAGGCCCTAGTTAAAGATGATCTCCATAAGGAATGACAAACCTGGAAGAAACTGTCAGATTTGATGCAGCTGACCTTAAGGTCACTCAATCTCTATATCCTCCCATTATTAAATGTGTTTTATGTTTGTGTTTGACCATGGTCCAGCTGCTAGGAGTATTGCTGACCTGACTTGACTGGGTCATTTGTAGTAATCTTGATATAAATTAGGAACTGGTAACTGGAACGAGTTCAGCGTAGGGTCACAGAGATGGCCAGGGGCTGGAGCACTTGGCCTGCGAGGAGAGGCTGAGGGACCAGGCTTGTTCAAGCCTGGAGAAGAGGTGACTTCAGGAGATGCTAGCAGAAACCCCCCAGTGTCTATGGGAAGGTTATTGAGAAGACCAAGTCAAGTGTTTCACAGTGGTGCATGTGGGAGGACAAGAGACAGTGGGCATAAGTTGAAACGAGAGATTCAGACTGGATATGAAGAGAAACATTTTCCCCATGAAGATGGACAAGCAGTGGAACAAAGGCCCAGAGAGGCTGTGCGGTCTCCATCCTTGGAGGTTTTCAAAGCCCAACTAATTAAATCCTTGGATGAACTAGGCCATAGCTGACCCTTCTTTGAGCAGGAGGATGGACCAGATGCAGTCTGAACTGTCCTAGGATCCTATGACAGACAGTAAGACAATTTTAGTGACTGCAGCTATTTGCAAGATGCTTTGATTAATTTATTTTCTTGCTGTAATTTCAGTGGTAATGATTTGGGGTTAACAGGTTGAGAATCCTAATTATTGCTAAGACTCTGACCATTTACTGAGAAATTAATAATAAATCTGTATTTATCCTTCAGCTCAATTCTGTTCCCTCACTTATATATTAAAGCATACAGTCATAACATCACACATGTACGTATATATGCACACAAAAAGAAGCAGCAATGTGAAATTCCTTTGCAAAAGTGCCTGGCTCCTTTATTTATTTTTTCAAGGTTTCCCATTTCTTAAAATGGGTAAGTAAACTCCATGTGTATTTAGAATCAGTGAATTCCTAGGAATGGTGTACAGCTGATAACATCTGACACAAGCATGCTTGTAGACAGCATTTTCTCTTAACATAGCACTGTGCATTCATTGGAATACATGGTGGCAGGGATGCTTCTTATAGGAATTATCATGTTAATTCCATTAGAAAAAAAGTATCTTGTATGCCATTTATTTTCTACTCTAAGATCAGCATTCCACATTTGCAGAAGGCTGGTAGAATTTTGTAAGTAATAAATCAAAGGAGCTCTCTTAATACCTACAGAATTAAATGTGTCTTCCGGAACTATTCAATAAAATTTAATTTACATATTTTTTGGATGTGTAATCTATGTGACCTTCAGTAACTGTTTGTTTTTTAAATCTGAAAAATGCCTCCGAAGTGTAATAGCCCAGAGTTTCTAATGGTGCAGTAGGATATGTAATGCATATTTTAACATGTTTTCTTTTAATTTGTCACACAGACTTGTTGTGCATGATTATATAAACGTCCATATTTTTAAACCCAGTGGTACGAGTGTGTAAGATGTACTTGGGCTAAAAAATTCAGAAGTCTAATTTATCTTGAGATATGCTCAGTCAAGTAGTTTTTCACAGCAGTTAGCTAACACTTCAAGCTCTAACAGTGCCCCTGAGCCATAAAAGAAATTTGCATGTAAGAAATGTTTTGAATCTATTAAAACCTCAGCTCAGAGCTAAAGAGTTGCTCTCATGTCTTTGTTGACTAACAAGAAGTGAGATCTTACAAAAAGCTAGGCTGTGATCGACAGATGCCAAAGCTTAGGTTTTGATGTGATTATATATTTCTTTCATGCACGGCATTTTAAGTCTGGGACTGGAGCTTCAGAAAGACAGCAATCAATGGGGCTGTGCAAGAGTACACAAAATATATTACTCCTGGCAGTCGTCAAGACAGAATTATTCAAAAAATAATCTGAAATGCATTTGATCGTACACTAGATGGTTTAATAATTTATATTATACCTTATTAGCAAAGTCTTGTGTTTACTTTGTGGCTGCCAAAACAAGATGAAAGGCTGCCTCCATGGAAATACAAGATGCTTAGCTAAAAGTGTCTGTCTTTGCGTTTCAGCTTGGTAATTTCCCTTCCTTCTCTCATTTTGATTAATAGTATATAGGTTTAAATCTTAGAGTACCTTTTCCTTCATTGTGGTCCTTTTTAGTGAGAGCAATGCTCCTTATTAACAAGTCTACCAAAGAGTTTACAGCCTATCGAGACTTAAATTAGTATAAACACATATTTCTGGAAACTTCTTTACCTTAGGATTTCCTCCAAGTATTTTTTGGGTAAAAGAGGCTTTGGATTTAGTTCTAAATTCCACTGAACTGAATCATTATGCTAATCTTCCCAAGTCTGGCAGCTACAAAAGTGTGATTTCTGAGCTCAGCTTAAGAAACTGTTGCGCTCTGACTAGTGATTGTGTATAGTAAATATCACCAGTTATATCAGTTCAGAATATTACAGAAATGCCTTGAAGATTTCCTTGAAAAGCTAATGCACTGCAAATATTTTATCTAGAGATACAAATAAGGGCCTTTCTGAATTAATACTTCCATAAAGTGAGAGCACAGGGAGTGGACCAGTGTAACTGCTAGTTCAACAAATGAGATCTTTGCCTCCACCCAGGTTTTTTACACCAAAGGTGCATAGAAGAGCTCTAATAAACTTGGTTTTCTGTGGAGAACTCCCCTCCCCATGAAACATGAAAGATCTTTTCTGCAGGTGTCTTGGATAGCTCTTCAAGGCACAGTATATGGAAAGCTTTAGGGAAAAGAACATATATGAGAGGATCTCAGAATGTAGCACTACAGTATTGCGAACTCTGAAGCTCATATGACAGCCCAAAGAAGCTCTTGTAATTTGCCTTGTCTACCCTAGAAGGCTTAATTTTAGTTTTAGTTTCTATAACTTCAGCCTCCCCTCCTTCTCTGTGCATGCAATATACACTACAATATATACTGTATACCTGAAAACTAGTTCCTCGAACGGAGCCTACAGGACTTTCTGCCCAAATAAAAATATATATACAGTGTTTTTCACTAGCACAGCTGATAATACGATACTTGTATGTTAGTGAGAACTGATTATATTCTAGACAGGCACTTCATTGTTGTCCAGACTGCAGTGAAGGCCACTCAGCCCTTAGCTCAGGCTTAAGAGAGTGCAAGAACATGCTCAGCTTACCAGAGCTCTTCCTCTTTCCACTGAGAGTTTTGTGCCGTCTCTTACAGAGCTGCACAACAGACTCTTAGGAAAAGGCATCTACCTGCAGGTGTCTCTGAGAGATTATCCTGTTTTTAAAAGCTGTTGTATGAATTAGAGGGGGGACAAAAGACTGCCATTTTCTAAAGGAGCCTTTCAGTTGCAGGGAACCAGATGTACCCTTTTTTACAAGTGCATCTTCTGTGACAATAATGATGGAAATTTTCAAGGAAGCCAGTGGTATTACCCATACCACATACTCTGTGTTGCAAGACAGAATTTTGGGGCAAACTAGAGAATAGTTCTTAGAAAACATGGATCAGATGAACATATTCATTCCTTTTCTTGAAAGAAAATATTTGGCAGGATCATCTGAAGAGATATACATTATGAAATAGAAATGCAGTAGTGTTTTAAGTGATAAGCTGTGAAGTACATCTTAAAGAAAAGGGTCACTTTAGTTTGCAAATTGTGGTTTTTTTGACCATATAAGAACAGTTTAATCCATGAGAAAATTTGTAAAGAATTCAGGTTAGCAAGGTGATAGGAGTAGTATTTCATGTATGCATCTACTGAAAGAAAAACTTCTGGTTTAAATTGTTTGACAGTCTCTTATATGATCTGAGATACTGCGAAAATCTGAAAGTTTTGAGCAGTTTAGAAAATGTGACTACCAGTAGAAACAAATGCATCAGAGTTCAAAATATAAGATAGAAGGAAAACAAAAGCATAGTGAAATTGTGAGAATTGTACCTCCAACCCAGTTAAGTTTCAATATTAGTAAAATACTGTAAGAGAAAATCTCATCTACAGAAAGAAAATAAAAAATTGGTTTACTGTATCAGTATGATCATCTAATTTATGGGAAATATGATAAAGTAAGGAAGAAAACGGGCCTCACAACTTTACAGACTGACTTACTCGGATGAAATACCACTGGGACAACTGGCCGCGGGGCCAGTGGCGTTCCCCACCACCGGAACTTTGTACACCTTTGTACACGCCAAAATCTTTTTTGCCATTCTGTCCTAGTAGCAGTATGCAGCGCTACCTAATGCATATGCATTGCATGTTGCAATAGAGGTTTAAGAAAACAATATGGTAACAAAAAAACAGTATAGGCTATTCACGCATGATCAAAGTTATACCAACAAGATGAGACTATTTGTTTTTATGTTGGAAAACAGAAAAACTATAAAACAGAAATGAAGTGCCAGTGAAATCACTGCTGAAAACTACTGCACAGGAACATGAATGAATGCATGAAACACTAATGTGTTTAACTGTTAGTAAAGGGGGGGGGGGGGGGGGGGAAGTCCCTCAAAACTTTTTACAAGTTATAACTTGTGTTTGGGGTGTTTTGCTGGCTACCCCCAGTCTCGCAGAGACAGATAGGAATTGAGGCTGAGCATGAAGAGGATCATTGAGGAGAAAGTTACAAAGACATTTATGAGGTACTGGCCCTTTTTATTTGTTTTCTAAGGGATAGCATCTAGTCTTGTACAACTAAATATTCAGGACGTTACTGATTATCAAGCTGTGTAGAAATATTTAATGAGGAGTTGAGAGTCTGATTGTAGTCAGCCAAATTTTAAGTCATTAATTGGCGATGATTAAATATCAGAAGAAATCAGTATTGATATTGATATTGTATTGATATTTTTACAGTCTTATCTATTCTTTTAAATCACCTTAGCCTTAGCGTTACTGTATGTTGTGGTCTAACCCCAGCCAGCAACTAAGCACCATGCAGCTGCTTACTCACTCCCCCCACCCAGTGGGATGGGGGAGAGAATCAGAAAAAAAAAGTAAAACTCGTGGGTTGACATAAAGACAGTTTACTAGGACAGAAAGGAATGAAAAACAATGATAATGATAATAATAAAATGACAATAATACTACTAAAAGAATTAGAATATACAAAACAAGCGATGCACAATGCAGCTGCTCACCACTCGCCAACCGATGCCCAATTAGTTCCCGAGCAGCAATCCGCCCCTCTCGGCCAGCTCCCCCCAGTTTATATACTGGGCATGACATCATATGTTATGGAATATCCCTTTGGCCAGTTTGGGTCAGCTGTCCTGGCGGTGTCCCCTCCCAGCTTCTTGTGCCCCTCCAGCCTTCTTGCTGGCTGGGCATGAAGCTGAAAAATCCTTGACTTAGTATAAACACTACTTAGCAGCATCTAAAAACAGCAGTGTGTTATCAACATTATTCTCATACTAAATCCAAAACACAGCACTATACCAGCTACTAGGAAGACAATTAACTCTATCCCAGCCAAAACTAGGACACTGTACTAACAATACATGTAAAAACGGGTCATGACCATAAATTATGCACCCTAGATTGGTAGAGATTTGTGAGACCTGCAAAGAAAAGAAAGGCTTTATGAATGTCTAGAAAGAATAAATTGCAAATGAGTTTTGATTCATATATAAAAAATCCTTAATACTGTATGGTTTCCAGTTTATTCTGCAGGCAAAGGTTAATCAGCTTTTATTTTGGGGGATAAAATAGCTGTGGCCAGTTACTAAAATTTCAGATACCTTAGAAATTGATTGTAATTAATAACTTAACAATATGAAGCAGTTTCGTAGTTTTTGATGAAGGTAACATATTCTGTGCAATATAGACTGAAGTCCTGGAGTAGTGTTGTTATTGTGCTTTACACTGCGGAGAGCTACACCCCAATTTGCTTACCTGCTTCCTTTCCTCTGTTTACCCGGTTGATGGTCTTCTGGGTGCAGTATATATAAGAAGTCATCCTCATTTCATAGGTCACTTGTTCAGTAACCCTTTGCCTATGTGAATTGTGATCTAAGTCGACAATACCTCAGATGTTAGAATAGCACTTACGCCAGGCTGTCATTTGCCCCCTTGATGCTTACTTACCTAACCAGTAGTAATCATTATTTTCCTTCTACAATTACTATCATGGAGCTAATTCCTGAAATGGAAAACAGGAGGCAGTTACAGACGGTTTGAATTGTGTTGTCACACTTTCATGGGCAGGCACCTTTCTTGGAGCTCTGATATTTCTTTGAGTTTGCCCAGAAATACGTTTGGTAAAAGAGGGAGTCAGGCATCCGGTCTGTATTTTCATGTGACCCTGTGTCAGCTGCTTGGAAATACAAGAATATCCATATAGGTACTTTCTGGGTCCCTGACTTGTTTTATACAAAATGTGAAGGGAAAAAAAATAAAATGGATTAATCAAAAACCTGTTTTAACTGTAAAATTTCAAACCAATAAAAAATCCAGCTGAGCTCAGTTGAATTCCTAAGAGATTATTGAAATAGAGGGAGGAAAAAAGAAACGAACAGAAATATTGAATCTTATGATGCAAGATCATTACACCTTTGCTTAATTACACCTTTACCACTTATACCTCTTGCAAATGTCATCAGATTACAGTTTTAATAGATGTTTTTACTTTTGAGTATCTACAGTGCTAGCATGCTGAACTGAACAAGGTTGCAAGAGAGAAGAGTTTCTTATTCTTTCCACTTGGATTTTCTGCTGAAATAGTGACTCAACATCTGTAACTTGTGCTGCAGTTAAAAGTCCTCATATTCTGGGGGATCTTGGTGCTTGCAGTTGGGTTGAGAATGGTAATGGCAGGCACAGCAGGGAACTCAGATTCAATATGCTGAATGAGAAGGTGAGTGTTTTAGTACAGCTGCCTCTTGAGGGTCAGGGGAAAGGAAAAGCCCTGTGGGAGGATTTTCAAGCACCACTGAGCTGGCACACCACGAGACGATGATTGACTTTAGAAGAGCCCTGCTGTGCAAAGGATTGTTGTGTTGTGGTCCCCTTTATCACTGGTTAGACGTTTCTTTTGAAGAAGCCAAAAATAGGACAGTAGTGAGATAGCAGCAAAACAAACAAATAAAAAAATAATCATCAAACAACTCTGATGACATTGAGGTCTGGAGATTTGTTTCTGTTGCTAACAGCTTCATTGATTTGGCAATTAATTTCATTAGAAAGATTGAGTTTGTATGGCATTGGTAAGATTTCTGTATGAAAAACTGATGACCTGATGATGATGCAGTGCAGGTTGAATTGTTGTTTGTCTTGAAAAGGGATATTAATTTGAACCTCAATATAAAGAGGAGATTTTATTTGTATTTGGTATGTACAATCAGAAATACATGACAGTTTCAATCTTAGTATCTGTGTTTCTTCACAGGAGTTCAGACATGCACCACAGAATGGCACAAACTGGAAAGCACACCCTTCTGCTGAGATCCCAGTGAGAGCACCGCTCAGCTCGTGGATGGCTTTGCAGCTCCCATGGCAACGAGAGGGAGGTGGACTGAAGATACTGTCTGTCAGCCTGGCTCTACTGGCAGTTCTTCTTATGGTTTACTACGGAGGAATGAAAACAGAACTGTGAACTGAATGAGGCTTTTATGAAAACAATAAAACTGCTGTTTAAAATCTTCAAAGGAAACACTTTTATTAACAATTCTTTTTTTTTTCTTTAAAAAGCTAATATAAATTGGGCAATAATTTGTACTCACCCTATGCCTTTCCTGTCATTCATAGGAGAGAATGTTAATAAGCTCTAGGGAGACGTATCTTGCCAAAATTTGAGATCTTTGGTTGGCAGAACGGTTTGTTGCATCTTTCCTCTTCTTGTTTCTAAAATGATGCAATGTTTGCATTGCTTACTCTTTTCATAACTGCTGTAGCAGGTAAAATTGCATGCAGGAAATTCATGAAGTTTATAAGAAATCTTTCCATTGAGTGATGTTGGTAATCTTTTATGGGCAGAACATATAAAGCTTTCTTAAAGATTTTGCTTAATGCAGTGTGATGGTTTGATATGTGTCTTTTTACATTAGAATCAAACACTGCTGGGCCATTAAAGTTTGTCATTTGTTGCTGTTTATTTTGCTGTCATGTCTGAAAGAATTTTTGGCCTGCCATCTTGCCTGTCTCAACTTCACAATGAGTTACTAGGCTTTGTTAATGCAAGAGTTATTTTTTACATAGAAATAGTTTTAAAGGTATTGGGTTTTTATCATTGAATGGGAAGATGGAGTTCTGGTCGTAGAGTTCTGTTAAAAGATGGATTTAATACAGTATAGATTTAGTATAATGCTCAGAGAACTACATGTGAATCTCATATTAGCTGTACATTGGATCATGCTGTGTATAAGACAATATTGCTCTGTTAATGGGGAGGTTACATTTTGCACACTGCAAATTTCTAATTACTTTCTTCAAGCCACTTTTGTCATGAGAGCATCTCCACGCATCTTGAGATTGTGCTGGTCAGTCAGGGACTGTGCCCAGTTCTGCCAGCGGCTGACTGCATTATATTGTTCGTTCGTTCATGCCTTGTCACCTTTCTGGATCTTCATCCAAACTTCCACTTGCAAAGACTGTTTAAAATCTTATGAGCAGGAACTGTGGGGTTTTTTTAGTATGTTTGTGTCATACCCAGCACAGACGGAGCTGAGCTGCCTACATGGCTGTTGTGGTTTAACCCCGGTAGGCAGCTAACACAGAGCCACTTGCTCACTCCCCCCCAGTAGGATGGGGGCGAGAATCAGAAGGGTAAAAGTGAGAAGACTTGTGGGTTGAGATAAAGACAGTTTAATAGGTAAAGCAAAAGCCACGCATGCAAGCAAAGCAAGACAAAGAATTCATTCACCACTTCCTACCAGCACGCAGGTGTTCAGCCATCTCCGGGAAAGCAGGACTCCAACACATGTAACAGTGACTTGAGAAGAGAAACACCATCGCTCCAAATGTCCCCCCCCCTTCTTCCTCTTTCCCCCCAGCTTTTGTTGGTGAACATGACGTCATATGGTATGGAATATCCCTTTGGTCAGTTGGGGTCAGCTGTCCTGGCTGTGTCCCCTCCCATCTTCTTGTGCACCCCTAGCCTGCTCGTTGGCGGTGGAGCATGAGAAACAGAAAAGGTCTTGACACTGTGCAAGCACTGTTCAGCAACAGCTGAAACATCCCCATGTTATCAACACTGGTTTTGTCACAAATCCAAAACATAGCCCCATCCTAGCTATGATGAAGAAAATTAACTCTATCCCAGCTAAAGCCAGTACAGTGGCTCTACAGTGCAGATGAATAATCCCCTAGGAAGGATGCTTTGTACTTTATAAACTGAGGATTCCTAGTAGTTACAGACAATTAATCAGGAAGTTCCACCATGGTGCTTTCAGTACAGCCTGTAAATTATAACAACGAATGTAACTGTCTTCAGGAAATTAGGTGTATAATGAGTTGAATATTATATTTCTTATTGCAACCACTGAAGGTCATGAGCCAAGACTCAAAATTCATGAGATTTCTTAAAAAAACTGTGCTCTTGATTTGCTTCTGCTTCTTTTTTTCAGGCTTTTCGTTAGAACCAGGAATATGTAAAAATCAGGAATTTACATTTTTAACAAATCTGAAATATTCAAAAAAAACCCACTTCACTCTGGGAGCTGAAATTTTCAGGAAAGTACCACATATCACAAGATTCTCAGGAAAACTATGAGTTGACAAAATCATTATATCTGAGCCAAATTTTTGCATTTGATGGGAATAAACTATGCAGATATGTTCTATGCCTCTAGCACTCTCTCTGTCAGCCACTCTAGCTTATCTAATCGTAGCAATTACAGACTCATTGCATCAGCTGTTACAGAGATTTACGAAGCTTGTGATTTAGATTCTGTGCATCGTTGGCTTTAATGGGACCAGCTTATTTTCTTAGAAATAATGCAATATACAGAAAGAGGGTGAAGAAGACTGTAAATGACATTGCCCACAGATGCAGTATATTCTTAAACTGAGCTTTAACCTGATAAGTAGGAAGTGTTGTTTATCAAGTATTTTATTATTTTCCTTTAGATTTTGAGAGGGCTTTTTGACACTTTGTATTGTAGAGTAGTAGAGTGTTTGTCATTTGTTCCTGTTTATTTACAACTAAAGCTTTCAAAGCCACTGAGCTGAACAAGTCAGTTCTGGTCAAACAGCTCATCTGGACCTTCAGGCACCAACCCAAACTGCATGCTGCTTGAGGCTGCTGTTGAAGGCCATTGGGAAACCTCAGTGAGTGCAGAGTGAACTATAGAAGCGTATGTACTGCATGGAACGGGTTGACCTGAACACGTTTGACCTGTGATTTTTGCTCCCATTTGGCTCCCTGAATGCTTCTAACTGCCATGCCAGGTGGCGTTTTTAATTTTTACAGTGGCATTATGTCTGAGGCCTACTTCCACCAAGTATTCTCTCTTTATAAGCCATCAGGGCAGGTGAGAAATCTACTGCACTCCAAGTTAATGAGGTCATTGCAGGAGAAGTTTCCCCACAGTCAGTTGATCTCACTTTTACAGGTGGGTGAACACACTCATCACTAGAGAATGTGTCTGCTGATAAGCAATCTACATTCAATGCCTTTTTTTTAAGCAAAAAAGAATCTAATTTCGTTTTGATACCAAGGAAGCCTCAGCTATTTTTCTTAAATGTCTGTGGTAGCTCTGAGTTCTGTTTGGCTGTTTTCAGTGAGGAATCTGGCAAACCACAAGACTTGAATAGCAAAGACATCTTAAATCTCTTCTGAACAACATTAAGTGCACACTTTTTATGTCCTACTTGTGCATGATTTTGGATGATGGAGGACTTTGTCATTTAATCTTTTCATTGTAGCTTTCTATTAATGGTATACTTGTTTAGAAAAAGAATATGAAATAAAAAACGTGGTCTATGTAAAGCTTGTTCTATAAAGCAGGAGAAAGAAGGAGAAGGTACCTTTTGAGGAGAGTTCATCCACCTCTATCACATCACTGCCTGCACATCTCTGAACATCTGACAGCTTCTGTTAATTTAGTTTCACTCCCCAGTTCAACTTCCCATATGGAAAGTTGGAGTGGTTTTTGAATAACAGCAAGTAATATCTGAAGTGGCAGCGACTGGCAACTCTGACATTGAGCTTGGCTGTGGCCATTACCCAGAATCCTTCCGCTCTTCTTGAGAAGCAATTACAATTTCACAGGTTGGAATTAAAATTCCCTGCGGTATGCAATAGAGTAACTGAAACTGTCAAAGTGATTTCAAGCTGCTAATCTCTCGCTGCTCGAAGAGTGAAAATAGAGCCCCTCTTACCCAGGCACAGATCTGACAACTTAAAAACTCCAGCCTTCCACTACGTTTAAATACATATGGAGAGTGGCTTGATGTGCTCACAGAGGATATCTGTAAAGATGTTATGTCTGTGAACATTTGTGTGTTATTAAGTCTGTCTTTTTTAACTTTAAGATGTGTGTAACTTCAGGGACTAAGACAAATATAAAAGAAGTCTTATGCAAGACCTCTGAGAATTTAGAGGAATGAGTAGGCACGTGCCTGTTTCTGTGAGGCTTATTAAAATCTTTATTTATGTATTTTTGAACATGTAGTATTTTTTGCTGGAAAAATTGCTTGCAACTTTCCCAAATTGTCTTTTCACATATTTTTATCCCACATTTTACGTTGAGTGCACTGTGTATGATTGTATAGATAGAAGCAAAGAGCAGTTAGAAATCAAAAACAGCGGAAAAAATTGAGAGGCTGTAAAACTAGGGTGCAGAATAAAAAATATCAGTGCGAAAGCTGCAAAGCAGGTTTGAACTAGGAGACACAGCCCACAGAGTTAGGAACTGTTTGCAAAACACCATTTGACTTGTTCAGAGGCAGGGTTCATCCACTAGGTAATTAAAATTAGAATGATTGCTGGAAAGTATTTGTGCAAATATCAGTAAATGTCTTTTAGTTGCATATTTCGTTCATGCATGCACTTAACATTGAAGTGTATGCTTTTTTTCTTTAAATGAAGGTGCTTCAGTACTGGTGGAGGGGAGACAAATTATGGATAATCCTATTTTAATTTTAAAGAAGCCCAATACAAAAAAAAATTATAACAAATAATCATGTCCCTGCACCTGCTGGTATCCCGAAGTCTGTTAACTCCCACTTGGGAAGCTCTGGTTATGGATTTGGATCGTTTATGCTGTAGATCTCCTTGTGCTATATTGTGACAAGCTGGGTGTTTGAAAAGTCATGGAAGTGCCTGTGTTCCAGTCAAAAAGCTAGTCAAGCTGATGGCAGAAAAGATCTTCAGATCTCTTTGTTTCTCTATTCCACACCTCTCTCTTACACCTTTTCACCATCTGTGCATAGACTTCTCTCCATTCTCTAACTCTCTTCTCATTCAAATCTCCTTTATCAATGTCAGGGGTTTAAAGAACATTAGATAACGTGTTTAAGTTTCCATGTGATCCTCTTAGGAAAGGAAGGTAAGAAAGAGGAAGGTGAGGATATGTGGTCCATTGATGAAGGTGGTGTGATGATCAAAGAGCATGAGAAACTCTTGTGCAACCATATGAGAGCTACATCATCACCTAAAGTAGGTCATAAGATCGTCTTGTGCATGCTTGTCTTTCTCTACCTGTAATCATTAGTTGCTCCCTCTTGTATTATCACTCAGAGTAAACTGCATTTCGTATGTACTGCTGGAAAAATCCAGAGTGACTAAATTACATGTACTAAGGCAGATTGAAGTACAGCAGTAATGTAGACTTAAGATGTGCAGGTATATGCGGTCCTAAAAAAGCAGCAGCCAGTGCAACGTCGTACACCTCTGGTATTCACAGCTGAACTTTTTCATGGAGTCTTAGTTATTAACGTGAAGTCCAGGTATCAGAATCCCCCCATGTGCAGAGAGCTACCATTGAATAGGAGAGGAGGGGAAAGGGAGAGGGAAAAGAAAGGAAAAAAAACCAACATTGACTAGTTATGTTTAAGTACAAGAAGGTGTTATTTAGTAGCTGCATCACCAGAGAAATGCATTAGCAATTCAGAAGGAAGCTAAATACTACACAGTGATATTCCAGATCTCTTCTTTGCACCTTTTGCTTCTTTTTCCTAAATACTTAATCTACGTTCCAGAGGGATGAAGATTCCACTCGCAAAACCTGACCAGATCAAGAGGGGGAAAGTTTGCTTTTTGTTTGTGGTAATTTAGCACTTTTTTCATGGAGGGGGAGAGGCAGGGTGTGTGAATCATGTCCCATGAATGGAGAAAGAATAATACTTGAATATCTTTTCAACAATCTTTATTTTATTGTAAACTATTTAGCAATGATAGCCATTCTTCTTGAAAAGTGGTGTTAACATGATGTTTTATAGAGTACAGTCTGCCTTGGATGGTTTGCTGAATGCTGGTTGTAGGTAATGGAGCGAAATTCCATGCTGGTGACCAGAGTGTGATGCAGATTTGTGCCTACAACTTGCATGCTTTAAATGTCCCATCTGTTGTTGAGTGTGAGAACAGGCTAGTTGTGCTCAACTGAGCATAAAATATTGCGTCTACTCCCTTCCTGGGTGGTGTTTGTGGGGACTGGTGTACAAATGGTTAGTTGGCAATGGGTTACAGATTACAGGAGAAGCTTGGAGATGATAAAACACACCAAAAAAGGGCCATGATTGTTTAGCAGATAGTGCGAGTTGGGGGTCTGAGAGAAATTAATGTGATGAAATCTTGACACCATGAGAAATTTGACTTTTCATAGTTAGGATCTCATCATAGTATAATCTGAAGAGTAAAACAGTTTTACGGTGCTTGGAAGGCTTTGCTGCACAGACACCCTTCCCAACTGCTCATAACTCTTGGGGTTACTGTGGTGTGTTAGAGCAGTCTGTTTCACCACGCTAGGTGCTGCACGCCAATATCACAGTCTGAGAAAAACTGTCCAGCTCACCTGGCCTCTGACTGCGAGCTGGGCACGTACAGTTTTATGGAGAAGGGCACTCCAACTAGTTGTCACCTATCACCCTATTTTGTCAAAGCATTACATTTCTTATTGCAGGGTAGGGAAAATGGGTAAACTGTGACCAGCAAAGAAACTTGCTCAGTCCAATGGCATTCAGTAAATAATACATGCTATTTAATGATTGCAAGCTCCGACTATTTGTTTTTTTAAGTACCTCCATTCCGTTCCTTCCCTGTGAGCCTACGTTCTCTCTTATCCTTTCTTCCAGCTGCTTCGCCCAAGCTCTCAGCACTTCATTTTGTTTTATGGAAGATGATGTGTCTTCAGAAGGATAAGTATTAGTCTGAGCACGGTGGCTGCTTCCCTGAAAACAAGAATGCTGCTTCTCCTGTGGAGCTGATTTGCCAGAGGTATCAGTGCTTGGAAGCTATTGTGTTGCAGTGTCTCTCCTTTAACTGTGAAGTGTCTGGTTGCCGTAGCCTTTGGGTTATATCAGAAACTCCCATTTGCTAGTAAGCAGTATTAAAAGGCCTGTTGTGTTGTGCTATATTATTTTTAATCTTGCGAACCCCAGAAATGTAGTAATTTGAAGCAAGAGATAAAATACATCATTGATGTCAGTTGAACATATTAAATTTGATATCCGCTAGTGGTTTTATGAGCCGTAAAAGTCAACATCTAGCAATCATTAACTACAAGATCTCTATACAAGAGATTATAAAGGCCCATGTGTGACATGGTCTGCAGAGTATTAGTATGAGACAGCAGAAGGAAACAAGCGAGCAAGTTACCGAGTCAACCACACATAACCAATAAGAGAGAGAAGGATGTTCCCACTCAAGGAACAGCTTAATCTCCAAGTATTACGGTAATACTAAGGAAATAAAAAAAGACAGATAGCAGCTTGGTTATGCTGCAGCAGCCTTAATTTGCTTCTGTGCTGCTTGGATTGTTTAGTAGGCAGAAAGGGCAATCTGAATGACAGTCTCCAGCAGAAGGATAAAACAGAGCCTAACAGCAGTTAACAGCTTCGGCTTTGTGAGACAGAAATTATTTGGTACAAATTTGAACCTCCTGCACTTCCATATCTCCTCCCCATTCAGCTCTAAAAAGAGAGACCTCCTTGTTTTGGTTTGGTTTTCTTTGGGATTTTTTTTCTGCAAACACATGTTCTTGTTCCCAAACCCTATTTTATCTGACTCTGAAATAATACTGAACAAAATCATTCACTTTTATTTTTAAGATGAAGCTTGTTTGTGTTTTGTTGCATCGCCTGTGAGCCTGAATCAACCAGCACCTTACTTGTAGGGGAACAGGATTAATTTTTGTATTGATTTGAACCTAAACTGGAAGTTTTCAGTTGGCCTGTGGAGTGCTACTAAGGGGATCAAGAAAATGAAGCCTAGCTGGCAGTCAGTTGCTGTATTTACTGTCTCTATCTACAGATTTACTAGGATTGCATACTGAAAATTGTTGAAGCCAACTAATCTAAATCCACTGATAAATTTTCAGTTTCTACCAATTTATAGTGACATTAAAATCAGGCACACAGATAATTTCATAGCCTTGCGCCAGCATATATCTGCTGTAAGAATTACCACTGCAGGACAGTAGTATTATACATTGCTCTCACCACCTCCTCCATGGAACCTCTGCGATGCAAGGAGAAAAACAAACAATAAACATCAGATAAGAGGAAGTTCCTAAACTTTGTAAAGAAGTGGCTGTCTTGTGCCTCTGTACAAATATCCATGAAAGGTTGTAGTAAATTGTAGTTTCTCAGTTCAGAAAGTTTGTTCTAGAATAGTTATCGGCTGTATTCCAACGTAAACTGCGTTTGGATTAACAGGTTTAAAACAAGAAGTAAAATCGCTATCAAACGTAGTAAGTTTTCATGCCATTGTAGAAGGATGGAGGAATTCTTCTGTTTCCCTACCTCGTAGCAGCAGCAGTCTGCTGCTGTAGAGGTGGATGAGCCTTAGATGCGTTGTGTGTCAAACAGTGGCAGAGCTTCCAGGGCCAGCCTTTTGTCACCTGTGTTTCTTTTCCATAGTCTTTAAAAGACATTTACTTACCACGTAGCCTGCAGAAGCCTTGTATTCTCTGATGTCCTTTAATGAGCTCGGAAGCACTTGTGAGTATGTTCTGCAGAAATCCAGGATTACGGTTCCAGCTTTCTGAATCACAGCAGGGAGAACAAGCTATTTCAGCCTTTCACATCAAAGTTGTTGTCATAAGAGGGTTCAGTAGTATATTTCCTGTTCTTGCTGCATGCACTGCTGCAAAAGTTGAGTCATCAGCATATAAATACTTCCTTAGCCTCAGAATATCTGATTTTTGTGTTGATTAGCTGCCCATTTCATTCCTCTTTCCACACTTATTGACTCATCTAACTAATAATAATGAAATTGGGTTGCTGCCAATTGTACTTCATATTGGTGCAAAGGTAGGGAAGCTGAGGCAACTCATAAATACTATCTTACCTGCCAGGAAATCCATGGAACTGAAATTCTAGTGATTCCCATTCACAGCAGTAGCTTGAGCAAAAGACCTGGAATAGTTTCAGTAATAAAGTCTAGTCCTGCAGACAGTCTTGCACTGTGGTCTATAATGGTGTGCTTGTGAGCGAGGAAAGTAAATTAAAGTCTGCTCCATGGAGGGAACATGTTTTATTCTGTTTTCTTGAAATGTTTAACAATCTGGCCCAAACTCACTTGGCAGGTAGAATTGACAAGGTCTCCTTGCTTAAAAGAAATGACAGTGTACTAACTAGTCTGATTTTCCAATTGTCAGAGTTCAGTTATCTAGACATGCTATTCGTGTTTCAAGCAGTAAAAGCAAGCTGGTGTAATGGCCAAATCAAGCATAAAACTTTTCTTAGGCACTTCAGAGTTAGTTGGAAAGCAAAAGTTTTGGCATTATGGAGAAGGAATGCTACAGATGGTTCTTTCCATACCTTGTAATTGTCAATATGGGACAAGCTGTAAATAATACAAAGACCTAAGCAAAGGAAGAATTTTAAATAAACAACCATATTCTGTCAAGCAGTATGATTTTCAAGTAAGCTATGTTTTAAGAGTTTTATCCATGAAAGGGCCAATTATAGTATTTTGCTCACTTCTCTCTTTTTCTTTTTTTTTTTTCTTTTTAATCTGATGTTTCCCCTCAGTTCTTGGCAGATGAAACATTTTCATTGCAAAATACAATAGCTGCAGTTCATATGGTCCTCTTACAAAAACAAATTTTGGGTCACAGTAGTTTCTATAGGCTGAAGCTGATTTCCCAGAAACTAGAATCAATGTGGCAGCCTCAGGGAGTGGCTACAGCGGCCCAAACAGATTTAAACTGAGGCTGCTGCGTTTCTGTCCTACCTCCTCCTATTGGCAGCTCTTGCTTGTACCATCAGTAATGCTGTGAGACTGCCTGAGGAGAAGTTCAGGTAGCTCATCTAACTGAAACAGTTTTTTGTCGGGGTTCATTTTGAGCTGGCTCATGTTGCTGAACTGGCTCGCTGTGCTGTTGCATGAGCATCGTTGCAAGGAAAGGGCTGATTTACATTGGCTTGAGCTGCCAGAGAGCCACACTTTGGGCCAAAGACAAGGATTGCGTGAGTCTTACAGGCTGAACTGCTTCTTGCTGGTACAGCTTTGGAAAGGTCCTTATTCTACCACTTTATTTCAATTACAGAGTTGCAGTAGCATGCTGTGGCCACACAAATATGTGACTGAAAACAGAGTACTGTTGTGCAAGCACTGTAGAGCAGAGCCGTAAAGTTGTTGTTTGAAGACCTTGACACAGCTTAAGAGGTAAGGTATGCTCAGGAACTGCAGAGCTAAGGTCACGTCCCACAGGGCAGGCAGGATGTTGCTGAACTATAGGGTTTCACAGTACTTGAGTGATCTGTTCTGATCAGCTCAGGATTAGTAGATCATAAAGGCCATATAAAGTTACTGTCAACCTGTCCTTTCCCTTAGGCTAGTAACTCTCCTTTGGATCTATAGAGGTACATACATAATATGACTTTTCTTTTCTTTTCTTTTCTTTTCTTTTCTTTTCTTTTTTTTTTTTTAACGGAAGCACAACGTGCTGGTTGCCTCCCAGGAAGTGCTGTTTATGTGAGTAGAACAGACTTCATGTTTCAGGACTCCCAATCTGTCCCTTTTGTTAGATGTAGAAATCACTTTAAAAACCAACTGGCATGTGAGTGGGTGGGTTTGGTTGGTTGTGGTTTTGGGGATTCTTTTCTTTTGTTGTTTACTTTCCTTATGCCCATGCTGCTAAATTTCTATTTGTTAAGGAAGTACAAAGGAGGAAAAAGTAGGTTCTGCGTCATTTCAGTTTGCCTTTGTGCTTAGATCTGGTCAGAGCCAGCCAAATTCTGGGCAGTCAGCAATGTCAGCAAACATAAAGCAGATATCTAGAAAAGGACTTGGAGCTTTAAAGTCACATTAAGACTTTGTTATAAACTTCTGCTTTGAAGGCTTGCAGTATGACACATGCGAAAAATGTTAACTTCTATTAAAGGCTCTCATGAGATTTGTTACCAAATGTTAGCAAAAACTCAGCAGGACATTTCAAGGGGTACATTCCAAAAGTTTCTATCATGCATTTGATGAAAACATCTTTAAAAAAGCAATTAGTGTAAAGGAGGAGACACTGTACTTGCACCAGATTGATTTTAAATGCAAATTTGATTTCTGGGAGTAATTTAGGAAGACAATGACTTTTAGTGAGGTCTTGATGGAAATGTGTGAGAATAGAAATGGTCTTTGCTTGACCTTCTGTCCACTGCTCGCAAAGTATGTAGAAAGCAAGTGACTAGACATTTAAATTGTGAAACACCAGGAAAAAAAGCAGTTTATCATCAGTATCCTTAATGAAGTATTATGGGCATTCTGCTATTTCTAACACTACATGTTTTATAAGTCTTCCCCATGGGTTAGCTTGCAGTCATTTAAGAGTATATACACTGTTTGTATATGTATTCCGGTATATTTTTGTCTTTCTCCTGTTCATTCTGTAGTCAGTGGCTTGAGAAGGCTTGTGTGAGTTTAGGAAGAGGAAAATAAGGTTAAAGAAGCGATATTGTGTCTTGTTCTAAGGCTCTGAAATTCAGCCGTTTCAATTTCTTGAAACAAATGCCCCAGCTGGGGCCAGCGAGGGAGAGAGCTGTCTCACCTGCACCCAGGCCTGCTTGCAAGACAAATGGCTCCATTGTTTCTGTGGTGTGTAAATATCACCGGTCCTGGGAGGTCAGGATTGCACACACTGAGTGGGTGCTTAAAGAACTTGGATCAAATACACGTAGAAGATTTTGAAGATAAAGAGTCAGTAATGATAAGACTTGTGTACTCTCTGACCATGTTTTGGTGGTACAGTAAAAACACAAAGCACTGAGCTTGTGTAAACTTACTTACTCACTCTGCTAGTTCAAAATATGTCGAGGAGTTAACTTTCTACCAGTAGGCTTTATGCCAGATAAGGTATCATTTTTCCCTCCACAGCTAGCCTAAAAACCGAATGCTGCCATAAGCTTTCTGTCGTTTACTTGAGCAAATTCTACAGAAACGTAGTTACGTACCTATGCCTGACACGATGCACGTGTGTTGTAGGTGACCTGCGGTCACGTGGGTGTGGAAATAGCGAGCTGGGAGCCCGCAGACATCTGAGGCTGAGGTGGGACTGGGGAAGCTGGGCTGTGAAGGCTTTCCAGGGGACTTCACAACTCTTCAGGAGTTTGGGCCTAGGGTGGAGCTGAAGATAAGCTCCACCAAGTGGCATATAGATTTTTAATTTTTAGTGCTATAAAGATGATGATTTTTATTTCCATTTTAAAAACAGGAGTTGCCTTAAACATAAGGGCTAATATAGTAGCCAGCAGGCTGATCAGATATTACAGAAGAGCACAACAGTGCTGGTGAGCTGGTGATCTTTGCTTTGGCTGTCATTGGCATTGTTAATGCATTAGGCTGAAACAGTCCTTCACAGAAGATCAGTGATCATGGAGTTTTGGCAAACTGCTAAGTTACTCGTGTTGCTAATAAAAAAGAAAAAGAAAAATTCTTCCCAATGTATGTTATACCACTGCCTGTTGCTCTGACCACGTACAGGAAATAAAAAGCCTTGTGCTGTTCTTGAATTACACAGACGGCTTCCACTGTCCTTTATAATTAGCTGTCATAGAATTGGAGCAGAACCATGCTAAAAAGTTTGGCATCTTAAGATGCCATCTAATCTCATAAGGTTTTGGAAGGACAATTCCCCCCCCTTAGTCTTAGGAGGAGGAACACTTGTCTTTGTTATCCTGCATCTTGTGCGGTGTGAATTCCCCCTTCAGTTGTGTCTATTAGAAATGGCACTTTACCAATATCTGGGACCATTATTGACTTTTATATTGCAGGCAATGAAAAATCACTCACAAACAGACTTCATTGTTGTAGTTGTTGTTTGGTGTCTACTTAAAATACAGTTGGATGAGTTTTAGTGACTTATCAATGTCTGCACTTAGCGTGAGACCCTATAGACAGAAGTTGCTGCTGGAGATCATTGTTAGAATGAAATGATCTTGAAGGCAGGACTGAGTGGGCTTGTTTAATTCCAATGTAGCCAAGTGATTTAAGGGCCTGCTTCCCTCTTATTTTGAAGTTGGATTTATCTGACTCAAGGATTCCTACATTGACTACGTTCCTGGAGTACGGAGGCAGCACCAGAACTGCGTGCAAAGTTAATTTTTTTTAAATATTAATTTATCCATATTTTTTGATACATCAGCTGATTTCATATTTCTTTTGCCCACCAGACAGTTAGGGCATGTTTTCATAATTTTTCTTTGCAAATATCCATTGGAGTATAGGATTCTTTTTAAGGCATGTTCAAAACCTTGTACATACTTTTTTTTAAATGAAAGGTTAAATCCTTCTCTCCCTATTATTTTATCACTCCTTTTGTTTTAATTTATAAGGTCACTGCAGCCAGATTTTTTTCTAAGGTGGGTTTTCTGGCCTTTTTTTAAGGGCTTGGAGGTAGGGGAAAA
Organism: Gymnogyps californianus; assembly: GCF_018139145.2. Lineage (NCBI taxonomy): Eukaryota > Metazoa > Chordata > Aves > Accipitriformes > Cathartidae > Gymnogyps > Gymnogyps californianus. Next base: position 100,841,541 of record NC_059472.1, read on the forward strand.
ACAATTATGTAAGAGAATGATTTTCATTCCACTAATGTTGATTCACTTGGCTCGTAAGAAGAGCTTGTTGCTTTGTTTACTTGGAAAGAATGAATATCAACACATAAATAATCAGCTGAGAACTAGATTTCCAGAAGGAAGAATTTTCCTAGTCACTTTTCTGTTAATTCAAAGCAATATATTTTAAAATTGATGTAACTCACAGCCTTATGATGGTCACATTACTTTCCCTTAGGAGTAAACATAGACAAAAGTGTCTGCTTAGTTTCCAAACTAAAGAGCAGTTGTTGCCTCAGGTACTCAAATTTCTATAGAAAAAAGCCTTCCATAGCTCTTGTAGCTGTACATACTGAACGTATCAATGTACCTGGGGACTTCCATGCCAACTTTTAAGAAGTACTAGGAACTCTTCTTCAGAAAGACATGGAAAAACAATTTACTGAACAAGCCTCCCAAAAGTGCTTTTTCAGACAGTCTTTCACCTAGCTAAAGTACTCAGACCTGATGTGCTATAGCTGGAAGAAACTACCCATATCATATAATTTCTGAACTCATTTTTCCCTTCCTTTCACTCTTGGAAAGATGTGTAACCTGACAGGACAACAGGGTCGACCCTTTCTTCAGACCTCGTTGCAGTGCAACACTCAAACCTCCGTCTGGAAAATCCTCTCAGGCTAACACGTTGCAATCCCACTTTTCAGAGTTTGCAAAACCTAATGTATTTAGCTTGTTAACAGCATCCCACAGAATCTCAGGTCCTAGGGACAATTCATGTCCTTCACAGCTCATGGGATTTTGTAATACTCAACAGCAGTAAGAGATTTGTCCGAGAGGAAGGCCTGGGCCACTGGTCATGTACGTCATCTACACCATTACCTGTTTCAGCAATATGGCTTGATTTTTAAAGCTTATAATGGAAAGTGTATTACTTACTTTATGCATAAGTCATCAGATGCTTTTATCAAGTACTTCAGCTGTTTCAGATTACAAGGATGTTTGTGGGCTACATACATTTATTGGGTTATTTCTATATGATGGTTTCATAATGCTGAGAATAGATGAAGAAGCAGATTCATTTTCCTCAAACTGATTGATGTGAGAAAATTATGCTGATAGTTCGTGCTGTTATAGAAGGTTGCTGTGACCTGCAGATGTACCACTTAGCGTATCACTTTCCAAGTTTGAAAGAATTAGCTGTCAGCAACAGAAATTTTCTTTCTGCTTTTACAGCATTTTGCAGAATGCAATATTGATCCATCTCAACAGACTTTGGATGCTACACAGTAACACTTTTAGGTAAATACAAGTAACCAGTCATCACACTGGCTTCCACGTATTTACATTAATAGTGCCTAAATCCCTCCTTCAGACATTGGACTTCTATACCTAATGAGGCAGGAGGTGCCAAGAGTTAAGTAACTTAAAGGATAAGAAGTTGGAGACAGAAACTGCAAGGGAGAGAAGCTTTAAAAGCGTACCTTGAATGCACTTAGGGCATTTGGGTGTGACGTGGAGTTGTTGGCTGTGCAGGATACCTGAACTGAATTGCTAGTTTTTGAGTCAGCAGAGCATTACCAGCTTTACAGCTGAGGACTACATTTTCTACCCAGACTGAGTCAAATGCAAAACCAACTTTAGTTTTGTAATAAGAATTGCATGTGATTATTAAAAACTAGCAATCCTCTTGAGTTGTATTTTCATAATGGGAAAGTATTGGTCCTTTCTGGTGGTACTTGTTACTGAACAGAATCTCTTGTTCAACTGTTTTTTGGACATAGTTGAGGACAGACATCCTTGGGGATGATTGAGCTAAAGAGAGTTTTTGTAGGTGGACAGTTGTCTGAGTTACCGGTAAACCTATTGTTTAATACTAAAATGAAATCACACTGCCAGCACTGTGCTGGAACTCTCCATTTTTAATTACTATTCAATTACAATTTAAAAAAAAAATCTGGCCTTAGACTTCAGCTTGCTCAGTGGGACAGCAGAGGCTGAGGTATATGCAGGGACAATCTGTATGATACTTTCTTCCACAGTGTTTTGAACTTTCTGTTCATTTGCATCTGACATTACAAAGCATGAATGTAAAATACTGCCAAGTCATGAGTGTAACAAATCTGCACCTACGTGCATGTAAGGTGGTAAGAAGTCAGGCCCGGGAATATTTACTCCCTGCAGACTGTCAGTAGTCTGTCAAAATATGAGTGCACACCCTTATCCAGAATAATCTTAGGGCCTCATTCATGTTTAGCTTAATCTACTTTGGAAAAGGAAATACCTTGTGACATTCTTCAGTGGCCTCTGTGGACAAATAAATAACAGATTTAATGGAGCCTTCACAGTAGGACATTGGCAACCGAGGAGGACCCTGAGGACTGGGTTGTATAAATTAGGCAGAACTTGGGTTATTTTCAGAGCTCCATAAGGGATGAGGAAGAGGTCTTTCATCCACCCAAGTTCCTGGGGCTCTGAGGAAAAAAAACTGCACCACGTTTAGCACAGGGAACAACTATTTCTCATGAGTGTTTTGAGGCTATATGTGTGCATCATATAGTCTGGCCTCGTTCCACCAAATACTTTCCTCTGAATTGGACGCTAGATGGTAACGGCTTTTAGTATGTCAGCAGGTAATTAATTATGATAAACGTGCAAATTGTGTATTGTCTCAATAGGCTGTGTAGAGCCAACAGGGTGCACGTAACTAAAAATATACTGATTAAAGGTCTGCAGTAGTAATGAGCACTGCGGCAGTATACCACACTGAGTCATTGAGAGCTGTGCTGTCAATTACCTGTGGATTAAGGACCGATGCGATTTTAACCAGATCCCTTATGACCTGAATGGAAAGCCCCACAGGGTTTTGTGGCACTGCCTCTTACAAATGCTCCATGACAGATCTGGTTTCAATTCTTATTCTTTCTCTCTTTTTTTCTTTTTTACTCTCTTTTTTCTTTGTTACTTCAAAGTAACAGCCTAACTTATGATTAATATACCTTACAGTATATATCCTATGACTGTTTTTTTCTTGTCCCATCCATTACCCTTCACTGTAGCTTCTGCACCTGGATGCTGAAGGGAAGAAGAGGGCTGGGGGGAACAGATGATGCATGCCAAAAGAAAAAGTAATTGTGGTGATAAGGAGTTTTAGCAACTTGGAGAAAGAATCCTTTCCCTCACAATTTTCCAACCTCTTTTGGCTTTCATGTTAGCCTCTCTTTGTTATTTGTGTGTGCATACATACATACGTGCGTGTGCGCATATTAAGCACATCGTTATATGTAAAGAGGATGGTTCTTCATGTCAACACATCAAGAACTCAGAACCACTTTGTGAACATACGCAACCTATTAGACTATCCACAACTGGCGTCTTTGAGGTCATCTTCTGTAGCCAGAATAAATTTCTCTTTAGCAGTACAGATGGATACTAGGAAAGCCAGCAGATGCATTGTAGCTAATCAGAAGGAGGCTCAGCAGGGTAAATAAATCTCTGCTAGAATTCATATCCCTTCATGGAGTTTAATTAAAGAGCTTTGCGTGCATCCTTTTGTTTTATCTGTTGCCAGTGTTTCGTCTCCTATTGTGGCAGTTCCTTCAAATAACCATCAATTTGCTGTGATAATCTAATGAGGAGAATGAGCAGCACTGTTTAATTATATAAAAATGATAATGAGCTTTGGCTGCCGAAGAGTTAAGGAGCTGCTGCTGGCCACTGGAATACAAAAGAGCTGGTGCCAAAGGGGCCCCTGGAAGTCTGTGGCACTTCAGACTTCATTGCTGAGCAGCAGTAACTGGCTTGAGCAAGCAGCAGGCCAGCGGAGCTTCCTTCGGGGAGAGATAACTGAATTATTGAGCAGCCTCCTAACAGCAGGAAGCAGAACAGGCATGGGCAGATTTCTGTTTCACACCCCAGCAAAAATACAAGGCAATCAAAAGAAAGATCTCTTGTCCTACATAAGCACAATGCTTTTGGCACTGTACTCCATTCCTCATCCTCACGGCAGAACTTGGAGTTTGGGCATAACCAGGTGTCATCTGGTGCCATTTTGCTGCAGGAAGTAGCAGGAGAACTTGGGGGAATGAAGTTCTGGCTGCTGGGGAAACATGAGCCAAGGTGCAGATAGCTCAGGTATGCCTGTGCTCTATCCAAGAGTAGTGTGGATTCAGGTTTATCAAGAGATAGCTCTTCTAAAAGGTAAAAACTTTCCATTTTCAGACCTTTTTTTTTTCCCCGGTCATTTTTCTTTTGTTTTGTTAAATCAAGAGGTAAGTAAAATCTTGTGCAACCTCTTTATTTCGCATCCAAACTATTTAGTCATTGAAGTTGTTTTCCCTTTTCTGTTTTCTCTAGCTGGGATCACGCTGAAGTAAGCATGGGGTGGGGAGCTTTGGAAAACAGGAACAACAGTGGAGCAGAGGAGGAGAAGTTGCTGGAAGCCCTGTTTCTTAAAGCAGAGAACCAAGTCCCTGGAATTCAGCTTAATATTGATGTGACTGACTACCATGTGCATAGCGTCCTGATTAATCACAGCACTAATGAACTCCCAAGGTATATAGTGCCCGCAGGGGCCTACAAGCCAGGTCTCCAGGCATAGAGCCACTTGGCTGGAACACGTACGATGGAGCTGGTGATAACACATCCAGAACCAAGGATGTCTGTGAAGGTAACGAGACATGGCAGGGGCTGCGTTTCCCCTCTCAGTGCATAGCCTGGCCATACTGCGGTGGGAGAGGAGGTGTGGGAAGGCAAGGGCATCAGCGGAATTGAGGTAAGCCAGGGTGAAACCTGTGACAGAGCTATGTTGTTAGAAGTCTAACGTGAACAGGGCTGTAACAGTACCACTTCTGACTGACACTACTGTACCACTAATACCCAGAAAGTGGAAAAAACTTTGAGGAGCACTCTGGTTTTATTAGGAGGTGTGTTGGTTGTATGTAAGGAAGACTGGCATGGGAAGGGGCAGTACTCAGTTGATAAGAGATGCAGCTTTGCCTTTATTGCAGCATTCGTCCTACAGTACACTGTGCTGTGTATTGGTATTTCTGTATCAGGAAAGGTGTGCTGGAATAGATACAGTCTTAAACAGAGAGGTTAAGGTAAGCTTACATTAGGAGCACTTGACAGGTGTAGGACTACAATTGCATTATACAGGCAAAGCATTTGATTGCTACTGGCAGTATTTTAGACCCTGGCCCCTTTGACCAGGTTCTTTGTTTGCATGGGATTCTGCAAATTTCTCATGAGGGCAAGTGAGCAGATGTGCCATCTTCCTCCCTTCCTTTGCTTATCCTCCGCACCTCTCCTCTACAGCTCCGTGCTCATACTGTCCATAACAGGGTTATTGACCTGCTTTCCTTCATGGCCCCTCCATGTGCCACTGTCTCTACTCTTGTATTTCATGATATTCCCTGCCCTTACCCTTCTTTCATCCCTGTGGGCATGGAAGCCAGACGATGCTGTTCAGCCCAAGAGCCACAGAACTCCTTTGGCACTGGCTCTTTTGTGTTCCAGTGGCCAGCCACAGCACAACCAAGGCATGTTATTATTTTTACATGAAGAGTACCATGCACCTTCCTCATTAGGAAAGATGTGAATCTGAATTTCCTCCTCCTCTTTTAGCCTCACTCTTTTTGACATCCCATTTATAACCCAGTCTCATAAGTTCATTCTGCATGCCATCTATGTAATACATCCTTTTCTCTCTACCCAGACAACTACAACTTTGCTGTTATAACTTCAGCTCTTGTTATCTTATGGATCAATCACTGTACTCATCCTGTCATAAATCTGACAGATGTACCCTACCCATCCACAGTGCTCCTGCAAAGATAACTTTCCCAACGCTTAAGTTTAACCATGTTGTCTGTTCTCTGTGCTTTCCCATTGCCTTGCTCTAGAAACTTAAGCTACTTGTTTTTAGTTCAAGGCTTATCATGGCCTGTCTTCTCCCTAGCTATCATCACCTCCTCAGTATTGAAGAGTTAGCTTCCACCTCTAATAACACACGGTCTTGGCCTCCTCTGAGCACTCATTCCATTTTTAAACGCTCTTCATACTTGGAAGGAGCGTCCTGTGAAGCTCTGCAAAGCAGCTTCTTTTGGCTCTTAGCATCCATTCATTAGACTCTTCCTTTTCAACATTGCCTCTTAAAAGACTTTGTGTATGGCTAATGTGCTGGCTGACATTGTCTTCTTTTACTCCCTTCCCTGGCCATCCTGCCCCAACATTTTACACTCAGGTCATGAACGCTTTGGGATTGGGACTGTCATGCTGTTCGGCTCAGGTACAGCACATAGCACAAGGGGAATGTGGTCTATGAAAAGGGCTCCTACACACTTCAGTAATAAATACTTATGCAGCAGCAGTGCACCTGTAAAAGCAAAGTTACATGGTAATAACACAGTGAAATTGTCACCCTCCCCCTGGTGAAATAAGCAATCCGGAAGAAAAGCAGAGTGGCTGGTATCTTTACACCCACACTCAGCTCATTCACACTCAAAAGAGATCCCATGTCTTTCTGCTCCTACCTGACATAGCTGATGCCGAAACCTGAGGATGCGAGTTTTAGTAACATCACTTGCAGGACACCTCTAGCTAGGCTGTGTATTGGGAGAGATACCTGTGAGCACACAGCACTTCCAAATATAAGTAGTGCAGTTAAGGACTCGGCAGCTGGCCCCACCGCTGTGCTGATGGAAAGGACGGTGTGAGCACTCCTTCATCTATTTCAGCGCAGATTCATCACATTATCTCAAACTACTTTATTGATGGCTTAAACTGGCTGGGCTGGGTGTGCACTGTTGCAGAATGGGGGGCACGCGCGGACCCGCTGGGGTGCCTTTGGGGCAGTAAATCCTGGCGATGGGGTGGTGGCAAACAGCTGTGGGGTGGGAGAGGAGGAGCGGCTGTAATGTCTTCAGCCCTTCCAGCTGTGTGCAGTGTAAGCGTGTATCTACAGCACCACTGTACTCGCTAGTGCTTCAGAAAAAGTAGTCCTTTCCTTTTGCAGAGACTCGGGGAAAATACTGCCTTCTTTCTGTATGAACTAAAATCCTTCGTTATCCATGGAGTTTGACTAGTGTCGCATTGAAACAAACTTCAAAGCAAACTCACATCGAAACTGCTAGAGACTTAATTTTTGCTTGGTTTTGATACAAAACATGAAAATCACCTCAGGCTAGCTGGCAATGCTTGTGACGAGCAAATCTTTTGGTGAAACAAGAGAGGGCTTCCAGTTTCTAATGAAATCTTCCCCCCCTCCCCCCCCAATCCAGTGGGCATTTACATGGTTTTCTTGTGAACATTTCACGCAACTTTGAAAATCAAATGCTTCCTTACAGGAAATGTTTTTTCTTTTGTGCATCTTTTGTGGCTGGCTGCCAAGAGATCCTGATCCGACACCCAGCTGTGCTTCTATGACCAGCTTTTGTGACCGTGGAAAATCATTTTTTTACTTCTGCCTCCTCCGTTTTCTTCTCTGTTAAATATGTATAAACAAGTTAGAAATCAGAGCCTGTATGTTCTTTGCAGCCATACTGGGCAGAAATGTGATAGCAAAAGGTTAGGCTTCTTAGTATCTTAAAAAGCCTCTGAGAAATAAAACAGATAAACTTTTTTTTTATCTGACAAAAATTATTTTTTATTCTCAAGGTGAGAGCCATGCAATATTTCAATGTAAGTTAAAACAGTAAGTAACAAAATGCTTTTCCTATATTAAGTTTTGCTAAATGGTGGAGGAGATAAAGCTCTTGCAAGGAATATGCAAGGAAAACAGTTTCCTTTTCTGGAAAACACGTTTTACTGGTATGCATCCTTTTATACTGTCTTAAGGCATTCTGAAGTAACAAGGTTGCAAAAGCAATCTCTGTTCACTGCAGTTTGACTTAAACAATGAGGTAATTACTAATGTGGTAATTTCATGTGGGCAGATGCGTGAAAACCCAGAAAGACACCCTGCTTTACACTTATGCAACTGTAAATGAGTGTTGCAGTTATAAATATAAAAAACCAGGGAGGAAGGGGGCGTGGGGAACAGGAGCAGGCCTGGCAAAAAAGCTGGGCTTTATACAGCCAAAGCTCTTCATTTACATTCTGAAAGCAAGGCCAAATCAAATCAACAAATAGAAGGACATTAATAATGTCTAACAGGAACGCTTCATGGGCTACTGTGTTAAAGTGACTGTAGAGCCTGTCCCTGGCAAGTGACAGGTACATGTGGTGCTCGTACGTGGGGCATCACTGCGCTGAGGACACAAGGATTCAGCAGTGGAGGCTTTTGGGCGGTGTTCAGGTAGATGCTAGGAGGAATCCATTTGGCCCTCACTGAGGTTTCTTTCGCACTTTACAAATCAGGGATTCAGCTAGTGTGGAGACCAAATGCCCATTTTGATCTGGGAAACAGATGCAGTCTTGAATATAAGAGAAACACAATGCGCCATCTTATGAAAAATTTACCTTTGTTCCTTTCTGTTTATTTTTTAAATCAACATTGTGGCCAATGCTCTATGTTCAAAAATAACTTGCTTGGATATGATGGTATCTTTCTTAAGCTAATCACAAGAAAATAGAATTAAAAATAAATATTTTTCCTTTTGATTTGTCATTATTTGGGTTTGGAGTATTTAAGATTTGTGCTTCCAATTTCTTTCTCCTTATCTCTGGCACTAGATTTGATGTATGTTTCTTTTCTTGTTAGTGAAAGCTGAGGCTTTCTCTGACTGTGAAACTGGGTTAAGTACTTCCTGCTTTCCCAATCTATCCCTCCAGTCTGTTAGCTGGCCTGAAACAGTGGTTTGTGGTTCAATTTCAGATTTCTGAAAATAATGGTTAAAAAAGCTGCCTTCCTTTTTTTCCTTAAGATTTACTTTCTTTTTTTTTTTCATAATCATTCTTATACTGTAGTCAGTAAAACTTATCAAATGGCATTGTGAAGATGGCTTCCCCATGCTATAATGGCCTTTCTGATCATCATCCCTGCATTTCATTCAGCACCCTTGTGAAATGGAGGCCTCACAATGGTAATGGCGAGGTTTCCTACAGAACACTGTTTTTCACCTATTTACTTCAGTGGTATGGCACTGAGGAAGTGGTTATGGCTGTACTGCTGGTCATATGTTTCCCCAGGAGAAGTCCACCTACAGTAGACTTAGTTAAGGCATATTTGATCCTCCAGAGATTCCCTGTTCTTCTGACATCCAAAAGATATGACTTCATGTTGTAAGAAAGGTGACTCAATGTTGTAGTCTTCTTCTCAAGAGAGCAGAGTAGACCATGATTTGTTCCTCTGAGTCTAGATCCTTCCATTACCTGAGGAAGAAAGGGTAGCCTTACTTCCTCTCCTATTTCCTTAGCTAATAATTCAGAGAGAAAGAAAAAGTTATTCTTAACAGGGTGATGATATTAGAGTCTTCAAAATGAATTTGCACACCCTGCGTCCTCGTGCCCAGGAGGACTAGCAAGTAAGTCCTGCTCACAGGCACAGCGCCTGCCAGAGATGTTGAAAAATTCTGCACCAACAACCAGCTACTGTTGGTGGACTGTGGAGCAAATCTGTGAGGGGAGAAGTCCCACCTGCACTGTGCAGTTTTCTAAAACAAACAAGCAAACAAAAAAAAAGCAGTATCAGGCTGAGAACAGCCTGTTCACTGACCTCTGAGTCAATCAGGCTCATAGTTAAGGTAACCTACCAACCCACCACAATAAAAAAAAGCAAAACTGTAGTCTATAATTGCTCCTATCTGTTAGGAGTTAATTTTTCTTTTTATCCTGTCTTTCCAACTACTGAAGCTTGGTTAAAATAAACAGAAGTAGAAAAAAATGGAGTACTTCAGCAAGGGCTCTTTAGAAAATTCAGTAAGTCTTTTTAAAAAAAATTAAAAAAAAAAAGGAGATGCTCTCTGTGCACTGATGTGCTGCACTTTCCCGTTGGGAAGGCTGCTATGGAATCCTCAAGCAGTTTAGAGGTGTCATTGATTAGTCTGGTGCTGAGTGGTCATTTTTAATGTACTGTATTGTCCTCACCTTTGGCCATCGGGGCCCATCAGCTGCAAGACTGACAGGCTCTTTACTTCTTCTATTCAGTCTAAGTGGCTGGTTTAGCATACCTGCGTTTGCAACTCTGATCATTTTGCTCAATAAAAAGGTTGTAGCATTTCATGGTGGTCAGGGAAGCTTGGGCTGGCATTGCCACTGCAGTTCTGTTGAGTTTAGATTTTGGGCACTTGTGGTTTTATCCCTAATTCCCCGAAATTTTTACAAAATTTGTTTTAACAAGGTGAGTGAGCTTTCTGAACAGCAAATCAGGGATATCTCCATTTGCTTGAATCTCAGCACTGTGGGTGTTTGTATGGGTACAGAAGTGCCATAACCTGTGGGATGAACTTGGGGGTTTGCTTAGCTGGGATAAGAGAAGAAGAAATTGAATTCTTTGCTAGAAGAGGGGTGTTAGAGGAGCTAAGTTTTGTAGTTACTCCCTTCCGTAACTGCATCATATTTCCTTGCAAGCTTGGATGACTTCAGAATCTTTTTCACTAAGTCCCACTACCTATCACCTAAATGTATGAGGATCTTAGCTTGCATTTTCTTGAAGCACATTTCTTTGCCTTGTGGTTGCCAAGAAATACTTGGAAACACTGCTGAAGTGTCTACATAAGAGTTCTTTCCTTTCTTTTAAAGTGAATTAACAAAAAAAAATACAAAACCACAATGTAATTACCTTTTACATTTAATAAAATCTTATGATTTTAGAGAGACTGACTCATGATATTTGAATGCCAGGAGTTGGCAATACTGCTAGATGAAGTGTTAAATCACTTCAAGATCTGCCCTGATCATCAGCTTTATTTCACAAAGAACAGTGAGGAGACAATATACATATAACCAAAAAGTAAAGCTCATGCAAAGGTGTCATTATGAGATGGTCAAAGCGGTGTATCCTCTCCCTGAAAGAATTTTGACCTGAGAGTTAATATGTTAATAGCCACTCATATGTTACCTTCCAAGATCCAGGCAAAAAATATGTTTGAGCATCTCTTTCAAGATGATACTATACTACTGGAATGGCTTCCATTACCTTGTGCTGCAACATATTACTTGAAAGAGTCATAGCATTTAAATAGTGTTGCTCAAATAACACAGCCCATGCCCACCTGCTTTGGATATTGTTTCCCTCTTCTAAAAATCCAAAGGAAAGGCAGAAATGTTTTAAACTAAATATTGGCTCCTGTGCAGGTCTTATCACTTCCACTTCTCCCCCTTTCCCCCGAGCACAAAAATCTTTTATATTTGTGGTTTATATATGGTCTTGTGGTATTTTCTCTTGCTATTTGACTAGTTCTACCTTTATGTGGTATGCTCATGCCTCTGGGGCAGAGTGCAGTGGAGGAGGATGTTTAAAATTAGGTGCAAAATTATAGATCTTTGATAAAATGCTGATAAATCTTTATGTAATGTGTATTTAAAATCACTCAAAATCAAGAAATCCTCTTGCCAAATCACAAACCAGCAGTGCTGTTTCATACCACCAGAGCCCTGTTGGAAGAAAACACGCTGGATTTGGATGTTCTATCAAAACCTTCCTTGTTTCTAGATCCCACAGCCCTGTGAACAGAACATAAAATAATGATTTTAATTATAAGGTAAAATGAATATCATTAGATGTTATTGGGACAATTTCAGCTAAGCCTGTTTGGCCGACACGAGACGTGTATCATGAGACACAGAGAAGTTGGGGTGTGTAGGACATTACCTGTGTTGTAGGAAGAACGGGCTTCCTGCTGTGGAAGCTGTATTGTGCCTTAGAGGCACGTGCAGTGCCCTCAGCTAATAAACTGAAGGATACTTCTTCTAAATGAGCTCCAGTTAGCATAAATGGGTGAAAAGGGTGTAAATCACAAATATCGTTCAATTTATGTTAATAAAAAATTAAACAGTTTAAAAGCTGGGTCACTGGTTAATCAGAAATGCCATGGAAACAGCACCAGCTTTAGTAGCAATGATGAGATCATAGACAAGGGCTTTAAAAAAAACACTGAATGATTCTGTGAATTTCTTGCCTGCTGTGCTTAATATTTTTAATCTGAAATTAGTAATAAAAATATCTGTTGCTCTGGCAGATTTCAGGCGCAGGTTCCCAACACGAGGGGTAAAGCAAATGTCCTACTATCCGCTGCAAAGGCAAAGCTGTGCCGTATTTTTTCATAGGTATTTAAGGCCAAAAGGGACCATTACAGCCATGTAGTTTGACCTTCTGCATAACACAGACCAGAAAATTTAACTCAGTGATTGCTGCCCTTGGGCTAGATTTCAAAAGTGGAGAGAGATTTATTCCTTTCTTTTTTTCTTTTGATCCCTCAGTGTGTTCAACTGCCTGAATCTGGCTCTTTGTTAAAATGAAGACTGTAATTTTAGTTTATGTTTTGTTTTCAGAAAATGCATATATATATATATAAAAATACATAGGTGTGTGTGCAGACACACATCTAAAATGGTTTGCATTTGTAATAATAGTTGGCACCACCATAGAGATGACCTCAGATTTAAAAGGATATGTAGACTCATAGGAAAATTGGGAAAGAATGGCAGAAGGTAGCATGACCTTCACATGCAACTCATCATGGGCCTCTCTGGTGAAGTGTTTATACTTGATATTAAGTCAGCCCAGGGAGGGATTAGAGGCCTGCAGAGAGAAACAACTTGCCTCACCCTGAAGAAATTGCCAAAAATGTAATGTAGGACAGAGACTTCTCAGTTGGGGCTCATTTTAAAAAGGCAGAAGCAGGCCAGGCGCTCAGCCCTTTACAGGGAAGTTGAAAACTCCTTCCCTGTGCCTGCTGCGGGAAAAGGCTGGGTAGAAATATGCATGCTGAGGAGCAAGTGCAGAGCCGCCTGCTTTGCTACCCATTGCATCTGTGCTGGATTGAAGCTGTGAGGCTTTTATCTTTTGCTTCAAAAAGTTTTTAGTGAAAGCTCCCTTGAGATTATTTTACTTACCTTACGTGGGCTAAAAATAATTTTTAAAAAAGCCTGTAATTGCTTTACTTACTCTAAGGAGTATGGTAAACATGATAGGATATTGTGCAGACCTTCAACCATTTTGTGTTTACTGCCAGTGAAGACCCTTGGCCACCCTCAGAGAAACAATTTCTGTTAAGTGGCCATTAAGTGCTCTAGTCTGATTAATGAAGCAGACTTATTTATTGTCACTGGAAGTTGACCTGGAAGGCTATTTTAGAGGAAAACTGCAATGAAAAGTTATCACACTTTGGATAGGTAAATACTTAAGAAGTAAGACTATATAAAAATGAATTTTTGTTAGGATAGCTACCCTGTCTTTCACAATTCCCATAATAACCATGCCAGTCTGAATGACCTCCCAGTGGGCCTTTTTATTGATACTTCCCAGCAGGAGTTTCAGTCTGATAAGTAGGTCAGGATTCAGTTGGTCTGATTCCCATTTGAATGCATGACAAAACAGGAGGATTTCAGCTTTAATATCAAAAAAGTTTTTCTCTTTCATGTTCAGGTTATCTAATATCTGGAGGGCAGGTGCAGGGGTAAAAAAAATATCACAGCGGGGAGAAGGATAGTAAGGAAAAGAAGGTATTAAAATTTAATCCTCTGAGTGATAGCATGACTAATGACTCCATAATCTCTCCTCTGCCTTTTACCATCTACAATAGAGTTGTCCTGCTGCAGATAGTACTTAATGTCCCAAAATATTTTGTAGCGACCTTTAATTTATGAAGTGATCTCCCACTTATCATCATAGCGCTATCTTTTTGGAGTGGAAGAGAGGGTGTGTTGATACATTCTGCCCTCCTCCACAAAAATGCAGAAGGTCCAGGGGGCAAAACTGAACTTGCTCTGACAATTCCTGCTTCTCCCTTTTCTCCACGCACCGTGTCCTGGGAAGGGAGTTCATGCAAATTTCCCTGTGCCCCTCTGGCACTGGGAAAGGAAATTTAATCTAATTTACTAATTCACCCATAGGCTTATGATGAATAGAAAATGAAGAGGTGTGTCATCTTGTCCGGTGAAGTTGGGGGTGATGAGCTGAAACCAACAAATATATTACAAAAAAGATAGCAAGCTGGACTAAAACCAAGTTCTCATTGGTGGATTATTAGTCCACTGTTCATTATGATGTCTAGTTTCAATCCTAATGAGGTGGAACTTGATGAGATAATTACTTTGAACTATAGGATTCTGTTTGCCCACAACAAAAGCTTATAGTATGGTATCATCTCATCAAGCCCTTCCCTTTTTCTCGAAGGTTATTAGTTTTCTTTTGAACGGGATGTTTGTATTTTCTCATTTAATGAAAATGGCACAGTGACTGGAGATACCTGGTACCTATCAGGATTTACCTAAAGGTAACCACCATCTGCAGATAGTTCCTACTCAGTCTGGTAGAGAAGAATCTCAAAAAAGGAATGTCAAGGGGATATTTAAGGGCAAATCTGGTGCAAAGTTGGTGCCGTGTGTACTGTCTGGTACCAAGAAGATGAAGTGAACTAATATGATTGGAACATTTTTTGAGTCACAGGTTTCACAGAGCATGGACCTACATTATATAATTTCTGCAAGGTGAATTGCAGTATATGGAGGTTGCAGGTTCAGCTAACTGTGGCTCACAACATCATTGGTGTGTAGTAAAGATGCCTCAGGTCTCTCTTGCATCCCACCTTTGCTGACCGTTTGTTTCAGCCTAGAATATAGGAGCATTTGTGAGTATATGAATCAAAGAGTTCCTGCATTTTATTGCTTTGACCCATGGTATTAGGATATGTATAATATTTCACCGAGCAGTTACTCAAAGTTATAGGGGTTTTTAAATCCTTTTTCCAAAAAGGGTGTGATGTGCTGGTTGAGCCTCTTCACTTTGCTCAGGAACCTAGAATTGCTGGATTTACCATCATTCGGTAAGGAAAGGGGATGAAGGAGACTGCCTTCAGACTAAAAATAACAGAGGATTTTTCTGTGGGTTCCAGTTTGAAGGATGCAGCAATATGTTACAGGACAAGCAGTTTGGTACTTGCTTATCTTTTTCTCCACAAATATCACAGACTTTGGATGAGTCACTAATTTTTCCCTGATGAAAGCTTCTTAGTTATAAAATCAGATTGACACAATACAAATCTCATGGGGATGTCAAAGGGCCAAATATATTCATATTTTCATCTGAGGAGAGCCTAAGATTGAAGGAGCTCTAGAAGAGCTGTGTTTATAATAATCAAGAGAGATTCACTGAGGGAATGGGAGGGTGTGTTGCAATGTTGTAGAACTAAGGAAAAATAAGGAAAAGAAGCAAAATGCATTAGTAGTTAGGATGGAAACAAAATTTAGCAAATTAAGAAAGGAATCATCAAAAAATAAAATACCATCCTATGTACTTTAAAATGTGGGGGAAAAAATAAAGGCACATATTTCTTCCACTTGTTCATATCTCACAGCGGTAATGGTGTTAGTATAGAGCAGTGGCTTCTTTGTATTTTGAAGTCCTTGCTTTTATCCACAGGGACACAGACAGGGCATGGACTAGCTCCATAACAAGACCAGAGGAACTGCCATGCTGAGTCAGACTAACTTGCTGTCTTGTCTCCACGTCCCTTCCTGGCCTTTTAGCCAAAATCAAGTGTAGTATCCATTCTTGTCAGTTTTATGCCAGACATATCTTCAATTTGAGGACTTGATGTTAAATGGGTCTGGGGAGTGGGAGCTTGACTTGGAGCTTGCTCTGTGCCTTGACCTAGCAATGCGTGCCCCCCGGAACAGGACTGGGTGATGGGAGGAGTGAGCACTAGCGAATGCAGAGACAAAAGTGTATAAGCAAGGCAGGTATGCAGCAATATTTCACAACAGTATTTTCCCAGCCTCCAGTGACTCGTGGTTCAAGGACTTTCTGAGCCAAAGCGAGTCTTTGTGTAAACTCTTTTCCATTAATTTTCCTGGTTTTTCTGAGCCAGGTAAATTTTAACATTCTGCAGCAAGGAGGGTGCAGCAACCCTCTTGACACACTGTGTGAAGAAGCATCCCTTTCTTTTGGCTTTGAAACCCCTACCTGCCTTTTCCATTGATGCTCCCTAGTTCTTTTTTCGAAAGACATAGAATAACCCTTCTTTCATTCACCTTCTTTGTGGGCGACTTACTTATGATTTTAAAGATCTGTGTTGTGTCTCTTTAAAAAGTTGTAAATTATGGTTACAATATGAATACAGTTAATTTAGTTTAATGGCAGCCTGTGTAAGAAAAAAGCTAGCAGGAAGTTAAAACAATGATACATCCTTCAACAGACATTTCAGTGTGATTAAGAGACAATACAGGAGCTATTAACTGTCAGGCTGCAATGAAGTTAAATAGCTTGTTTTGTTTTTACTGGAAAGCAGAAGGACTATAAAGAATTTAAAATGTCTTTCAGATCAGGGCAAAGGAGTTGCTAAGAAGCTATTTCCTCATGTAAAAACCTTACTGAAAGGTCTGAGGAGCTTGAACCTCCTAAACTCTTTTCATGGGGAATAGGTAGGAGAGTTGTGTAGAGAGACCATTTATAGCTCTAAAACTCTTTTTCTTTGAAGTTTTGTCCTGTTCTTACAATTCAGACAGACAATACTGTGGTACTTGCTCTTTGTTAGAACGGAGGGAAGAAATAGAAGTACTGAACCCTGTCAGACTCACATGGGTAAACCCTGTTGACATCTAGGGCATTGTAACCCATGCCAGGGCCCAAGCAGAGAAGTTCCCAGGGGAACTGGTGAAGATTCAGGTTTTGTCAGTTGAGGAGATGCAATGAGGACACTATGGAGGGCATGGGTGTTCGGGAAGCCCTCCAGGCATTGTTTTCGTTTTCATATATTTTTAATGGTTTCAGGTTTTTGCCTCCAGGATAGATACGGTTTAGGGAACTCGTAGAAGCATGCAGCATCTCTCAGAAACCTCAGTCTACATTTCTTTAGAGTTTAATACCTTTGTTGGCATTAATATTTTTTTATTAAATGATATTTGGGGTTTTTTTACTTGTCTGCATGCTCTGGCACTGGTTGCGCTGAAGAAACTTCCGTTGCTGTAATCCTGACTTTTTGTGTATAAATGCTATTTTCTGTTTTAGCCAGAGGTGTTAAGGCAAGATATAGCTGACTAGCTGCAGGTACTTTTCAACACTAGTGTCTCCTAACTAATCTTCAGATTGGTGTCAGTATCAAATTTGCAGATGTTTAACCATGGGTCCCAGTGTGGCCCAGTGTGCTATTTGGAAACTCAGTAAGATTCATCAATGAAAGAAATTTCTGAATTACACCTTCATTAGTAAAGTTGGTGCTTAAAAATTTCTCAATAGAGTGACTATACCAAATGTTGTTATAGTTCTCATTTCATCTAGATTGTCCCCCAACCAAAGGAACTCAGCTAAATCCATGAACTATTTCTTCACATGCAGCGAAATGTTACAGCTGTGGAGAAGTCATCATCATCTGTGGAGGAGGTGATCCCAGCTTTTGCTGTGCTCTGAAATGCTGTACTAATGTTTTTTGTTCCCCCTCCCCCTGCCTCTGCTTTGAGCCCTGTGAAGAAATTACTTAGGGAGTTGTTGAAACATCTACCTTTGGAAATTCAAGCCTGGAGTCCTCAATCTTAATTTCTTCAGTTACTGCAACCAGCAGTGGCCAAATGTACCCATAGCATCCACAGATGGCAGCAGCCACAGATACCACGTGGGGTGACTGGCCCAGGGACTCCTGCCTTCATTGCATGCTCATGAAGAGGTGTCCCTCACCCTCTTCTGTTACATAACCTGACCCCCTCAAAACTGGATCCCAGCCAATGTATTTGCCCCACACGAATAAGGGGACCTTAACCTCGTACTCCCATCTACCTCTCCCATCCCTGCAAACTGTCACAGTCACATCCCTTCACTAACATTCTTTTGTACAAAAACAGATTAAGCCCATGTCCGGTTTGTGTCAAAATATACTTGCAGATGCTTGATAAAAGTCTGTAGCCACGATACTGTTCTCTCTGTGTTGCAACTATTTGCATGTAAGATGCCCGTGTGTGAGTATTGCCAAACATTTGAATTAGAGATTACGGGGATTGTTAGGCACTGCTTCTGGCAGTAATTGAGGAAGGCAGGCTCAGGAGCCTTGGCTGAGCACTTGTCACTAAACCTGCACTTCCTTCCTTCTGCCCGGCTTCCTGCTCAGCTCCGAGAGTGTTTCTGATCTGGGCAACCGGTTATTGACTCAAATGTCTGCCTTTTATTCTTGGTTGAATCTCCGAGTGTTTCCAAGCTGTGGTATGCTGGCTGCTCGTGGCACAGAAGTGTGTTCAAAATGCTACCTGGCTGGAGAAGAGATCGATGCTCCCTTCCCAATGGTGGTCCCTGCTGCTGCAGAAACTGTCACAGGGAAAAAAATGCATGGATCTGTGGCTTTGCCACAGATTTGCTTTGGCCGTTTTCCAACTGGGAGAGGTTAGAAAACAGTCTGGCAGCAGCTTCCACGAGTCTTTCATGTCCGACAGACTGGACCAGGTGGACCGTTTCACTCAGGAGTTCATGTGTTTTGCCAGCCAACTTCTTTTCTATGCTTAATGACTTTCGTAGCACATTCTGGGCAGCTCCAGTTAATCTCTTCCTTTCATCCTCCTGTGATCTCACTCAGTTTCCTGGAGGATGAGGTGTGAAGGTGCAGTTGGCCTCTTCTGTACTCCAAACCCTTAGGCTGCCAGTGCTGGAAAGAGGAGCACATGGTAGCGCTACAGCTTATGCCTAATTCTTGAGTGGCTCCGTGACTGGAGAAGTACCTGTCCTTGGAGAGGGCATTCCTCCATTGGAGAAATCCTGATAGCATTGATATTCCAATGCAAATTTTAAATTATAAACTCTGACCTGTGTATACTAAAACACTCATCCAGTTACATGCTGAATTTATGCAGGATTGTTTTAGAAAAGAATGTGGAAAAACATGCAAATATTCCTAGAGAATAAATGGGCAATTACTGTATTTCTTATGTAAATAGAATATAGAATATACAGATGGCTGGTTTAGTGCCTACCGCTGTATTGGCAAATGCAGATAGCTGCTTCATGTACATATGTGTAACAGTAATTGAATATTAAAATTGAATAGTCATGTAGCACTGAGTATGTTCTCCCTCATTTTAAAAAATCTGGCCTGCTTTATTTAGGCAATATATTGCTATTCTTTTTGGAACGTCTGTACAATATTTACTGAATTCATAAGTCAAAATATGAATTCAGTTTTCACAAATTGAAGCACGCTTACCATTTCTGTGGTCTCATCTTGTTTGCATTTAATAGAAAATTCACAAGTTGAATAATAAATTTCAAGAGAGAAAAGCATTTCACAAAAGAAGTTCATAAAGATGTCTAACACAGAGACGATACATCAGATGGAAAAGTCCTCAATATGCTGGAATAATTATAAACTCCTTTTAATAAAATTTATTAATGGGATTTTTCAGATGTGGCTTAGGATACTCACACAGAGCATTTAATAAGCTAAAGTCTATAAACACTACATCTAGAGACTGGAATCATTATTTGGACCATCTTTAAAAGTTCTGCCATTTATTCAATAGTCTATAATGGGCTTTATGAGCTGTAGGAGTTCATTATGCAAATACCTATTGAAGATTTGTATGGACCACAATTAAAAACATAGCTGGAGAAAATGTGTTGGTTTTTACATGCCCAGTAGGCAGGCTCTGAAGTGAAGTGCCTCCACTGCCTCACATTATTTTAGTACCAAACTAACTTAAGAAAATTACGTTTTCACTGTGCATACCTGTGTTGCCTTACCTTCCCTCTCTTATTTTATTTCCAAGCCTAACAGTTAAGGTCTACCGTTGAATCAGGACAGAGAGTGAGACATGCTTTCACTATTGCATGTCATTTTTAGGGCACGTTCTTCTGAGACCTTTTTTTGCCAGCATCTTCAATAAGGTTATATCTTCAGATGTACCTATGTGTATAAACTTAAAATGGCCAAATTTCACGAGAGATTTTAAAAAGAGTAGCTTGTCAAGCCTGGGGTGTCAGTAACTTATCTCCTTGAAACCTTAGGAAACTGAACTTGTGGCAAGGGTTAACTCTGCAGATGCCAGCAAAGATATTAACAAATACTTGCCTTCATTCTTCCTTTTGTACACAATTGCAGCATTTCACTTGCCTGGAGTATGATCGGATCAAAAGAGGAGTACAAAGGAGCACTGTCCCCTTCCACTGTTTTTTATGGAACCTGAGTGTACTGAGTTTCCTCTGAGATTGACCATAAAAGACTTAAGGCTTTCCCTGCCTTGCATTTGCCATTGGTGGGGGAGGCATTGTCTGTCACGTGAGGTGCAAATAAAGGCTGTAAGAGTCGCTTCAGGACGCTAATATATAAAATCTTCACCCTGCAGAGTTATCATTCTAGTGTTAAGTTGCAAATGAAGTGGAAAATCTTCTGTGATAACAAGACATAATAGTGTAGCAATTGGATTGGGGGCTTTGTGCCCTGTTTTTTGTGTCTTACGAGAAATCATTACTTGTATGAAATGGAGAATATTTTCTTCTCTTTCGTGGCAGTGGTATGAATTTTATTTTATAGATTATGGTTATTGCATTAAGCTTGCTCATGTTCTTACCTAAAAATATTAGCAGTAACATTACAGGTGATGTGTTGTTTTGTACTCTTTATCTGTAGATCCCACAACAATATAAGATGAAATTACCCTTGTGCTGGAAACTAATAGCATATTTTGTGTTTCCTCCCCTAATGTTGCCAGATTGTATTAATCATAAATGTCAATGAAGTCTCCAGATGACTTCCTGACTTTCGACAAAAGGCCTTCATCTCAGTCTCTTAAATTCCAAGGTCAAGGGGAATGTAACATTCAGAATAATTATTAGCATTATTTTACCTTGACATTTCAGCCCTGCTTTCAGTTTAGCATTCCAACCAGGCAGTGAAGACGAATGTCATCTTTCGATTCACTGGAGGGAATTGCCCCAATTAAAGCTGACTTTAAGGATATCTAAAGCCCTGTATTAACATGCTGTCCTGTTTTTTAGCAAGAAATACTTCGTGAAGGAGAGAAACTTTCATTAAAAGCATTCAAGATTTACTGTGACAAGAACAAGCAATTTTTGAATTGCAGTTTTCCCCCTAGGCTAGGATAATAATCAGTGCTTCTCATTTTCAGAGGAGTCAGTGGTTGCGCTGCCCTAAAGATTCTTTCGCCTTTTGTTTCAGCTAAAGGTCAGAGTTATAATTTTGTCTCATCATGAACTATTAGTGGTACCTTGTCAAAACCTTGTTACGTCTCCAGGATCTTGCGCCCATCCTTTGTACATACCTGTATTTACTTAATTTTTTTAACATCATATCAGGTAATAGGGACAGAATATGTTTATTGTGGGGTTTCTCCCAGCAAAGAAAAATGTTTTTACCAAAGCACAGATGAAAAGAAGACACAACCACCATGCCACACACAACCCCACAGCTATTTGACCTTGACTGGGTGGAGAGCTGGCAGTCTGATTCAGTCAAACAATTTTACTTACTCACTTCCTGCAAACTTGATGGCCCTTGAGATTCTGGAAGTCTGTTTTGATAATGAGGTAAATAATTGTATGAACATCATTCACTGTAAATTGGTTAGAAAGCAGGTGCATACAGACGAACGACAGACACCAGTTAGTCTTCAGACGGTGGGCTTTTTTGGTACAGTACAGAGAATAAATCGAGTTCCTGTGATGAGAACCATTTATTTCAATAGTGTTGTTCCCATTCGATCCGTGGCAAAGCTTTGCTGTAGAGAAAAAAATGGAGCCACACTGCAAAAGGATATACAAGACTGCGTAACTTTAGCTCTCTGTTCTTCTTAGTTGCTTTCCCTGCTACACTATGCCTTTCTGTGAAACCTTGAAGATAAAATTGTTTTGCATGTTTTGGGCTGTAAGTCATGGCTACTCTCCAGCTGATAGCAAATTGCTATTTGCATCTGTTATGGTTGTGTGCCCAGTGTGTGATTTTACACAACTGCTGTGGCCCGTACTGTTTCAATGGAAGTGAAATTTATTGACTTCTAGTTAAATTTGACTTTGGGACTTCACCTAACTGGAAAGTAAATTGATTGATGCTGACACTCCTTTTCCTCTAACCTCTAGCTCCATGCAGATTCATACTTGAAATGCTTTTGTCTCCAGCACAAACATGCTCTTTCTCTTATTCTTTCTTTATTTTTAACTAGAAATCTTGCATGAATATCACATGAACATATAGTTCACTGCATAGATGTGTAACAATCCGCAAAGTTTTTTCCCCCAGAATTTTCAAGCAAATTTGACATTGCTTTCTACTTAAATGCTGTAAATTTTGACGTGGCTTGTAGTTAAAAGTCTAATTGTACACAAATGTCAGAACACTTTCTATGAAAAGTTGGTTAAGCAATGCACCTCTGAAATTTATCGCGGAAGTCCCCAGGAGTCTCGAGTCCCTTTCCAATTTCCCTTTCCTTCCCTGCTTCCTCCTATTAGACATTTACTAAGGATAGCTGACTGATCTTTAGTGAGTTTATGGCCAACAGTTCCTGACCCATTTTAAACTGGCTTTCATTGACTTAAGCAGCACGGTGATTAATTGTGCTGATAAGAGAAGTGGAAGCTGCTTTCCTCCTGCCTGTCAAGCTTAACAAAAGCAGTGAATCTGAAAAACATGGCAGAGATAGAGAATTGATACTGAACCCTGTGGAAATGATCCTGTGCTTTCTCAACTAAGGATCTGGCCCATTTTGTGAAATAGAATTAAATTTGTTCACTTATTACTTCATTACGTAGGTGCTGCAGTAAAGCACATACGCTGCATGCATATATACATGTAAGGATATAAAAGAAGCTGTTGCTGGTCTTTCACATCATAATTTTTACTGAGTACTATCTGGTGTTGAAAGGGTGTAAAAAACATTCCATTGAACATCTATATTTTTCCTTTTTTTCCCCTTTCCCTACATTTAAAACGTACTTTTAAATTTTGTAACAATGTTTTTGCAGTTATCTGAATGTCTCATTAGTGCTAATCTACCAGATGGGACCCTGGAGAGTGGGAAAGAGAGATTCAGAAGAGCTAGCTGCAACCCAGCAAAGCAAGGTTTTCTAGATCCCCTGTCGTCCAGCTGCTTTGTATCACCTTTTGGGGAGGGCTGTCTCCTGGGGTTTCCTCTGTATTCCTTCAGGATTACCTGACCCCATAAAATTAAGCTTTCTCATACTAGCATTTTTCTTTGATGTCTCCAGCAAGCATGTTTCCGAGACTAGTGGTTTTGAGGGCTGAGAACACAAATCTGTCGCTTTCCAGCATGCTCTTATTTTTGCACAAGCAATGCATGTTCTTTCCTAGCAATGCACTGCAGCCCACAAATTCACCTTTTCAGGAGACCATGCTCTGGTGCCATTTCTAATTTAATTAGTTCTTTGTACAGTCCCACTTCTAAGCCCTTGGAACCTAAAGCTTGGGAGATAATTATTTCCATTCCTGAAGAGGGGTCTTTGCATCTTGTGGGTTAAGTGTTTAATGTTTCAGCTGGAGATTGGTAAGCGTGAGAACAGAAGCTGAACGGAATGTATTGTGTTCAGTGCCCATCCATTTTAAATAATTTTCCTTTTGGCCCTAAACTTCCTTTTTTTAATATAAAAAATATCTTTGGAGTTTCCAGTGAAGAGGAACTAGAGATTATTTTTCCCCCTCTCAACTGGAATAAATACAGGAGGAGTGTCTGGCTGATAATGGATCTGCAGCAACACAACTCCAAGGCCCTCATTGTCTGTGTTTTTCATTAAGTGATGTATGTCTTCACAGTAATATAGAAATGTTAACAAAGGAGTGCTGTTAAGTGTGGAGGAGCAAATAGATTCAAATCTATTTTTGGAGTCAAATAAATTTTCTTGAAACATAAAAAATAAAAAATTACTCTATGCTGACAAGAAGTTCTAAAAAATCAGTCTGTTGAGGTAATTTGTATGTGTATACACACACAGACAGGTATTCTGGTCTGGCTTTTTAGTTTAAGACTGTTATAAAAGTGGTTGAAAACAAAGGGAGTTGTTTGGGAGCACTGCTTCAGTGAATCAAAACTATTAGGGATTTTACTGTTGTGAAAACAGGGTTTATTTAATAGGCCTCTCCAAAGTTTTTTTTTCCTCTGCCTCCAAGCCAGAGTGGACACTGGCATGTAAGATGATTGCAGGCTGTGAATTTTCAAAGAGGTTTAAAGTAACAAGACCACCCCAGTTGCTCTGCTAATGCTGCTGCTGCTGCTGCCCTTAGAAAGAATTCTATAAGTGTTTGAATTGCAGAGGCAGCAAAGTAATTGAGGAGACTTGTTCAGGAAGCAACTTATGAACGTTTCCTTACCGGAGAGCTCTTTGGTCAAGAACATGAAAGCAAACGTAGCTGAAAGAAACCTAGTAAAAACCTTAATGTAACAGCACTGATTTTCTGATTTGTGTTTTTCTGTTGTTTTTTTTCCTCTTCTTCTGTTTTAATATATCCTCTGTGCTTTTTCTAACAAATTACAATATTCCACCCATTGCCTAAGAAGTTTAAAAAAAAACAGTTGAGCAATTAAACAGGTTTCCAGCAGCTTTGGTTACAAAGCCATTGGGCTGCATGGACAATATGCTGGCAACAAACAACTGATGTAATTTAATGAGGTATAACTGAGTAATTTGGGGCATCCAGCAGGTTTTTGCTATAAGGGGCTACATCAGAAGGCCTCTTTAATAAGTATCCTGTGATTGGCTTTCGGAGTTGTCCTCACAGAGCAGTTATGAAATGCATTGTGCTGATGCTGATCTATGGGCCCTGAGCTCCTGCTTTTCACCCATTTAATTAATTAGATAAAAACAGAGCCAGAGGATAAGTGACTCTAAGGTCTCATACTTTCTTTTCGCATTGTATTACTTACAAAGAACTTGAACAGAGAGAAGATGACCTTGCTTGTAATTGTAACATTCCTTATTTTTTATTTAATATGAGCAAAAATCTTTTGTCCTTTACATTCACATACTCTCAGAGTTATGGGTAGTGAGTTCCTTTAGATTTGGATCCTTCTGTAAGGAAGATTGTGTCCGTCTTCCATTGCACAAATGGTCATCAAGTTTCCTGAACTCGTGTCTCATTACAGTAATAGCTCTATTTCAAGAGAAGTTAGTGTTGCACACTTCATGACGCTGTTTATGTACTCTATCTATGGGTCTGAAAACATCTGTGATGTGATTATTAAAAGTACAGTAATGGCCACTAAACTGAAAACCGCAAAAAAGAACATTTTTGCACTTTTATTTTTCAAAGACCAAATTGAAATGCATCAATGCATATAATAGCCATTTGTCTAGTGTGAACTGCCATGAGGTCCATTTTTTCACATGTTGGTGGTATGTGAGTCCATAATGGCCTGGCTCCAAGAAGCCCTCCCTGCTTTTGGAGGGCCAGATGTTTGGAAGAGTCCTTCCTAGAAAGCAAGTCTCGTCGATCAAACCTGCTCAGATCTTCCCCAGAGACACTCTTCTCCCAGGAAAATGCCACTGTAGAAGTGATATGTTAATTGGCTTAGTTTAAGAATATTGCATTTAAAAATCAATAGCTTGTACTAATATGTAAATATATTTGGGAGAGGTTTTGGGTGGGGTTTTTTTTTTCTAATAGCTTTGGGTAATCATGCCTCAGCTGGCAAGATGACAAGAGAGCTGTGGAGATGCTGCAAGTGCAGCGCTGCAGCGTAAGCAACAGGCAGGTACTTTGGAGCGGTCCCCGAGATGCCCGCTGCCCCTTGGAGCACCGCTTGCGAGTGGCCTGCGAGTCAGCACCCACATCCACTGCCCTCCTTAGGCGAGCTGCTGGGCTCGGCTGCTCTCTCCACCAGCTGAGGAGGAGCGAGGCAGCAACGAGGGAATTTCTGCCTTAGGGAAGTGCAAAATACGAGTTTAAATGTATGGTGCCTATTACTGGCTGTTGGTATAGATGTGTGTGTGTGTGTGAGGATAGGGAAGGGGTGTACTGGAAGCTTCCTATGTCCCGTGTTTTTAATGCCTGCCAGAGGGTGCCTGTGATTGAAAAAGGTGCTGCTTCTTCCTTGAAATCTTGAAGTGGGTAGGAGAGAAGAGAGTATAGGCCTCTTACAACTGAAATCACTGCAGTGAGCAAAGATGGCACTTCCAAAATATCAGCAGCTGTTGAAATACACATCATGCCGACCAGCAGGTAGCTGATGGGAGTGCTCTCCACAAAATGCTAGTTTTTAGTCCTGGTAATACAGCATCAGTTTGATCAGTTTGCTACAAAAATGTGTTCCACTTCCAAAATGTGCCCAGTAGTTTGAATCAGTACCGTGACTTCATCAGTTCACTAATATTTGAGGTGTTTTGTTTCTAAAATTTACACTGTTGGCTTTTGACAATTTTTTTTTTTTACTGCTGTGTTTCAACCTGATTGCTTTCAAGCCCTGACTGTTTTGTAAATGATTCTTACTACTACTTTACAGAGAAGGTCCATAGGTGGTTTTCTATCATATTCATGAAGATGATAAGAAGAAATCTGTTTCCTTAACTTAACCTTACTGACTGAACCTTAAAAGTAATATGTTAATCAACACCCAATTGCTTCAATATTTATGCTGAAATAATATCTTGTGACTGGAACTCCTTTTAGATAGGTGTGATTTATAATCCATTAACTTAAAGTGTTGGAGGATGAAAGTAGATCTGGTACTTTTGACAGAGTACTCAAAACACCACCTATAAACCAAGACTGAATGAGGATTTAGGTGGCTATGTCCCTTTACCTGTGAGCAGTCATTTTTGAAAAGCACTGTATTTCAATCAGATAGTAAAACAATAGAGACCTACATCGGCTTGCGTACATAGGCCATTATGGAAACTGTGCTGGAAAGTTGCTTGGAGGTTAGCCTGATGATGTCTGGTTGCTTGTTCGATTTTGAGAGATTTTTTTTCAGGCATAGATGCTCAAGTTATGTACAGATACAAAAGCAGTTATAAGCATTGTAGTCAGGCAGTCGAAATTATACACGCAGAGTAGCTAGGGAATATGTTTTACATGGGCAGCTACTTGAAACGTTTTGCAAGTGCTTCTTAGGCACCTACAGAAAAAAAAAAGCTAACAGAAAAACAAAAGTCTGGCATTGCTCACTCTAAGAGCTGAAAGCCTGGGGTTGGAGCCAAAGGTCTAAAATAGAAATGGGCAACATAACAGTCTTTTTTGGTGATTAATATAAAGCCTCTGTTAGAGTTCCTAACTCAGATCAGTCCTAAATATAATAGCAGGTGAGCTAGGAAACAGTGGAGAGAAACTTGTGAGAGAAAGAGCAAATGAGCTGCATTTTTCTTAGTAAGCTCTATCAGAGAACTGACTCACTGACTAAAACTGGTTAAACCAGGATGCTCAAGCCTTCAGGAGTTAGATGCCTTTACAGGCATCTGTTTAAGGAAAACCCACACCTTTCATTTTAAAAAAATGCCATTCTACATTAGTGGGCCAAATTGTCTTATCCAGAAAACTTTGATCAAAAACTTTGGTGGTTCTTCAAAGCTGATCCTAACCACTGTGGGTGGAAAGCCAAAGTGAAAAGTATGTGAAGGTTTTTCATACCTCCTGCTTGCCTTTTAGTTGGAAATGCCAGAAGAGGGGCTTTCTCATTTCCTGTGTGGTTGTTTCCCCTGTTTCTCATCATACTTAGAGTCCTTGGTGAAAAGGGGATTGTGGTTCATGATTGTGAAACCTCTTTGTTGTTCAGAGAGCAATGTTACATGAGCAAAAGGGTGATCTGTGCTAAGAAATAGGTGATATTATTATTCCTTCTGTGTTTTTCCACCACTAGGATGAACTCGGGCTTATCAGTGAGAAGTACTGAGGCTGTAGTCTTCAGTACAAGTGCCCTCATCTCATCTGTACTTAATGGAAGTTAATGATGCTCAGCATCTCACAGGACTTGCCTTCATACCCTGGTTTAAAAGAGGGGTTAAGTAGGTTACAGGAGTGCTTTCTGCTGTCTTAAACGTCATATTTTCCATCCCCCAGCCTCAGAGACAAACTAATTTGGGAAGAGTCCTGAGTGGTAATAAAGGGAGGCAAAACTGTACCCGGTCGAGCCTCCCTCTGTAAAGGCAAGGAAAGCACTGTTGACATGTGAAGTCAGTCAATTCAAGGGGGAGTTTAAGTGCTCTCCACTCATCCGAAACTGTCTCAGGAAGTTTTATGAAACTCCACAAAGGCAGTTTTAAGTTTGTAGTGGGTGGGAAGACCCAAGAAACTGGGTGGAGTGGTGAGAAAATTTTAAGAATAGCTGGCAATTAATCTTAGCTCCTGGGACTTAGGGACTTTCCAATGCTGGCAGGTCTCAGTATGTGTGTTGTTATTCAGGCTACATGCCAAGAATATTTAATGCTGACTGCCGAGTGTGTTGGAGAAAAGTCATTGTGCAGGCACTGTCACTCAAAGGAAATACGCCACACCATAATCATTGGTTCAACAGTCATTTTGCAGACAATGAACGCTGACATTTGGATAGCAAATGGAAGAAATAGTAAAAAAAGGTGGGTGGGTGGGTGGGGAAACCTTTGTCTTTTTGGTAGTTAAAACCATTAAATCTGTTAGTATACATTGTCTGTACATGGGTCCTGAGATGCTGTTGCAGTTGTGATGACAGTGCTGTGAGAGGGTGTTAGGGCACATGGGGAAAAACTGATTGTTGAAATAACAATGGCCCTTTGTGGTGAAAAAACACTGTCTCTGTCCTGAAAAAATGTACAACATAAAGCAGCAAAACCAGAGAAAAATGAATAAAAGGTGGCAGAAAAGAGGAAAACTTAGTTTGGGTGTAATATAAAGATGTGAGTTGCCCTGCAGATTTCAGCTGAGCCTGGACTTCAGACCTTATTTTGTGTAATGTGCTACCTGTTAGTTGTGACAGGCTGGGATGTGCCCTTCCCACTGCAATGCGTCAGTGAGTGTTTATGGAATAAGTGTATTTAGAGAGCTGGGCTGAGTGGGGAGACTGACTGAGTGAATGAAGAGATGGGGGTCTCTTCCTGAACTGAGCCGGGCGAAGACACACGGCTATGGGAAGTGTGTGGACGTGGTCACGCTGCCCCTTTAGGTCACACCATGCCAGTTAGCCCCTGCTTGTTGCCCATGTATGTCCATTCGAGGAGCTACCGAGGCACCCCAGCAGCACCCGGGGCCACCCACACTGTACACTGCATGGGGTGCCCCTGACAGTAAGCAGCCATGCTGGCACTCCCTGGTAGCTTGCCTGCACCACATGCATGCTGCACCCGCCGCATCCCGCCTGTCACCCTTCAGCCCTGCCAGGGTGCTGGGGCAGCTCCGGGTGAAGGGGAGAAGCAGGAGACAGGCAGACAGGCAAACACACCGCAGCGAGCAGCAGCCTCTCAGTGGTTGCTGCAGGGCCAGTCGGCTGTCTTATCTTTGGGACTTGACTTGATAACCCCGGCGCCAGCGCCAGTCTCTTGCAGATTATCGGCTAGTCACTGCCTTAGATGTGCAGGACAGGATCACTGCCACACTTTGTCGCGGTCCTTGAGGGAATACATAGTGCTCCAGGGCACTTTGAGAATGGCCTCAATTATTAATAACCATTAAGATTTTTTTCTGTCAGACTCTAAAGTCTTGCTGATCATCATGCATTATTTATACACCCTAGTGCTGATTGCACCAGCTCTGTATCATCAGCCTTCCAGTGTCTACCTTTCTGGCTGGCATCCTTTTTCCCATGCAGTACCCCCTGCTACACCACAGGTGTAGTGTTCTGTCTGATCAACAGATGTATTCCCTGTTCCCCCCAATCATAGTCTAGTGACTTCAGAAAGTTCAACCATGTTCTTAGTTTATTCAAGATGTGTTTTGTGGTAAAGGACAGCTAAAGGAGCTGAAGGATGTGCCGGGCTCAACTTTGGTGGCTCAAGGTTGTGGCCTGTGGTGGTAGTAAGAATGGCGTTTTTCACCCCATCCTTTCTGATGTCCAAGACATCTTTCTCCTCATCCAACTGGTGATGAGGTTCCCCCCACCCCCGCCCCGCTTTTCAGTGACAGCTTGATGCACATCCATCAGCATCATGGCTTCCTTCCCAAAGATGACATGAGACATGTTGTTCTGAAGGCAGGATCACCTCCAGCTGGGAGAATTACTATTCCTGGTCTTGATAAAGCTCTCTTTTTTTATCCATCATTGGAATCCAGCCTGTATGTATTCTTTTGACAGCTTTTCCCTCCCAAAGAGATC
Source organism: Gymnogyps californianus (assembly GCF_018139145.2). Lineage (NCBI taxonomy): Eukaryota > Metazoa > Chordata > Aves > Accipitriformes > Cathartidae > Gymnogyps > Gymnogyps californianus. Next base: position 100,871,853 of record NC_059472.1, read on the forward strand.
CTATTTCTGCCTGAAAAATACCGCCAAACTAGAACCGTTTGGGAATTTTTCAGGTGGATACATAGATGTGGCCATTGCAAGTTGCCTATTTGAAACTGCAGTCCTGTGCACACTGCGTGGCTATGTTAATGCAGGCCTTGCCCCGTTTCTAGCATTCACCACACAACGGTGACTCACAGCAGGCTCTGTGGGAGGCAGTCTCAAATGCGAGTTGTCTGGAATGCCGGTTATGTGGAGCCTTCGTGGAGGTCCCACGGGGGACAGGATGCTCCTGAGGTTTAATCTGTTGATGGAGCAGTGGAGGCCCCTTCATGTCTTTGTCACTGTGGGCGGATGGCGTTGTGTCTCCTGGATGCCACCGGAGCACTCTGCAGAAGCAGCTGAGGAAACCAGTCCTAGCAAGAAGAATGACATGGGAGAAGCTTAGGTTAAAGAAAAGGAGCAAGCAACAGAATAAGAAGAGATTGGAGCAAATGATCAATGTGCAAAGCCTCCAAACTGAGATCTAGATACTGAACTGAGCAGATGAAGTGAATAAGCAAAGAGGGCAGGGTCACAGGTACTGAGAGTGATAAGCATCTGTCTAAATAAGTCTGTTGTCCATTGGTTATTAAAAGAACACAAACAAAAAAAAGGAAGAAGGTTCTACTCTTCCTCTTATTAATTGTCTTTTCTTCTGCCTCAATATGAAGAATAAATGTATTCTCTGTTTTAAAAAGTAGAATTACACTGCAGGGAAAAAGAAGCATAAAACCCCTCCTGTGCTAGCACTGCCCACCTCCGATTAGCTAACTTTGCAGTGTAGGGCCGGGCTGGGTAGAAAGTTCCTGGGCCAGAGACCTTGACTGGGGGAAAAGGAGTAAGTCCACAAAGGGTCGAGGGTGCACTTTATGGATAATGTTAAACCACTCTAAAGGCTTAGTGCCTTCAAAGAGGCTGTTAGTTTGCTTCCACAGTGAGCCAGTGCAGGGAGTTACACTAGCAGGAAACGACTCAACATTCGAAGGTCTACATCTCTCCAGAAGTTTGCTTAGCCCCAGGAGCGGGAGGTTGGAGTATTAGGCTGGGGAAGTGGGACTCCTGCTTTAGGTGGTGGTCTGTTACTGGAAGAGCTAAACCTGCTGTGCAGAACTGAACTGTCTCTTCGATATCACTAAAACTCTCAAAGCAGGTTCCTGTAGGAACAGTGGAGGTGTAGTCACCCCCAGGTACCCATTACTCTGAGAGTTTTAGGTTTACTCCCAGGGAGTTGGAGGCTTGTCTTCAAAGCCAAGGCCTGAAGCAGGTCATGTAACTTGGAGAGGAGAAGGGCTCCACAGGAAAGCTGAACACCGGGAGTTAAATGTGGTAATAGAAGCATTTTTAATGTTAAAGTCCTTTTGTGGATGTCACTGTGTTTACACATGGCTAATTTGTAGCACTGGTTTTTTGCTTGTGAGATATAGATAGCTCCAAAACAGCCATAAAAGCAGATAATTTATAGAGAATGTGTGTGTATATTACGTTAAAAAAAAAAACCAAACAACTAAGGGCTTCGTGGTATATAAAACGTTAACTGAATGCTTGTATAAAACTGGCATCTGGTGTCACCAGCGAGACAAGATTATAGACAGTGATGAGACAGTGATGTTACTAATGCTACTGACATGCAAGAAGAAGCAGCAGGAATTCTTCCCTTTTGTGTCATCAAAATCTAAGCGCATGGTTAAAGCCAGAGGAGAATGTGTGTGACAGGCAAGAGCACAAGAGAATGGTATTTTTCTGTAATATTTCCTATGTTAAGTTTTTCCCTTTTATTTTCCTACAAAGAGGTTGGTTTGTTTAGCCTTGAGGCAAAATTGGCTGTAATTTCCGTGGACAGCAAATTTTGCTTGTGTGGTACAAGCAGTAATATTTTCCCAAAAATATGCTTGCCAGGCTTGCGAATACCAGAATTCAGAGGTGCTAATTTCTGGGACGTGCAGTGATAGTGTAAGTGGAATCAGTATTCAAAATTCAGTTAGAGTAAACATGGCATCACCCTGCAGCCCTTATGAGAAAACCCCAGTGTTTCATGTTTTGTGTACAGGCAGCCTAACGCTAGCAGAAGAGGTTCCTCAAGCGCGCGCAGTAGGTAGGACCCAACCTGAGCTTCAGGTATCTTTTAAACGAACTGTTGTTTCTGAGCCATAATGCGCGACCCCCCTAAGGACGTCTTCTGCTTTAAGTGCCTTGCTGTCTAGCAGTAAAGGAGGAGGGAGAAGCGTTGCTGAGGACAGGAGGTTAAGGAGTAACCTGATTGGGGAAGAAGCCAAACTAAACAAAGGTTTAGATCTATAGCTGAAAATAGTATAACTTAGCATTTTCCTCTGCCAGTGGCTGACACACCACATTTTTTGTTCTTTAAAACCACAGTGAACCATTCCCAAAAAAGGAAGTGTAACCTCTGTTTTCTACACTTCTGTCCTTCCCCTCATCTGGGGAAAACCTTTTCTTGCTGTATTTCTCATGACACGTTTGACTGGAGGGTTTCTTCGCAGCGTTTCTGCTGGGGGCTGTTTGGTTTATCTTGCATTTTGCAGTAGATAACAGACCTGTATGCTGCATAGATTAGAGTTGGCAAATTTTGCCACTGATTTCTTTAGGTACAGATAAAATGCCTTAGCCTCCCCCTCATGTCTATACTTAAAGCAAAATTTTAAGATGTCTGTTAATAGGAGTGCTGAGTGATTTCTGTGTTTCCTTTGGTTCTCAGCTGGCCACGTGTGCACACTAATCAGACACACTAATATTAAAAGTGGAATTTGGAGCGGAGCAGAAGCCAGCCTAATAAATCTGCTGTTAGTTCAGGCTCTGCGGTGATGTTGCTGCACCCGGGGGGGAGGAAGGGCAGAAGCTGGGCGTTGGGCCTGAGAGACAGAAAAGGAAATCAGCCGTGGGCAGGCGGAGAGGCAGGATCTCGGTTCTGAGGGCTGGAGGCAAACAGCAGCTTCTGAAGGAGTGTTGGGGGCAGGAGGGTGTGCAAAAAACAGGCTGTGGAAATTTTGTTTCAGGAGGTGGCTGTACTGCAATAAGAGGATGAGTGATTTTGGAGTGAAAGGTTCTTTATACCTAAGAATAGATAACAGAGAATAAATAAATAAATAAAAGGTGGCCTTAATTTGGAAGCCTCTTCCAGGAAGACAAAGCAATCAATTTTTCTTCTTCTTCTAGTACAGCCAAGATTTTATGCTGACCAAGCTCTGACTTCAAAGCTGGCCCTTCTCTGAGCAGGGGGCTGGGCCCGCTGACCTTGGGAGGCCCCCCCCAAACCTGAGTGTTCAGTAATTCCGTGATTTTGAGCACTGAAGGTGAAATCTCTGCTCCATTCACCTCTGATGTCAGCGAAGCTGGAATCTTACCCCGAAAGAGTGCTGATTGTAGTAAGTCATGGCCAACAGAGGAAAAGCAATTTAGATGTGAAAAGGCCCTAATGTTCCAGGTTTGAATTTGATGGATGTCAGCTACAGTAGCTTGTTTGCCATGTTAGAGCCGTTGACCCCTGTGAAATAGACAGATGATGTTTATACCTGCTTCCCACTGAACCAAAGTCCTTACCAAACAGCACTCATTTAGAAATTGGTTAGTAACTCACCAGCAGAGCCAAGGATTTGAGTTGTCATAGTGACGTGGTGGCCTCACCACTTGCTTATGTTTCTTCCTACTATGTGCAAGTGTAAAGAATGCTTTAAAGAGCTAAATTATCGCTGTTACGGATTTCGCTCGCCTCCAGGCCAGGCAGGCGAGCAGGCTGGAGCTAGCTATGTCTGTTTAGTGCATAAAGAGGGAGGCTTGGTTTCAAGAACTGTAAGTCTGGTGCTGTCATGAGCGTCAAATCCGTACAAGTATGAGAGAAAAAGGCTGCTGGAAGAGATCAGTCCTTCTCCAGAAGGGCCACTGGCTTGGACTGGAAAACCCTATCAAAGGCAGAACATATAAATCTGTAGATGTGAAAAGCTATGGAACAGCTCTAAACCTATGATGAATTAGAGACTTGGTGGATGCCAGAGTCTCTGAAAAGTTACTTGCAAATGCTAAATTTCACTATCCCTCTCTCACTAAGTAGTTGGGTTTTTATTGTGCCTTCTGTAAGATGATCATGAGTTGTAGCTATCCAGAATAATTTGTTTCCCTGAAGTTATTTAATTCCAATTATTTCTCCTCAATCACATTCAGAAGAGACTTTGTAGAGGGAGGACTAGCAAAACTCTGGAAAACAGATCTGAACAGCTGTACCTCATCGCTTTGTGAAAGATTAGGAAGGGATGAAACCTCAGGCTTTTGGCTGAAGTTGGCCAAAGTAAATACAAAGTGGAGCCTTTAGGGGTTATGGTGAAACTAAAAGTAGCAAACAAGTAAAGCCATCAAATATATTCAAATCACAGGTTGCATGGGATATTTGCCTTTCCTAAGCTTGATTGGGTTAAGCCAGACCATCATCTTTTTTGGGTAAATAAGGTCCTTTATTTCATTAGTGGTCCTGACATCAGTGGGATTATTTATATAAAAAATTATTCTTTAATGTGAGTGAAAGTATTACAATCTAGTCCTATGTTTGGATGTTATATCCCCATTTATTTTTCTTGTCCATTTAGACTTGGAGCTCCCTGGAAAAGAATGACCTCTTCATATGTAGCAAGTATAATTGGTTGTGATTTCCCCACAATCATATGTCACTTATACTAAGGACCTTAAATGTCAAAAGGAAACATTTTGACCTTTATAAGAATATTCATTTTTATATAATTTCCTCTGAATTTAGACAAAATGGATATATTCCCATGAAATATTTTAATTGTGCCCAAATTAGTATTTCCTATTTGGCCAGCTCTACTCTAAAGAGACTTGGTGAACACAAAGTCACAGGGAATAAGCAGAACTGTGGGTCTGATGTTTCTTACTGACCTTTCTATTTTAAATTAAAGGTTATTCCATGTTATGTCTGTTGGAGTTTCTACATACTATTCACTTTAAGGAGGAGTGAATTTGAATACTATAGGAAAAGGTGGCATGTGTATGGATCCTTGTTAAAAGGCAAGAAAGTAAGTGGCATAGGCCTGTGACAAGTTCATTTTGAAAAGGAGTGGGAGAGATTGTAGGGGAAAGGTTGTGCCATGGAAAATATCTCTTCATCTGAGATCACAGTGAGCTTGCCCAGGGTTTTGAGGGAACTTCTATACTCCAAATGGCTTTCAGTGCTGAAGCTCAAGTAGCGGGAGTAGCCTCCCATGAGTGTCTTGGCTGGACAGATGTACCTGGAGCTCCAAGGTGCCACAGCCCCGAGCTAGCTTGGGTACTGCCGTTCTCAGCTGCGGCTCACGAGCACTGCTGTGGACCAGCTAGAGGAAGCGCAGGCCACCTCAGGTAGGTCCCTTCTGTGTTTCTGTAATTAGCCTTTAAGAAGGCGGCAAGGGCAGCCCCAGTGCAACCACCCAAGGGTTGAGTGCTGCAAGGGGTGGAGCACCATTAGCTTTCTCCAGTGAGGCTTGACTTGGAACAGCCTGAGGACCTTTGCTTTCTGCAGCATCAACACGCTGTGAGAATAAGCACTGCTTTGGCAAAGGCATACGTCTCTAATGGGGCTAGTGAGACAACCTAGGTGTTACTCATTTTGGGAAATGTATGCAAATTTTTAAGTTGTCGCTGTTCTCAGACTGCTAGGAGCATGAAAAGTCAGACCAGTTATTTAATCAAAAGCTTTACTGTTGACAGTGAGCAGGGCAACATTCTTCTTTTTTCCGGTAAAACTGTAGTCAGTAATAAATAGCGGAGTTTTGAATATATTTTTGTGTTGTTATATACGTGCCACTTTACAGTCCAGTTCTTTGTTGCTCAACAAAATTTCCTGAAGTATTTGTTTACTGCCACTTTTACATTGCTGCTACATTCCTCCTAGAGGAGTGATGAATGCATTTGCTGAGGACTATGAATTTCTTCATAGAATCATAGAATCATTTGGGTTGGAAGGGACCTTTAAAGGTCATCTAGTCCAACCCCCCTGCAATGAGCAGGGACATCTTCAACTAGATCAGGTTGCTCAGAGCCCCGTCCAACCTGACCTGGAATGTTTCCAAGGATGGAGCATCTACCACCTCTCTGGGCAACGTGTTCCAGCATTTCACCACACTCAGCATAAAAAATTTCTTCCTTATATCTAGTCTAAATCTACCTTCTTTTAGCTTAAAACCATTACCCCTTGTACTATCGCAACAGGCCCTACTAAAAAGTCTGTCCCCATCTTTCTTATAAGCCCCCTGTAAGTATTGAAAGGCTGCAGTAAGGTCTCTCCAGAGCCTTCTCTTCTCCAGGCTGAACAACCCCAACTCTCTCAGCCTTTCCTCATAGGAGAGGTGTTCCATCCCTCTGATCATTTTTGTGGCCCTCCTCTGGACCTGCTCCAACAGGTCCATGTCTTTCCTGTGCTGAGGGCTCCAGAGCTGGATAGAATACTCGGGTGGGGTCTCACCAGAGCAGAGTAGAGGGGCAGAATCACCTCCCTCGACCTGCTGGCCATGCTTCTTTTGATGCAGCCCAGGATACGGTTGGCTTTCTGGGCTATGAGTGCACATTGCTGGCTCATGTCCAGCTTTTCATCCACCAATAGCCCCAAGTCCTTCTCTGCAGGGTTGCTCTCAATCCCTTGATCCCCCAGCCTGTATTGATACCGGAGGTTGCCCTGACCCAGGTGCAGGACCTTGTACTTGGCCTTGTTGAACTTCATGAGGTTCTTGTCTCATTGAATTGCAGTACCTACAGCTATTCCCATCCTCCTTGTACTTGCGTGTTCCCTTTGTTAGGCATGTGTGCTTGAGTTATGATCACCTCGCTGCACACTCACTATTATGAAGCTGCTGTTGACTGATTCTCCAAGAAATGCCATCAGATGGATCTCTCCTTATCTTATGTTTCATTTTTAAAAGTACACAGTGAAAAGGAAAACTAAGTGTGTTCTTTTTACTATTCAAATTTGATCACACTGCTTGGGAACAATGCATGTCAGCTCCAGGCTTAAAGTGCTAAATAACATTGTTTCATAAACACACAGCTATTTTGTCCAAACAAACTGCTTCATCAAAATGTTGAAAAACGTACTGTACCCCTGGGACAGTTCTGCCATAGACAGTTTTATTCCTCTCTCTTCTCTTGTTTGTGCTTTAGGAAAAAAAAAGCAACAATATAATCACTTTTATTTTTATTACTCAAGTATTTGCTCTGGAGCCTGGAGAAGAGAAATAGTTATTATACATTATGTAAATGATATCTTTAAAGAAAGCAGCCTTACAAACAGCGCTACATTAACCCTTCAGCAACACCTAGCACCTCATTCTTCTTTGGCTGTTGACAAACAAGGCCAATTAACATCAGCAAGTTAATTAACTACAGCTCCAGGTAGTATTTGCATCCAGTCTATTGCTGTTTGGAAGCTGTCTCTTCTCCTTACCTCCTTGCAGCTTGAAGGTGCTAATTTTAACACCTACAAAGTATGGAGTTTGGATTTGGTTGAGAAGAGAGCAAGACTGCTTTTTTTCTTATTATTAAAACATTAGATGAATAATTATAATAGCGAAGTGACTTCAACCTTCTGCTAGATTTTTTTTCCCCAAATCATTTGCACATTTCAGGATGCTTTTTTTAATTCGTTATCTTCCATATGGCAAATTTTTCTTTTTGAATGTCTTGTACTTAGAGTGAGAACACTTTGGGGATGGACTTAACTGGTGGTCTAAAACCAGGGTAATTATGTGTGTTGCCAAGGAAAGAAGAATATTATTCCTGGAGACACAGCAGGCATTTTATTAAATGATTGTACCAGCTGGAAACAAATTATTGCCTTTATTTTAAACTACCATTTAGAAGTCTAATGCTTTTATTTCAATGGGAAACAAATTTTTAGGAAGATTACAGCTCATGTGGTCTTGTGATTTTTATGGGGGTATGCTATGTTCATATAATTATCCATGATAGTGTTATTTGCCTTGTTTTTGATGAGGATGTTATTACCTGCAAGTCCAAAGTTGATCCTACTGTTATTTCCCTTCTGTCTGATAGCCCCACTAATTTTGGAGTGAGGAAGAGCATATGCAGCAGGTGGGCTGTGTTTCTAATAATTAGTTTTCTTAAACATGCTATAAAGAGCCTTGCCAAGAAAATATCACTGTAGCATTTTGAGCCCAGCTGGCACTGTATTGGAGCCTGGAGAGGGGAGGAGAGAACAGCAGACTGAGCCATGTTCGTCTGTGGAATCTCTCAGCCGCATTCACCTGTAGGTTATTTGGCTCTCCGGTGCTCTAGAAAATGTTTTCACCTGGGATTTTGTGGAAGGAAACAGAGGTAGTTCTTGTGCGCAGCTTGCATTGTGAATGTGCACATTCGTTTTTCCCTCTGAACAAAGTCCTTAGGACACTATCAAACATAGTTTCAGTTGAACAAGGAGCTCTTGAGGTTGAGAGGAACTGCACAGCTCAGTTCTCTGGCTCGGTTGCTGGCGTGTATGGGCACCCAGAATGAGAACATGCTGATGGACAACAAAGTCTGAACAAAGGCTTTCTAAGCCTTCCTTTCCCAGCTTTCCAAGCCAGAAATCGATAAGAGATGGTTAAGAGCAATAGCAGTAGGGGTGCAGTATGGGTCTGTGTTTTGGCAGTAAGTCTGATTTCACGGTCTCTAGATCAGAAATGCCTCAGCCACGTAATGCAGAGTGCTGACACGATATGAACTCACACTAGCACTTCAAATCTGTTCCAAAATGTTGAGGGGTTAGTACTTCGGCTGCTTGCCTTACTATCAGATCAAGTTGTTGTCTGTCTTCCTGCAGCAAGCATAAACTCCATGTGTTTTGGCTAATCAAATGGAAATATGATCTTGGGCCCATTCCTGAACTGAATTAAATTTGTATTGCTGAATTAAATTTGTCAGGCAGTGCACTGGCTGTGCAGTACCAGTGTGAGTGTTCCCCTCCCTTCTCCCAGAGAAACGGGAAAGCAGTAAAGCTGGAGTGGTTTTCCTTAGCACTTTTCCAAAGATTGCTGAAGTGTTTTGGCTGGACCACTCAAATAAATTCAGTTTTATGAAACATGGAAAAGTTCAGTAAGGTTACATGCATTTGAAAAGTGCCAGGTAATCCTATCAGCGCTGTGTCCTATATAACAAGTCAGTCCCAGCATATATATTGCTCTTCAGGTAGCCATGATTAGCAGATGGGTGGTATGGCACTCGGCTGATTTTAAAACTTTGTGCTAAGTAAACTCTGTCATACAAGTGAGCTTCTTTTCTCCAAATTAAATATGACTCTTTGGTGGGAAAAAAAAAAATCTGTTTTTTAAGGCTTTTAGACTTTTCTTGGTCTTTGTTGAAGAAATCAAATTAAGGACCTCTTCTACCTCTTTGTGACATTACTTTGATGGGAGCTCAATGTAGAAAATGCTAATGTCCCCAGTAAAAGCATCTCTTTTATATCTGATGTGCCGTATGTATAAGATACATATAATTTCTGTAGCATAGTGCTATAGTCTCCTGACAGCCTCTGAAAAAAAGAATGGATGTTGCCCTTTCGTACCCAGTAGGGTAATGCTGAAAATGTTGCCAGGATGCAGCCACCTACCTCAAACTATTGCTAGAGGCACTTTAGCAGCAAGACCCATTTGTGCAGTAAAAGCTCTGTGATGAATTTAAGACACATGAAGCACTGACTTCCCTAGGGAAAGCAGAAATAGGATCAGAGAAGATAATCAGAGAGTCTGAAGGCTTCAGGAGGACAAACAGGTGTTGTCTGTGCGATGTTGCCTCCCACTTTGCATCTTAGTCTGGAGGATACATTATTTTCTTCTTTGACATTCAGAGCTTTTGCTTCAGGAAGATTATTTTTTTTTAGTGAAGTCTGAGTCCCGATGCATGAGCTAAAAGCCATCTGTGTGGGGTTTGTTTTTTTTTTTTTTTTGTCTTTTTGGGTGTTACTGTTCCAACACTCTCTCTGCAGTCCATGGTTGTGAAAAGGCTGAACAAGAAAGTAAAAAACTGAAAGTACCCTTTGGGGAAAGGAACATGCAGTCAGTCACCTCAAGGTCATGTAAAGTACAATGGGCTTATGCACTGGTGCAGGCTGAACTGATTTGTTTTATTAATCAAAACTCATACTGTGTTTGCAAAGAATAATTGACATTAGCAGAGCTATGTTACTTAGAAATCTGATATTAACCTGTTTAATTATATTGAGTTTTAAAGTCAAAAAATAAGCCTTTGCTTATTCAGTAGCAACAGTGTCTCTTTTATTAACAGAGCAAACTTTTTGTAATGTTATAGAGGACAAATCTTTTATTTTTAGCAATGAAATAAATACCAAGTTATTGTGACTGTGATTTGGTAGGGGTTAATGTCAGATTCTGAAATGGAGCCGCACTCTGAGGAGGTCCTTGTGCACATTAGTGGGGGGAACCAGAAAGAAAATTTCAAACATTAGCACAATATTTTCCCAAAAAAAGGTATATTTTTGTCAGAGGGGAGGTGAGGAGGAGTGGGAGAAGAGAGGGTTCAGGATAGGGAGGATGTGTTGGGGAGAGGAATGCATTAAGCACTGACTGAAAATGGAAAACTGAAGGCAACAAAGAGAGTTGTATTGATATGTATTTAAAGGAAATTAAGGATGATTAAATTTTTCTCTATTAAGATAAATGCAAAAATATTTGATCACGATCTAACAATTGCATGTTGTGGCTGCTGCTTATCCTGCAAATTTGTTACTACCAATGCTCTACCCAGGTGTCTGTATTTACCAGTGTTTCTGCGAATGTGCAAGTAGCAGCTCATTGGGTGAGCTTTGTGGTTTGTTTGCTCAATGCCTAGTATAATGTGGCTTTGATCTATGAGGCATCCATACATATTGCTGCAACCCACATGGCTATGATGTCCTAGTCCACTCTTTCTGTCTTCTGTATTATCTGTCCTCTGGGGAAATCCTGATGAAATCAACGGATCTACAAAGGTATTGCTCAGTTTAACTAAGACGGCAAAAGCATCTTTTCCTAAATTTCATTCTTAATTGAAGACATCTTCTACAGCAGGAGTGCCCGGTTTATGTCCTATGTGCTCACTCTGGCCTACTACGGTAATTTATTCCTCCCCTTCTTTCCATAGTCTGATTAAATGGATTGTTTCAGTGAAAGTGAGCACCTCTCTCTAACCACCATCCTCCTCCTGGGGACTCCTTCCCTCACTGTTTGAGGGACATTCGGCCAGTCAAGCTGGGGTAAAGTGAGCTTGGGAAAGGTCCCAGCTGAAAGGAGGCAATTCATGTTCCCCACGTAGGTCTCAGGAGCAACTGCAAAGGTGGTGGCTAAAAGAAAGAGCATGAATTGCTCTTTTGCTTGCAGCAGCTGAGTCCTTCCCCTTGTTCTTGGGCAACTTCTGGGTAAGGAGCTGGCTGCCCTACAGTTTCCGCACACATGTGCTTGGTTGGGCTTTCCGACCAAGCCTGGTGACCTGGTGGATGTTCAGAAAAGCCACAGCACACAGGTGCAAGGGTTTTGTCATGGCATGGGAAAAGGGCTGTGGCACTGTCCTTCTCCATGTTCTCAGTGGAAGTAAGGGACCTGCCTAGAATTACACAGCTTGGTACTGTTAGGGATAGTGGTTTTGGCATGATAACTGGCCTCAGGATTGAGGTTGCTGAGAGAAGCTTCTAGCAGGAGAGTTGGTCCCAAATGAGTAGGATAGTGGTGTCCCTTCTGCAGAACACTGTAAAAATGGAGTGGCACACAGCCACGCTCTGACACACCTTGCTGTCTACTTAGTCAGGGAGTCCCACAACAAAGGAAGGACTTTTTCCCCTGCTAGTTCTGTTGATTTCTGTTGCTTCCATTCCCCATTTTCGGCTTCCCATCTTGCCATGGTCCCCCAGTTTTTCATTTTCCTGAGTAAACGCACCCTTTCAAATGGGGTTTGCTTGTCTGCTCTTTGACCCAGCTGGTTTTTATTAAGTTTTCTAGCTAAAAATTCTTAACTACTACCTGGTAGTTTTTGGTTCTCCTCTTCACCGATTATATCAGCCAGGAAAAGCAATACTTGCTTTTTCTAACTGTAGCAGTTGTGTTGCCCTGACAGAACCCATTTTGACTGAAAGTGCTAATAATATATTGCTTTTTCTGCTGCTGCTCTGCATTTTTCCAGTGCTGCAGACATTTTTACTGAAAGCTTAACCAACATCTCCTCCTCTGTTTGCTGTGTCAGGTCAGGGTGCCACCAATAATTTCAATGTAGCTTTGGCATTTTTCCAGTATTAGCTGCCTGTTCACTTCAAGATTCAGCCTCAGCACCTCTGCATTGTTGACCTCTGAAGTTATTGATTTCTGTAGCTGAAATACATTCAAGTCGCTGAAGGAAAAATCTGCTTTCCCTTATCAGCAAAAAATGTTTGGTCCTTCTGTAAGCTGCATTTTTAATGTTTGGGTTTACTGCAGGAAAATGCTGTAAACAGTGTTTGTTTATTAATAGCATGTTGTTCATTATTTGCTATCCAGATACTTAACAAAAAGTAAATATCAAGATCTTTTTTTTACAGATGATAAACTTAGGCACAAATCTGTTCATCCAGTGGCAGAGTTCAGTGAGGTTTTACAGAACCTCCTGATTTTTATCCCTCTCCACATCAGATAGATGCATTCCTCACATCTGGGGGGATAATCAGGGGCATCTGGAAAAGCTTGTGCAAAAAAGCAGTTCATTCACCCTCCCTCCCACCCTACCCTAAATGGAAGAGGACATACTTCTCCAGGCAGTACTGACTAAGACGAAATGTGCCTCTTTCTTTGGGAACACAGGAGTTCTTTGTTGCCAAACTTCGGTTGTTCTTGTGTTGTAACCTTTTCTTACTTATTTTTAGTGGTATCTAGCCAGTGACTGCTGTTTCTCATGCTTGGGAAATATAATTAAAGACACCTGTACATCATAGATGGTATAGAATCACTTCCATCATTCTCTGCATATTATGGATTGTTGATGAATTCTCAGCAGTGATTTGGCTCAGAAGGAGCAAACTGTGTCTGATTTCACTGGCCTTCTCATTTGCAGCAAGTCTGCTTCACACTGTTCTGCTAAAAGGGGCCTTAAATTAAGAGCAAAATTTGTTTACTGCCGCTACTGCCTTCTGTCACGGCCTAAGGACATCTAGCATCGATATATTCATTAATTGTGTTTAGACAAGGTAGACTTGTGACATATGCTTAGGCCACCATATAAAGGGGAAAAGGTTATATTTTACGTCTGTATCTTTCTCTGGGGCAGTTTTGTTCTTCTTGGTTGTCTGGGTTTCATTTTTTTTTTAAAGTTTCTCAATTATGTGGTTTTGTGGGGCAGCTTCAATGGCTGTGGTCTCAGAAGTCTGAGAAAAACGGGCAGCTGCTGATCTTGCAGTTGTATGTTTGTCTGTGTACCTGTAGGATGAAGGGCAATATTATTTCTTGAAGTATTCCCATCAGCTGAAACACAAAGTTTGCTTTTATGAAAACTGCAAATATGAAATCTAAATGTGTATTTTAGTCTTTAAAAAAATACTTATTGCTGCCAAACAAAGCTATAAATGTTATTTTGTCTAAACCAAATGAAAGGTTCAGTCTTCCCAACATGAGACATTATGCTTTTTAATTCTCTTCTGAGACCTGAAGGCTCATACAACTAGTTTAATTCCTCCCTCTGGAGCTTGTTATCCATCAGTTAGATTGATACAAACTGCTATTTCCTGATCCTGGTCTTTACTAGTTTTCTTTTTTAATTAACTATATCTTTTTCTTTTTTTTCTCTTTCATTTATTTTTTCATAGTCTGCCCACCTTTCCCATAGAAATGATCCTTTCTTTGATCAAGAAATTGTCTTAGTTTTGTGATATAAAGTCTGATTATTTTCACAATTATTAACCGAAGTGTCTGTGTGTGGAGGGGGGAGTGGGAGGGTCTTTTATTTCCTGTCAAGTGCCTCGTGTCTTCTTTGTGGACTTGCACACTGTTTTTTTCATATACTTTATCATGAGGTGCTTCTTGCAGGTTCAGATGGAGAGGCTGTGTCTATTGTAGTTGTGCCAGCTTCCCTGCTAAATGTTTGGCAGGGAAAGGTGTAAAACCCTATTCATGAACAGTGAAAATCAAGACCTGAAAGCAAATTCCCCTAGTGACCAGATTTTACATTTCCTCCCCATCCCACTGCTTTTATCTCATCATGAAGTCTGAGTTCCTAAGCAAATTCAATTTACTGAAGAAGCAGAGTTTCATTGTAGAGAAAATGGTATTTTTTAAAGTTTTCCTACCCTATAAGAGGCTTGGTTTATAAGAATGTTTATTCTAATTTGATATTGTCAAGCGCTGAGTGGGTAAATTGGAAATCAGAAAATAAAGTCAGGCTTTAGTCTCCACACAGCCACCTCAGGTTTATGTATCTGCCCTGGTTGGTGCAGCTCTGTCCTTCCAGGTCTTTGTTTCGTTGCTGTAGAGACAGAGCAGGAGCCCTGTCCTCTAAAAGCTGATTTTTTTTACTTTTTTTTTTCCCAACTGAGAGAATGTTTACAGACATCCACACAGACAGACCAAATTTACATTTTTCTTCCCATGAATCTCTGCTCACTCTCTCCGGCAACTGTGAAAGCTCTTTGCTGCTCTTTTCCTTGCTCTTAATTCACATGCGAATGTCTGACTTGCAGGTGTCATCTCTTTCCTTGTTGCTAGCAATACAGGCTTACTTTTGGAATCACTACTTCTTACAAAAGATCAACATGAAGGTTTTAGTTCTAATGGCATAAAACTTCCTTCCATCCACATTGAAAATCATGTTGCTTTTTCAAGAGCTCCACATGGATCCAAGTAAAAAGGTGAGGACTGCATATAAGGTGTACCTTTCAAAATTCAACAAAACGGGGCATTAAAATCAGTGCCAACACCCTGAGTTTTAAGAAATTATATCCTACTGAACTGATTGGGAATCTGCAGAGAATAACTTTGCTCGTGTGTCCCACCCAGATTTGCAGACAGACTAAAGAAGAGTCCTTTGAGCAATGTGCCACTCACTTCTTGGTGAGTTCACCAGAGCGGTGGAAGCCCTTGACACCACAGACACAGGAGAATTCTCTGTGCCGTACGTGCTCAGGTGTTTGCAGAATGGGGTTCAGCTCAGTAAATCTTTTAGTGTATTTATTTTCACCGTGAACTGTGCTTTCGCTGTATTGTCCGCAAGGTGGGTCGTGTTTCAGCAGCGAGACCAGCAGTGATGAGCCTTTGACATCAATGCCGAGTTTGGCACTGTGGAGGCTGAGACTGACTCCTGTGATTTACAGCCCTTTTTGAAATAAATTTGCCACCAGATGCCAAAACCAATCACTAGCACTGCTTCAAACTTCAGATTCTGGTTCTTTGATATGTATTTTTGTACTGGAGTTGCTGATTTGTTTTGCTTAGTTTGGTTTTAAAATAAACCATTTTCTAGTATGTGGAAATTGAATACAATATGTATTCAGTCTCTTTGGCCAAAATCAGCTGGAATTGCTTTGCGTTGCTTCTGGCCAGCACAAAATAAAGAGCTAAACAAGGACATAGTTGTAAAAAAAAAAGAAAGCAAGAAGTTTGGCAGCTGGGTTGGGACCTGTGTGTCAACATGAATGAACACTTGTAAAGGTAGTGCTTTTATAAAATCCAACCTTTTTTTTTTTTTTTTTTTAATAAAATCTAACCAGCTAATAAAATCTAAGCTGTGTGGCTATGCAAAACTATTCCAAGTGAGTATGTTTCCCCCTGCTTCTAAAATGAAGTGTATATGGGACTTGCTATTTTTAGGTTTAATTTTAAAAATAAATAGGTTTCTCTTTAAAAAACGTTTTGCATCTGTTGCATTGGTGGCATTCTCTAATTTTTGTGAACTACCTATTCTACCGTATGATATAGGCCACTTATATGAAGTAGGAATATACTATAATGTCTACTGGTTTAGATGAACCCTGGTAAGAAACAGTATTGCCAAAATCTAACAAAAATATGTTTAGACCAGTTGCCTCACGCTGGCTATTGCTAGGATACGAGGCTTTTGGATTCCTGATACCCAAAAGGATTATTCACTCTTGGCTTCCCCACATACTGTACAAGAAAAAGGGAACTATAAATCATACCTTGCAAAACTTGGTCAGGCTTTGATGCCTCAGACTTGCCAAGTTTGTCTTACTATGAAGCAGCTGTTTCACACACTGAAGTATAAAAATTAAGTTCTTGAACATGAAGGGAGGGAAAGAGGGCAAAAAGAGGGGCTGACAGTGGAGGTTGTTCCATTACATGTAGGTCTGAAGGGGCAGTTAATTCCCTGGTGTGTGGTGGTAAGAATTGCCTGTTTTTTTCAACAGGCTGCATATGATCAATGTTCGAATTAAACCACTCTGACAAGGAGAAGCAAAGACTCCCCCCATCTGGGGGGACTGCGGTGTATGTGTCATCCACCATACACATTGTCGTTGGCTTGTACGGTTTCAGGGCAGCAGGGTGCACTAGCTTGTATTTATTTGCTTTGGAGCTAAGTATGCTTTAGCAGCTCACAGGGAAATAAGCAGTGGGTCCAGATATAATAAAGGTCTTGTGCCTGCCAGCTCTGCTGTCCCCAGAGCGTGGCCCCAGATCTCACGTGGCTGCCTCCTTCAACGGGAACGAGTCAAGCCGTCTTTGAATCTGGTGTTTTCTTCCTGCAGTTGTTTACTTCCAAAAATACTGCTTACAAGACATGTAAACTGGAGGGAATTACATTAGCAGAATGGGAAATCCATATAGTTAGCAGTGCCGTGGTTGACTGGTTTGTCTTCTTGGCTTACAGTGTAGTGATATTCAAACTGTCAGCCACATCTAAGTTGGATTTAAATGAAAGTGACTCCAAACCGGCATGTAAAATTCAATTAAATCACTGTGTCAGGTCCTGTATTTGCATTCTGAGGATTGTGACTAAAATAGGTGTTAACGCTATGTATTATTACAGAATAATAGAATTTCTGGGGTCAGTTTCCCGGTCGAAGATAAACAACAAAGATACAATGTAACGAAGCCTCATTTGGAAATGCAAAGCAGGTGCTGTATCCAGCAGAAAATTGAGTTAATCAATAAACTAATTTGATATTTTAAATTCTGAGTAGAGGCTATGCGTTGGGCAGATTTAATGCAGTTTGAAAGACAGTGTAAATTATTAATAACGTAAGTGGGCTGAATATCTCTATCCATTCATTCATCCTGAAAGTGGGGGACTTACTCCTAAATATTTAACAATAGTTATAACAACTGGCTTATTTTCTTCCTTTCCAGCCTGTAGGAGGAATAACTTCATTCATTTGTGTCAGTTTTATTTGCGTATAGAAATGTGTTCAAGGGAATCTAAGCTGGAGAAATACATGTCAGTCAGAGCTGTGGCTGCAGCTTGGTGTTGGTCACAGTACTAATAGATAATACAAGGCAAGCCCAGAGTCTGTGTAGGCTCTGTCTGCATGTCCTACATTTGGTGATGGGTTTGCCTTTATAGTGAAACACAGATGTTGTGGGAGACCATGGCCACAGAGTGATCGTCCTTCATATAGACCTGGCACAAAATATCAGTGTAGAAACCCCGATTTCATTATAGTGATGGAGAGCAGAGAGAAGGGAGCTCGCAAGGAAGGTGGATGTGATTCCTCAAGGTATATGGCTTCATATAATGAGCCAGATCCTAAGTAGAGAAGAGTGTGGATAAAACTACCTTCCTGCCGCTTTTGGCGTGCCCATGCCTGCTTGTGACTAGGGCAAGCTCAGCTGTCTCGGTTCACCAGAGCATCCACAGAAGTCTATAAAACATTTTGGTAGCACAAGGTTGCCAGAATTATTAAAGTATTCTTCTTACACCAACATAGGAGTCAGGAGCAGTTACTAAATCTCTTACACCTTCTGGACTTCATGGCAAAGCAGAGTGAAAGATGCATGGTCCGCTGCATTGCAGCAAAAACACCTGGAGTTCACAGATGAGTGAAATGAGTTGGTGTGCAACTGGCAAGGTGAGGATCCGTGTCTTACGGTGGTTAAGAAATTCCTAAACTGAAGAGAGAATGTGGTCCCATTTTCTTTCTTTCTTGTATTTTTTTCTTCTCTCTGTTCTTCTGACCAATAAGTGTTATCTACCTGAGTAGTCTTTTACTTGGCAAATAATTCTGTGTATTTACTATTCTGCAGAAAATTATTCTCTCTGGTTGATCCCCTTACTCGCTTTTTTTGCAGCACTGGGATTGTCATCCACCTGCTGTCCTCCACTTGAGTCTGAATCTCTCCTTTCCCCATCTTGCATGTATGTATTTCCTTCTTTATAAACTATTCCCAGAATGAACTATTCTGACTGCTGTGATATTTTGGAGTCTAATATCTCAGAAATATACCCAGAAGGATGGTAGAAAAAAATTAAGTGAACAGGCGAAAGAATCTGCTAAGAGACAAGGTGAGAGAAAGATCAATTGAAAAGTGATCCTGATGGTTCAGTATACATGGGCTAAAGTGCTGAATCTTTGCTGTCACGTCTAAATACAATTGACTCTTCTTCCACCATCACTGATTTTTACATAATCCTCTATTTTTCTGACCTCAGACTACATGAAGAGGACCTTTCAAATTTACAGAATTCAAGAAAATACAAGTCCAGTTTTACCAAGCTTCTCAGCTTCTTACATCATCATATGGGAAGCTGCATTTGTCATAATGTTCCAGGACCCTGTAAAGCTAAAGTCATTATATTTCATCACAGCATCATTAAGACAGATTAATCTTGTTGGCTTTTGTCAGGTAAAAACTGTACAAAGCTCTGCTTTGGCTCTTATGGTGTTTTTAGCCAGTCAGTCACGATATTCCTTTCTTTCCATGCATAAAATAGTTTGTGCCTCTTTAGGTGCAGAGGTCATTTTGCACACTGGGTGTAGCTCCTAAAATGAGCCAGAGAGGAGGGGATATGAGCATGGGGGAACAGCTTCAGGAACTGTTAGGGAACCACTCCCAGCTAGTTAAAAAATTATTTCCATGTGAGCTAATACTATTCCTAAAGCTCTTAGTGGAAACAGAGTTCAGTATTATCTAGCTACATCTGGAAAGGCTCTTCTACTCAGAGTAAAATTTTTATAACATGGCTATTCTAGAAGCAAAGTGGAAGCTCTGGTTAGCTTTCAGTCTAGTTCCCAAAATGATCTTACAGCTCTCAGTTTTTTTTCCCAGCTCTACTAGCATCTGAATTGTAAGAACAAACCAAAGATTTAGACAGTTGTACATGCCTTGTAATTTTTAATGAGTTTTCTGAATAACCAGAGTGAACATGTTTCCTGCATGCACAGTTTGTGTTTACGTGTGTGTATTATGCTAAATGTGTTTTATGGAAAGCATTAGAGTACTGAATGCACTTCATAAAAAACCCTTTCTCAGGTTGCTTATGATTTCACAGCAATACAGCTTGAACTAGCACTGAAGAGTTTATGAATACCTGATGAACAGGGCAAAGACACATCTGTATCTTTGTTAAAGTGTGTGTGTATGTATGTATGTATGCATGTTGTTCAGCACAGGCACTGATTTTTGTAGGGAGCTGAGCACAATGAACTTTCACTGAAATCACTGACCACCACAAAAGAATGTTTAAAACTATGCAACTTCTCCATTCTAAAACTTGTTTTTCTTACATAAGAACATCTGAAAAGAGGTAAATGACAGGTGGAGAAGCATGTGGGGGTTTTTTGGCTTGTTGGCAATATTATTAATTTTAGAAATGTCAGACAAATTAGAATCTGGCTTTTTTTATTTTTCTGGAGGAACTTCAGAAGGTCTGAGTGAGGTTTATTGTAAGCATAGTTAACCTTATTCAATCTAATTAAAACATGTACCTTTTTCTCCAAGTCCCTTCGTTCAGTCCCTCTGTAGGTCTCCACATACTGTGGAATTTTCCAGTGCAGACAGAGCTGTTGTTTTGAATGTAGAATAGTCTGGGAAAAACACACCCCGTTTTCAGTGGCTTTTCTCCATGATGAATAAATCCATAGAGGGGAACAGGCTTGTGCTTTTCCTTTCCTTACTTTTCTGAAGCATTAAATACAACCTTCAGTGCCCACAGGCAGCCAAACCCCTGTACTCTGGGTAAGTGGGACGCTTAGAAAACAGTTTGTAGAAGTGACCCTTTAGCAAAGATCTCCTGCCATTTTTGTTGTCTAAATAACAGCTATTTTTATTGCTCTTATCTTACATCTCGAGTCAGTGAATCTTCCTGAGAACAGTTCATGTGCTAAACAGCTCATTTATATATATACATACTGTTAGAGTAGACAGCCACCAAACTTGGTGCTTCCAGAAACTTTGTAGGTAGCTCTGTAGAAATAACGGTGTAAATATAACCTGAAGCAGAAATGAGATGCATCATTTTGAGTAGGTGTTAGGCTGAAGTACTGGATGATTGACCTATAAAATGAGGCAAAGCCACTACTTCATCTGAAGTTGTGCCCTTGTGCGCTTCTGCCTGAAGTCAATTCAAACCTTCAAATAAAATAATTGACCCACTGGATGTAAATCACAGAGGGGAATTCATTCTGTCACAAGTGTATACTTTCTGAACACGTCAGTAAATCCTCCATCGTTAGTAAACTGATTAGTTGAATGCTTGGTTAGAAAATGTGGAAGAACTGCATTTGGAAAGCACAGGGAAGAGAGAAACACGTTGCAAGTGTTCATTTATGTTATTTTCCTTGTTGTGCATAATTGGTAGGAATTTGTAGGAAAATTATAGCAGCCCATTGTCCTTCCTCCCTTCTCCCCAAAATTAGAGCAGAAGATTGGGTTTTGCTAACCACTAACCAACTGTGATTCTGTACTTTCCTCTGATGCTCTGCCCTGGCCCACGCAGGACTGGCTAACAGCAGGAGGCACTCATCTCCCAGGTACTCCCAGGAGAGACGTAGATGTATCATGAAGCTAGCAAAGGTGGGGACAAGATCACTCTGCTAGCATTTTCTGGCATTTTTACCAGGTTTCTGAATAGGTCAGGCTGATGAGAGTCTTAAAAACCAAACAAACCAACCCAAAAACAACAACAACAAAACCCAAAAAAACCCCACACAAGTGTTATGAGAGGAAGGAGTCCATGTGCTGTGATAAGGGCTAGTCTTAAGATACTGTGACAGGGAAATCCCCAATCAGATTTTGTAAGCAAGGGCTTCAAAGGTGGGGGAGGCCAGGGTAGGGTAGTACCAAAAAGGAGTGCCTAACGTTAAAACTAAATTTAATCCTGTCTAAATATTTGGAAACGTCAGATTTAATATCTCTTGCTGGCTCTGTGTGTACATATGTTGTAATCTCAGGCCAGCACCTGCTTATAGTAGAGAGCCCATTGCTCACAGGTGTCTTTCTGTGCATGAAGAGGTGCCATTTCAGTATGTGCAAATGCAACTTTTGAAGATGCAGCTTTTATAGGCAAATCTTTGATAAATGTCTTTTGAAGATGGGGCCTTTTTTCCTATGATAATTTTAAGAAAAATAGAGAAGGAAAACTTAGTTTAGCTGCCAGTTATGGACTTCAAAAATACTGTTTCTACATTGGGTGTTTAAGGCCCTTGGTACCACCCCATCACTGAGGCTTATTACTAGAATCTGAACACTGCAAACAGAAAATCAAATTGCACCTTCCATCCTATTTTTCTGCTTTCTCTTAAGCACCTTTAGTTTTTGGGAATCCTGATATGCAAAGTATAAATCTTCATTGATTGTTGTCATGTATGGGATTTCCTTTTACCATGTTCTCAGCAATATCAGGAGTATGGCCCATTTTCCTTCAGTGTGTTCAGATACTAAGTCCAATAAAATATGAAGTCTTGTTAAAGTTTTGATTTTGGAAATAGGGTTGATTTTCTAGACTAAAAAATAAGTGGTTATGCTCTCCTTTCCATGACTGCTTTCTGTAACACCTCCAGGTTTGTGCCATTTAAATGTTTTTAAAATTTGAAGAGAAATCAGAATGAGAAAAATTCTGAGTTAGATTTTCTTTCAGCACTCTGTTTTTTGTACAAACGTTATGCAGCTGTTTAAGCTGCCATGAAGAAGCCATGATTTCAAAGGTGGAAGATACCCCAGGAGTCTGGAAGCAGAGAAAACTATGTGGGTTAATTTTTTCCATTTCCCCACAGGAAAGCCTTCTGGAACTGAGGTCTAGACAGAGGACTTCAGTGCAGACAGAAGCTTAGGCAGTAATACAGTACAGTCTGTGTAAACTTTTTGCTCCAGCTAAAACCTCCCAGTAGTACAAGTTGTAGCTGTACCCAGATCCGTCACTCAAATCCAGACCGTGGGCCACCGTTAGCACTCCAGAGTTACGCTGCCTAACATTCAGTTTAGACACAACTCCTTTAGAAAGCCTACTACTGAGCTGTGATTCAGTGCTTCGTATTGTTTCTTACTCTGAGATATGTGATTAAAAGAGAAACACCGTCACTCTCTAACTAATTGGTATAAAGGGTAACGCTTTATGGCCAGGAGTGGAATTTCGGAAAAGGAGAGGGGAAAAACAAGGACCCATTTAGTTTTCCATTAAGAAACCGCGTAGTGATATTCAGAGGGGAAGACACAACAGTTCCTATAAGCAATGAAAATATTTCTTATTTTTATTATAAAAACAACAACAAAAACTTGATGTCATGTATGTACCAAGACACGTTTTGTCATCGCTCTGTCAATACCACCTTTGTTGTGATCTACAAATGCAGATAATGTAGTCGTGTAAATGTGCCTTTACATTATTACCACTCGTTATGGATCATTTACCTAAAGTGCCTGTGGAGTGGAGGTTCTGCAGGCTTCTGGGCTGGTTTTGGTGTAACTGGTTTGCATGGATTTTAAAGGGAAGAGATGACATTAAAAAACCAGTGTATGAAAAATGCAAATATTTGGGGGAAATGGAAAATTGTGAATCCATGTGACAGCAGACTCCTTAGTGGAACTGAGTTAGCCCCATCTGTGCAAGCAGGCAGTTCACTAGAAGGTATGAGCAATAGTGAGGACAGAGGTTTTTCAGGCTGATGATGGCAGGTTCAACACATCCAGTGTTCCTGTCGATGTCAGTATTTTTCAGCCTGAGGGAAAATGCAGCCTGATGCAAACTGCATTAGGATTGAGGCACTCAGATGGGAAGCATTTTTATCATCAGTCTATTTCATGGAATGAAAGGAGAAGACCCACTGTGACATGCTGGGATATATGTTGTTAATTGCTCGTCATAACAATTCTGTTTCTTCAGTAAGATCTCTCTTTTCCCTTACCTCCTCTCCCTATGAAATGATCTTGTCAATATGGAGAGAGCAACCCTGAGGAATCTATAATTTAATGAAAAATTGCTGTTGCCATGGCATAGAGAGAGTTCTGATTTTATATTGAAATAATTTCTCAGTCTTCATTTGCATTCCCTGACTCTCTAAACAGCTATATCAGCTGTTAGGATTCAAACAATTAAAAATGCTCTATTATTAAGAAGAAATTAAAAGAAGTAATCAGCTTAACACAATTCCAGCTCAAAAAACCCTTCACTGGCAGCTCACGGGAAAAGCATATTTGTATGCTGTTAACATCCCAAATTGGCTTAAGTTAAAATACACCGGGGTAAGATTAAACTGAAGCAAAGACAGTGGAAAAAGAACTAATGTTTTCTTTTCACTGTGAACGATGTGAAATTTCATCAGTTTTTGTTGTTAGTATGTCATATGAAAATACTATGCTGAAGCCTACTATGCAGGCTGTTACAATCTCCTAAGTGAGATTCTTTAATATAAATTTCTTGGCAGCTACTGAATTCCCCTGTTTATTTGACTGAAATGTTTGCACCAGGCTTGCTCTTGTTCCATCTTCAGTGTTTGAACAAGAGAGAATTTCCCCCCCCCTTTTTTTTTAATTCCTTGGTTTTGTGGGTGGGTGTAATAAAGTTTTATAATCCTGATGAACTGATAGTAACTGGGTTGAACTTAACACAAGAAGAGGCAGATGGTACCTACACCTCCTTTGCTATTCCTAAGACACCTATTGCCGTTGTTCAGCAGCCTCTGCCGTTATCATCTTGGATGTCTGCAGGATAGATGCTGCAAACTGCACTGCAGCTCACCAGATGATTTTGTGGCATGTGGGGTGGTGCAATCTGTTGTACAACCACCAAGAGCATTGGCCAGCTTTTATGCCCCAGGTTAAAAAAGCCTAAAACCATAAAAGTTTGGGTCCTGCCCCTTTAAATATCCTGAGCCAAACTTCAGGAAGGTATGGCTGAGGAGTAAGAGTTTGGGTTTCCATTTTATTTCTGTTGCTAAAGATTTTAACTCAGAGTACCAGACACAGGCAAGAGATCCAGGCCTTCCTGGGATGCCCAGCTTCAAAGCGTGAAGTCATGGAGGCTCTCTGCCCTACCTTGTGTGCTTTCTTCGGTGTCCTCTCTCCCTGCTCTCTGGTACACTAGTAATATTTTTGTCTTTTCCTCCCTCTTCCCTTCCCTTTCCAGAATATCCATTTCACTGTATATTTGACCCTCAATCATTTTCACTTCTGTGGTTGAAATTTACCTCTAGAAGAAAGTCCAAACACCAGCTTGGGCACCAAGCACTTCCAGGCACTCCTAAACTTTAAGAGAAGCTAGTCATGCCTGTGCTTTGTGGTCTGGGGCTGTCCCGAATGACATCACTGACCTTGGTCTGATGATTTCGCTCCTGCGTGGGTGAACCTCCAAACCACTGTTTTGAAAAGGAAGCTCATTTTGCTCAGGAGGAGGCTGTTCACCCTTAGCATGTGGCATACCAGATAGTGTCCATATACCAGGGTTAACATGGCAGTCCTAATGGTTTTCCAACTTGGTGAGTTATGTGCCTCCGAATTTTATCCCACTAGAAAAAGTAGAGCCAAAGCAGCTTTTAAGGAAAGATGCTATTGTTATTGTTCTCTAGTTCTGTCATCAATATGTGGGACATTGTCCCCATCTGTCTCTTTCTGCACTGGAACTAAGAGTGAACTGTGCTCATTACAGCGTCATTACATTTTGTAAGGTGGGTGGCCCATAACTGCATCTCCAAAGCACTATTAAACCCTTGAATTGGAGAGTAGCCGGGCTAAAAAGCTTAACCAGTTCAAAGGCCAAGTGTGCTTACTTGCAAGGCAATGATGGTCCAAGAATAGTTTCTTTTTTTCTGACTTCCCATTCGTATTCCCCAGTTTGCCTCCCAGGATGATAGGCCAGCTGATATACAGACGGTTGTTTTATCAGCTATTTAATAGATGGCCTCATGGTGCAAGGTATGATCTCTTTCCCAATGCAGGATGTCTCCTCAAGAAGGTCTGTCTGCATACTTGGTATAAGATTATTTTTCTAGCCCGCAGCAGTCTCGAAGGCTGAGGTTGTTTGCCTGGAGATTTGGTTATTATTTGCTTTTTTTTCTAGCCTGCTGCACATCGTGTGGGGTAGAGGAGGAGGAAAAGATGCAGGTGAAAGTCTTTTCGTCTTTAATGTTTGATGTATAGTTAGTTTTGTTATTCTAACCTCATGCATCCATCTTAGGGTTGATGAAGGGATGGAAAATAACTGTAGAGAAGTACTTTAATAAACTTCTCTGCTGTACCCAGTCCATCTCTGAACTTCAAGATTCATGTATGTGTTCCTCTAGTGTCCAAAAATATATTACTACTCCTGCTTCGTATTCCCTAGTGATTAAGTCACTAGATATTGATGATTGAATTCCTAGTGATTGATGTGGTCAAAAAAAAAAGCTTCCAACAAAGTGCCACCACCTACCTGGAGATACTGTGTTTCATTTCTATACGGAACATATCCCAAGCTTTTAACTCACCTTGTGAATCCAATTGTAACTTCTTGGGCACCCCAGTACACAATGGCAGCTGATGATCTTGCTCTTTTGCCATGCTGGCTCAGCATCACGCTGTGACTAAAATAGGTTCTTCATCAGTCATTTAAGAAAAATATTTTTACTGCCTAGAGCTTCAAAGCAGAGGTAGTTAAATAAAACATTATATAAAACATAAATTATTCCTGGATTAACATATATGGACAGGTACAACTAATAAGTGCATGCATGCATGTGTCAGATATATAACTTTTATAGACATGTATCAGAGACGAGCATGAGTTTGGATTTTTGGTGCTGGTTAGAGAAACGAGATTTCCCTAGTGAATCAATTCCTTGGTGAAAGAAGTCTTTTTGTAGAAGGCATTTTAAGTGGGATTATTGCTGTCCTTTGTAACGCTGATGAAATCCTCCCAGGAATTAGGTGACAATGTTTGTCAGTAAGAACACCCAAGTTGTGTCCAAGAGCTAAAATGACTTTTGATCTCTCAGAATTATCTTCTGAGAACCTTTCTTGATTACCTCTGCAAAACCAGACTTAACCTTATGTTCTGCCTCCAAAGTCCTTCCTACCTTCTGCTATATGAGTAAATGAAATTATTTTAGATAGGTAAATATCACCCTTTCATAAGAACAAAAAAAAGTAGACTGTTGTGAGTGTCTGACCCTCCTTTTAGTCTTTTTTCCATTTCTCAGTGAAGCAAACAAAACCATGTGAATCTCAAATACTCATGGGAGGGGAGAAGGAGGGAGAGGCTGTTGCTTCTTTTTTTTGGATCAAGGAGTAGTGCCCAGAGACACTGAACAGAAAGAGGCTCCCATTGTGCACAAGCTGCACAGACATGTGAAAGAAGCAGTCTGTTGTTTTAATATTACTGTAATAAATAAGTGTATGTATTTGGTAAGTCTGTAGTATGCTGCTGCAAAATCGTTGTTTGTCTCCCAGTAGCCTTCCAGGAAAAGTGTTAGTACATTTGCATCTCTTGTTCACATCGCTCAAGCTTAGAGCTGTTGCCTTATTAAGTAGAGGAAAATGAGGGTGAGTTTAGATTTGTTTGGGAAGCTGACTCCGATGTGTCTTCCTCCCGTTTGTCTGGTATCAGTTCTTGCTAACTGTGTTCTGCAAGGGAATTTCCCTTAGGAAGTAAGGTTTTTATTGGACTAGTGCATCTCTGAAGTATGTGTAGAGGAAAATAACTCCTTAAGAGCTCCAGCAGGCCTCCCTAAATATTTTCACATGTTGTATAATACAGGGAATAATAAAATTAAGTAGTGATTATAGAGAAACACATTTTATATATGTTTTTGTTATCCACAAAGCCAGTATTATATTTGAACAAAAGGCCCTCGCATACAATGTTAATTTTATATTTGTACCTTTTATATGAGAGCACCAAATTTCAGTTGTGTAATGCAGAAATATGGTAATCAGCTGCTTAAATATTTAAATAACGAAAAGCTGTTGATAACATGGTGAGCAATGTTCAAATACTATATGAAAAGTAGCAGAAAATCTGCAGGAAATGTATAATTACACAATTTGTTAAGCCTTTGTATTTTGCATTGATGAGACATCATCTTGTGTATATATATGTTTGCAAACGAAATCAGATGTTCATCATTTGATGCTTCATTTGCTAATTATAATGTGGCATCCAGTACAGCAATAAGCATCTACAGTGAATAGAGGCTGACTGTAGCTCAAAAGTAAGCTTTTTCTGTGTCTGAATCTCACTTCTAGGTGGACATGATCCCATTTTTCTTTATTCTCTCTCCAAAATTTTTGACTCCCTGTTACAGTTCCAGCTGTCGGCCCAGCAGTCATTCTTAACTCACGTAGCTTAGGTCTGAAACTTACCCCATTAGGAGCGTCAGGCTCTATCATAGCTGTTATGCCACAGTCTATTTAAGTGAGATGTTGAGGGTCGATGTTGGAAGGGTACATCAGATCTCCTGCTTCAGATTTTGACTGATAGGGACAGGCAGTAAGGAGAGAAGTCTCCCTCTCACCTTCTCTCTCTGCTCGTAGATTAGCTCCATTCAAAACCTTTGGACTCCATCTACTTCCTTGAGCTGTCTATGCCTTTTCTCTGTACTTCCTCTCGGGGGCTGTTCCCTCTGCCATCCTTAGTGATGCGTTTCAGTCCCTGAATTTAGAAAGGTTGGCAACCCAGATTGTTGTTTATCCTGTTAGCAGGGATGCAAAGAGAAGGAAATATTCATTTTTTCATTCTCTTGCCTCCTTGAAAGTCCATTTAAAATTATGTCTGTAATGTGGGAGTGCTACACTTTTTTTCTTCTTTCCCCAAGTTGCCTGTCTTTTCCTCGCCAACCTTTTAATGTAACAAGCCTGGAGATTTTTCTTCTTGTTGTTTTCAGTGGGGAGGCTCCAGTACTCCTGGAAATGGAGGTACCCGTGTTAATCAGAATGTGACTGTGAACAATTATCAGCACATCCAGATTCCTGGACTGCTGTGGAGGATTTGGTCCAACTTGTGCCTTCATAAGCAAAAGCACAGTTACTTTAGCTGGACAATCTAATGGGGGGGGGGGGGACGGGGGACGGGACTAGAGTGAGCTTTCTGTTATTTTTTAACATGCTCTCAGTTTAGGTCCTCAGGAAACCTCCGACCAGTATTATTTGAAGATGTCTCTGTCCAGGATGATGTTATGATTAGAATCAAAGGAAGCAGAAAAAAATAGGTTTTCTTAGTGAAACAAAGTGAAGGACGCTTTTCATTTCCCCAGCCTAAAGAATCTCTGGAAGAGTAACCCAAGATAGGACGTGGCAAGTACTTATTATGCCCTCTGCCAAATAATGGCTAGAGATCTAGCAAATCTAGTTATTAAATGAGCTGAGCAGGAAGAGCCTGTTTGAAACTGCTTAGAAATACTAGCACTATGCTCTGCAGAGGATAAAAGACGCGGGGATTATGAATTGCAGTTGCTGAAGCCTCATGTCAACTAAGTAAGATCAGAGTCAACAGTGGACAGAGCAGTGGGGGAGAAGCAGGAGAGGGGAGTCAAGTGTTGTTGAGGCTCGTATGCTGCTCTTGGCACTCAACCTACTCTTGTTATTGTTACTTTGCTTGGCTTTTAGCTGATAAATAAAATACGGAGTAGTGTCTAGAAACACAGACAGAAGAGAGTTTAACTACTGCCTAACTGCTGTGTGGTGCAGTTGCCGCATAAGAGCTATCTTTTTGGAATTAAAATGGGAGCCAGTGGCATTTTATGGACTGGGACTAGCAGTAATGCTTTAGAGTCATAGGCCATGGATATGGTGGTTGAGGGAAGTATAAAGGCTTTATTCCTAGGCAAATCCAGGGAATGGCATTTAGACAGTCCAGAGGGTCTGGTTTGTAGCTGAACTGAACTGGCACCAGTTGCTAGAGCAGATTGCATAAGTGACCCAAAAGGGATGGCAGAGAATAGCTTTCCAACTCCCACTAGCGGAGGGATCCTATTCAGGGAAGCTGTCTCAGCTGTCAGGGCAGTTCTTCTTCCATGTCAGTGGGCTGAAAAATATCTCTATTTTTCCCTTCGCAACAACAGGCAAAAGCCGGCTTTTGAAAGACTATTTGAAAAGTAGAAGAGCTTCAGGCTTCTGAGGGCTTAATCTTCCAAAATTTTAATGATGACTCATAAAAGCTAGTATTCTGCAAAGAGACACTGTACAATTTCTGTCTTGCATCCTTCTAAAAGGTGAATGCTGACTCAATATGGAGGATAATTCACTCGCTATTTTAAAGCTGGGGAAGGTGCAACTTCATTTAATTCTGTAACCGTATGATCCTCTGTTTCAATACTGGGGAGGAAGTGCTGCTTCTTCATACTGAAATCCTGTATAGGTGCGATGGACAGAAAGCTTTGCAGGAGCAGTGTGGCTGTGCTCCTCCGGGTAGGCATTCAGCAGCTTCTCTACCAGGTCTTCCCAGAAGGACATTCATTTTGTGTCAGTGTGCTTGGCAAAGGGGGTGAGCCCTGACTGACTGAGCTGTACTGTGGCTTGAAGAAAACAGGGGAGAGCAGCAGCTTGTATTCTTTAGGGTTTCTGGGGCAGCAGACCAGGAGAGGTCTCCCGTATCTTTTTACAGCCTGCCTTGGCTTCCCTTTCTCGCCTGGTGAAGGAGGGCCTCCACGTGCTTGGGGCTTGACTCTGAGCTCAGAGGCTGGTTTTGCGAATGGCTTTCAAACGTTAGCCAAAAATATTAGTCTGTGCATGTGTATGTGGAGGCGTGGGGGAGGGAGCGTTTCTCCCTTGTGCAGTCGCACAGAACAAGCCACAATCTGGCGTGCTTTTGGTTATTAATAGCTAGAATATGGAAGTAGGGCAAATACCCACCCTGATTCATCCTGACGTGAATAATCCATATAGTCTTCAGGCCATAGACTAGCGATTCTGTCTCTAGCTGTCACATTCCTGAATTTTAAGAAGTGATATCCGTGACCATGTTGTGTCATGATGATCAATGTCACGTTAAAGAGAGAAGCCTGGAGGCAGGCGTGTGAGCTGTGTGAGCGCTGCTTGATTAGGGAAGCGCCCGGGGTGGGGATCCTGCTTGCTGGGATCACTCCACGCTGTCAGAGACCACGAGACAAAAGATCCCGAGGGAGAGGTCACCCTGGCCTGGGGCTGCTCTGCTGGGGAGCGGGGAGCATGAAAGACAGAGCTCTAAGAGGCAGGCCACAGGCAGAGGAGAGGAGTCAGAGAGCCGTGAAGCAGCACTGAAGGAGGCAGGAGATGGGAGGCAGGATTCAGGAGCAGGGAGGGGGGAGAGAAAGAGGGAGAGATGTGCAAAACCCCGTATCCCTATGGTTAACCGTTCCTAGGTGGCATCAGGGTGTTCTGCGGGAGCGCAAACTGATCCAGGAATATTGGGTTGTTGAGATTCCAGGAATTAAAATTAAAATAAAGAGCGATGAGACTCAGGAAAGGCTCCGTGGTGTTACTGGAAGTTGGGCTTTTTTTCTCCTTTTTGTTTCTAAAAATCATGAATACATTGAAGCTCATATTTTTATTCTCCTCCCAGCTTGCAACATGGTGTTTTTCACACCTATTTTTGAAATCACAGCAACTTTTTTGACCAAATGTGCAGATTCGCCATTGTGGCCTACTTACATTCCTAGCATGTGAAGAGAGACAAATAAAAGGGCATTAACTGTGAGAAATCCAGCAAAAAGATGCCTGGAACACAAATCAGAAGTCCTCATTTGGTCAGGTTTCCCGCTGACTTCCACACAAATTGGCATGATTCTGGAGTAAAGCATGCAAGCTGGAAGAATAGGGTGCACATTTGCATCCTGTTATTGTCCTGAGTGTTATTCTGGTAACAACTTTCTTTTTCTGGATAGGCACACAAAAAGGCAATAAATATTATTGCTGATTGCGTTTTAGAAACTGCAGGCGACAGTTGGAACATAGGCCTATTTACTAGGGGTAGAACGAGTATATAGGGAAACAAATCCTTGCCCAGAAGTATTTAAAGCCTAATATTAAATCAAGACACAATGTAAGAAACAAGAGTAGCATGAAATGAAGATGGCTGTGCTAACAGTCTGCCATTATTTAAGCCAGCTAATGAACAATTTGATAGCTTCAAATCATCTAGCATTTTGTGTGTGTTGTGATATGTTTCTGTTCTGCTTTAATGCAGATAAGTAAATACAAGAATGGTTTCTACCAAGCTCATTTCTGGAGTTGCAGTGTTTGAGTTATACCCAGGGCAGGTTAGTCTGTTTGTAAATACTCTGTTTCAGTGTGTCAATGCTTTTTTTGGACCTTAAATGTCAGTATGGAACCTCACAGATAGCCCTCCATGCTGCAGCCAAGTAGCCACAGTTACACACCTCCTCCTTGTGCCTCCCTTCCCAAGCCACAGCAGACAAGGAAGCACCACAGGTCCCCTGGCTCTTCCCTCCAGATTTCACACTCTTCCCCCACCAAACATGAGCCTCCGTTCACCCCCCTCCTTGCAGAAGGCTCTCAGCCAGAGTGAATGCAGCACAGCAAGACAAACACGCGTCTGCGAACGCCAACAACCACCTCAGTGCTTCTGCAGAAGGGGCTGGCACAGCACCCTCGCGTTGCAAGAGAGCCAAAGCTGGGCAGGCGAGGCTGCTGGCAGGCAGTGCCGCCGCACACGGGCAGCCCCAGCTGCCGTCCTGCCAGCACCCAGCCCTTGCCTGGGAGCAGAGGGCAGCTATGGCAGCGCTCCCTTTCCTCTCACGGCCGGGGAAACCACAGGGCCACAGGTCCTGACCCAGCCAGGGAGGCCGAGATTCCCACAAGTAGGGAAGAGAGAGCATGCCGGGATTTTCCTGTTTGCTTTTGAAACGCAGATGCCGGCTATCCGGGTGTTTCTCTGTGTGTCTGATGGGAAGTGTGCACCAGCACTCGGGGCTCTGTGGCTTGGGCTTGTGGCGTTTGTGAGCCTAGTTTGTCAGCGGCAAGTTATTCTTGTCAGATTTCCAAGTAAACAGCAGACAGATACTTACCCCTTTGAGCTGTTACGGTTTGCCAAGAAAACTGTCTGAACTTTGAAATTTCTCCTTTTATTTTCTGCCTTCCTGACCCTGCCTCCGCCGACAGCAGGTCCCTCTTGTCAGGGGAATGTCCTCCAGGCACAACACAGGGAAATGGAGGAGGGCAATTTTCACCTCCAGAAATCCTGTTTGGCAAGACAAGGATGTCTGGGCCCGTGAGAGGGACTGCAGCAGGCAGCTCCATGCAGCTAGGACTCGCCTGAGAGACTCTCCCCGAGACTGAACAGGATCATTTCTCTGGAGAGAGGGGGCAGGGTAGGAGCGTGCACATAGTAACAGCAACTCGGTTCACGGGTGACAGCTCATTAAGCTGTCACAGCTCTATGGTAACAGCATGTGTGGCATCCACACCTAAAGCAAACACACCAGCTTTGATCAAGTTTGCTCTTATTATAGTAGTGGAGTTCAGCCCAGCCTGGGCTCCTCGGGAGCTGGGGACTCTGCAGCTTGCAGAATAAGCCCGGTCTCTGCCTCTACAGGGTTTTTCAGGTTTCTTGTTGCTGCGCCCAGTCCCTGTCCAGGGCTAATGCAGAGGGTCAGCTTCACCATCCTCTGAGGCTATGCGCAGGCAGCAGCCTGGGCTTTAGGTTGCCTTCTCCACCATGACCCCCTTAATGAGGTTCTCAGAGGCCCTACTCCAGCACTCTGTGCGCCTGAATACGCAGTGAGGCCTCTGTGGTCTATGGAAGGAGCAGGGTTTGAACAGCTTCTGTTGAGTTATTTTTGCATGAGCCATACATGCCTTCGGCTTACAGGGAGTCTGTTTATGACTGGGATAAAACAGAAAAAGTGCTAAAGTATCTGGTACGTCTGCTTGTCTTCCTCTTTAAGATATGAAATAAATTGCATGAAGCTAATAGTCTGAATTCTGGAATAAAGAGCATTAGCCGCACTCCAGAACATACCACCCTTTTGCTTTGTGAAATGAACAACTCTGGAAATGGCGTTTGAAGACAGTTTTGTATCATATGCTTGAGATGCTGCAAACAAGATATTTATTAATTACAAAATATAGTTGTTCAGTTTTGGTCTTTGGAAGGGAAGAGGACTTCTGGCCTTTAGGCATTTATTTGGGGAAGAAATGATCCAGCTCTGATGAATCAATGGGTTTTCTTCCATTGACTTGATACATTTTGGCTAATGTCCAATCTGACCTCCCTCAGCCGCTGTCTGGATGCTTGAACAGTTAGATCATCTTTGGCAGCTAGTAATATATTTTTGAATTTTTTATACCAAAATGAATATCGATGTTCAGCAAGTTATCAAAACACAAGCTTACATTACTGCAAAGAAAGCACTGCTGTTTAACTTTTCAAAGCCCAGTCTTGAATTTCTTCTCGTCTTGGGGAACAGCACAGTGAACGATGCAGGGGAACAGAGGCATGGTTCAAATACATCCTGACAGTGAGCAGGTCTGTAAATACCGATGTTTTAGGAAGGAATCTTTGTGAAGGGTCTGTTTCACATAGGCTTCCCAAACGTTGCAGGGGGTTGCATCTTTTATATGCCATGCAGGTGAAATCCTTAATAAAAGTGCTGTTTTTCTTGTAATTTTCAAAACTTACAACTTCTTCCCCAAACAAACACTTTCCCTTTTTCCTGCAACCCCCTTCATCCAGGCGTGTGAGGTCTCTGTGCCACAGAGGTCTTCTACTCATGGAGCAATTCCTACTGGCTCCAGGTTAGACTGCAGTTCTGGTGCTGTCCGTCTCCTACCCTTGTCTTTTTCCTTAGAAGATGACCATGTGAGGAAGTCAGTCTGCAGCTGAAGGTCTGTAAACAGTTGTTAGAGCCGCAGTTGCAGGCTGTAGTGTGGTTCGTCGAAGTGGGACTCAGCCAGCCTAAAGGGTGTGCTAAGCTGAACACATCCCAGTTCCCTCTCATAACATATAGTGTGTACCATGCTGACAATCATTTGTTTTTAGCATAGGTAATCACTGATATGTTCTTTTAAGTGAGATTCTTAGATGCTGATTACATTTACTGCATAAATTACTTCATTATTAAAATTAGGTCATTTGAGCCCCAAAACCATTAACATGCAAACTATTAGCATAATTTCATAAGCTAATAAATCAAGCACAGGAAAAGAATTAAGCAGTTCCTAGTGATAAGTGTTTCTTGAGAGATTAAGAAACACAATTTTCTTATGCATATATTAACATTTTAAAAGTGAATTCATGCAAAAGCAATTTTTCTGCATATATGAAACTTATTTTTAATAATCTTTATACTCAGCCTCCAGAGGTGTTTCAAAATTAATGTTTTTTTCTCAAATCACTATACGGGAATTTGACGTTGAACCAGCTAGCCTGTTTTGATATACTCTACCTGTAAAATTCTTTATGCCTTTATTAAACAGTCAAAGTTAGGAAATAAAATAAGCCAAGATATGATTTAGAAGAAAAATAGCTTGGGTTCATCTTAAATTACGAACTGTTCATTCGAGGTAAATTTTCTATTCTTAATCTTAAGCAGTACCAATGAAATTGTAATTATCTCCATAATTGCAAGCTAGAACTGTGGTTGTCATCTTATTAAAGTGGTGCATTGAAATTGATTTAATTCCCATTTCTTATGTAATAGAATGTAATATTGGCCAGAATAATGCAGAGATAGGCTCTTCTATTCACTTTATTGACTAGATTTAAAATAATACAGTAATACAACTGTAATTATTTGGATACACAAAAGTTACAGGGAAACAAAGAAAATTCCAATGTAAATGAAACTGTAATAAGCAACAGATGACAATGCCCAAGAATTTTACTATGTTACGAGAGGTCCATGATTTACTTATGTTTAGCTGGTTTTGTTTTCCAGCTCCTAACCTACTGTTTGGGTTTGTTTAGTGTATTTCTTTTTCAGTGTGAGGCACCCAACGATTTGCTCCAAGGAATAAGAGAATATAATGTTTTCAGAATGGTGCTCACGATACTGGGTATTTTGGGTCTCTTGGTTCCTACAGCAATACCACAGCCTCTTTCTTTTCTAGCCCACATGTGAAAAAACACCCAGATGATAGCTTTTAGCAATTGCTTGTGCTTGCTGCTGTTTAATGACTGACTTGGCTAAGACGACACCACACTGAGAACTGCCTCTTTGGGGAGGGTTGGCTTGTTGCCGTCCATCTCCCTGAACCAGTTCACCCTGGGGCCAGACAAGGACCACCGCTGGTGCTAGGGAGGTGGTGATGACATGCAAGAGGGGAAGTGCGGGGACACCCCTTATCATGGCAGCTGGTTGCTATGTCAGCTTTGCTGCAATTTGAAGCCGCGGCCTCAGCCACAGGAGAGCCAGAGTGTTGACCCGAGCACAGTGGTAGTGCTCACCCAAGCGCAACCGAGGTAGCGGGACAGTCAGCAGACAGCCTGCATGGACAAGGAGGGAAAAAGGGAACGTGTTATGGTCACTCTTGTTATAGTGGTGTAGCTCATGTGGTGGGTGAATTGGACCTGTGGCTCAGAAGACCAAGTATTAATTACCTAAGTAAGGAAACAGCAGAGCACTGTCGATGTGCAGCTTTCCATGTCTGTTGTCCAAACCATTCTCGTTCTGTGTTCCTTCCTCGCCTTTTTGCCCATCAGGAAGTACAGGGATGTTGTAAACCCCCAAATTATTAGTCTTCTCCTTACCTTTCCCTCATTGGAGGATTTAGTGCCTCATTCCTCAGTTACGGTCTCCTTTACATTCTTCGTTTCAAAGCAGATAGTGAATTGCTGCTGCTCCTGGCAGGTCTTTAGCTTGTTTGGAGGCTGTGTGTGCTATTGTATATGCATAAATCATTTGTATCTGTTGAGGATTCTCCTGGGCTGTGTTTCAGGTATGTCTTCAGAAGAGTTCATCAAAACTCCATGCCAGGTCATAAACTCATCTTTCAATGTTTGTGTAATTAATTGCACAAAGGAGATGATGTTTCTAGCACAGGGCAGGTGACAATACCCATGTGAAATGGTATTTGTGAGAATTTTCTAATCAAAATGTGAGTAATCACAGTAGAATGGTTACGGAGTATTTGGCAATGTTGCTTTCCATATTGCTGAAGCTGAATATTAAAAAGGAGATTTGAAATCTCGTCTGGACAAATTGGCATGATTTGGGAGTGTTTACAACATAACAGTCCCACTTGAAGACAAATGGAGGCTACTGTGCGAATGCAAAACCTGACTTGATTGCTTTGTTCATATATAGTAGAATCCCATTGAAGTCAAAGGCAGATTACTCACCTGAATAAAATTTCTGGGTCAGGTGCCACATTTGCATGAATGAATATATGTAAAAATGGGAATTTGAATTTCCAGGATTCTGTAATAATTATTCTCAGGTAACACTGCTATCTTCCTTTTTAAAATGCTAACGAATCTTTTTAATGTGGAACACCCAACGTGAAGTACTTCACTTAGCCAGGCAGCGTCCTAATTTTCAGCAGTGTATGAAGAGGAAGGTTCCTCCAGGCAGTGTTTGGCACACCTACCCCAGGCTTCTGCTCTCACTGCCTCTCGGAGGACTCCATTCCTCTCCACGTGCTAGGGGGGAAACCTCAGGAGACATTTAGCAGGCAAAATGAAGGCATATCTGCCTAGGTTCAATGAATGTTCTCCCAAGAGAACAACAGAGAAACTTATTTGAATCGCAGAATTTATGTTTCACTGTTGGTTTTTTTCACTGTTGTTGTTCATACTGCCATCTTTTCTCTTTCAACCTATTTATCTGCTTTCTCTGTAAACTGTGACCCCTTGATGAAGTGGTAAATGCAGCTTCAAAGTAATTTCTAGTACAAACTAGTTTCTGGTATACCTCTTTATCAAGGCTCACTGAGCAGTGGAAAAGGATATTTAAAAAATCGGTCTTTGAATGATGGCTTATTCATTACATTAAAAGCTTATTCATTCACTAATCTGACCACTTCTAAACTACTACTACCACATTATATGCACTTTCTGACTCATGAAGGAAGAAAATCGAGACAAGTGGACCATGTTGGCTGTGCCTGGCAATTAACAGTGCACATCAGTGGCAGGAAGATGAATGAAAGTTCAACTCCATCTCTAATGGATTCCCTTAATACGAAAAACTGCTTTATATGAAAGTGCGTATGGGGCTGCACTTCACACACACAGTTCAGAGCCAGGAAGGCCAGGAAGAGCCTGTCTGAGGCATTCATTTGTAATGTACTCGGTTTTCTTCCTGCGTGTCTGCAGCGGCTGCTGTGCTACCATGTACCTCTGTAACCCATCCCAGGAAACATGCCTGTCCTCCGTGGCCGCTTCTCAAGCACCGCTAGCAGAACGGAGACAGACTGTCATCCCGCTCCTTACTCCCCATCATGCCTGCAAGTGTATGGGAGGGAATATTCTCCGGTGTTTGGGGAAGAGTGCTAGGAAATCAGCATTCCTGCTCTGGGATACTTATAACCATAACAAACACAACAGCTTTCCTACTTATGGAAATCCTGAGCTATTGACGATTTTCTTCCAGGAAAATGATATTGTCACCAAGATCTTTCTCATGACAAGAATGGCTGCTGGTTTGGGGTTTTTTGTTAGGGTTTTTTTTTTTAAAGATCTCTGTCTACAACACAAAATGAATGCTGCTTTATTTTCCTCCAGCACAGAAAATTCTGGTGAGGAGGGAACGCTGTGTAAGAAGCAGTGCTATACTGCTCCCTTAAGATGTTCAAAAGTACGTTTGTTCTTCAGAACTAAAATTGCAGTTTACCTCTTTTTAAGATTATTATTCTCCTGGTTAACTACTACATACAA
This sequence comes from Gymnogyps californianus, assembly GCF_018139145.2. NCBI lineage: Eukaryota > Metazoa > Chordata > Aves > Accipitriformes > Cathartidae > Gymnogyps > Gymnogyps californianus. The sequence goes on from NC_059472.1 coordinate 100,910,043, forward strand.
CATTTTAGTTAGAAGTAAGTAACTTTAGATGGTTGAGGTGGAAACTGGACCATCCACCAGAGGTTATTCCAGGAGAGGAGGCACGTCCAAAGTCCATTGGACCTCCACGAAAATCTCTGTGGCCATTTCAGTAACTTGGTTTGTTACCAAATCCACTCATTTATTAAACTAGCTACCCAGCTCAACCATTGCTCCATTTCTGAATTGGCAAATATTTCTTTAAGAACAAAACAGATGTATAGTACCTGTCACGTAAAAAAAAAATAATGCACAAACACCAAGATATGTGAAAGTGTTTGCTGAGGACCAAAGCTTCTGTGTCAGGAAAGAGTTCAAGAAAACTGGGATACATATAGTACTCTTGGTTTTTTGTAGGTTATCTGCTGCAAATTTGAAATTACAGTATTGAAGGTGACTGTGGAGTTTGTATAAATGCCTGCTGAAGATCTCTGATGTGATGTAAATGGCCTTGGATTATCAAAATCTGATCCTCATGCATTGGGTTGACTCCATTTTCATTATTGGGAGTATATGAACTGTATGAACTGTTGAAGAATAAGAACCAGTTCACACAAATGGTTCTCCCTTAGTTACACATCAAGAGTCATTTATCTTCTCCATTTTCTTACATAACCTTAAATGGGACAATAAACTTTAAATTTTTATGAATGTATTTGAACTTTTCAGTGGGGAGGGGTCTTAAATCTCAAGGTATCTGAAAAATTATAAGACTAAGAACACAGTTGGTTTTTTTAAGGTTAATTTCATTTAAATTGAATTGAGATGCTGACTTGAGACCTTAAGAATTTCTGTAAAAATTTATGCAAAACAATGTGATTCAATATTTTTAAGGTATCATAATAATCTGCTTGTGCTTTATTTGCTATTCTGTGAACCACTCACTGCAGCTGGTAGAAAACCTTTTTCCTTTTTATTGCAGATGACCTGTGGTTCCAGGTTCTTCCTCAAGAAAAATTCTAAGAAGTTATTAATCAAATTGGAAGATTTTAAGGTAAACTGCAAAGGACAAAGAGAATTGCTCCACCAAGGCCAGAAATTGAGCCCACGGGAATTAGCTGAACGGCTGTAATATATCTTCCATAGAAAACTGGCAGTGTTGGTTATTCTTCATTTTTATGTGATGTATGTTAGCTCGCCTTTGTTTGCCCGTCCATCATGAACATTGTAGAGGAGAATTATGCGTAATAGTATATATTTAGGATATTCTGGAAGTATGATTTGCTTTCAGAAATGGGCCTCCAAAACGTATATAAAAATCTATCTGTGGCTTGTATTTCGAATAAATAGATCCTTTGAAATTACTCGAACACTGCAGAGTGTTTATAAACTGACTGATGCCTACAATTAGCTCATTTGTTAGCATGCCATCCTCTTGTTTCAGCTGGCTCTCCGGGCATTTGGGACCCATTTTTGAACCAAGGCACTTCCTGCTCACTTTCCCAATACCCCTGGAATGTTCCAGGGGTGTCATCCAGAGTGCAAAGACGGTCAGGTCTTGACACTGTGGCTTGGCTTGGTGCTGGCTGACCCTGGTTACTGAACTGTTTCGGTGTGGTAAGCCAGCAGGAATCTGACCCAGCAGAGAGAGACCTGGTGGTTTTCTGGTAGGCAAGCATGCGGAAATGTCTTGACAGTGAGTGTCGAAGGTGGTGCAAAGATGAAGGTGGGACAGCTCTACCAGCAGGGAGGAGGGAGCTGGCTTGTCACCTGGCGGCTAAGTCGCCTGAAGGGGGACAAGGAACTGCAACCTTGCAGGGGCAGCTGCTGTGTGGTTTTCCACACCCAGCTTCGATATGTACTGCTGGTGATCTGAACTTCATGCTGTCTGTTGAGAAACCTGTTTATCAGCCTGGGGTATCAGCTCTGAAAGATCGAATGCTTAAATGAAAATATAAGATGTCTACGCATTATCATGACAGAGGAAGTCTTATCTTGCACTACAGGCAAATATTACTGCAACATAGAACTACATTTTAGGAAATCTGAAGAGAAGATAGAGTGACAAGCTTATTATAACTGACATGGGTATGTAGTTTTACACTTTTGATTACATAGATTTTGTTAAAGTCGACCAATATCAGCTAAGTTTGTTTACCAGTGTGACGTGTCCTTTCCTTCTCTTTAAGTCTTGCATGTGGAGAATGGCAGCACTGAACATGAAACCTTTATTTCCAGGCACTTCTAAATAAGGACAGCGAAGAAAGTTAAGGCAAATCAAGTTAGGGATGTGAATCCAACTTCCATAAATTACAGTGCATTAGAAGGCTTCTGTGTGGTTTAGTTCCTTCAGGTGTAGTGCAGCTGTAGACTTGCTGAAGGACTGAGCTCACTTCTTGTTATTGATTGCTCTTAAATTTAATGAACTTTAGAAAAACCCCAAGAGTGAGATAAAAGAGAAATGTGTGTCTATTCTAATTAAACACGTAAGGGAAGAGGAGAATGTCTTACCAAATTACTTACCTAGGTATAGTTTGAAAGTATACAACATTGCTGAAGTAAGGTTTCCTGCTGCAGTTGATGAAACTCCTAACAACAACGGTACTTGCCTAAAAAGTGTCTTGGGAGCTGTATTCAATGTGAAGAGCATGGACAAATCAGGGAAGATACTTCTGAAGTGCTTCCAAAGTAAGTAAACATATATTTTTAAATATTTTATTAATGTTTTACTAATATTTGTTAATATATTATCCTTGAGAAGAGAAGGCTTAGCGGGGATCTTATCCATGTGTATAAATACCTGATAGGAGGGAGCAAAGAAGCCGGAGCCAGGCTCTTCTCACTGGTATCCAGGGAGGGGATAAGAGGCAATGGGCACAACCTGACACAAAGGAAATCCCATTTAAACAGAAGAAGAAACTTTTTTCCCATAAGGTTGGTCAAACACTGGAACAGGTTGCCCAGAGAGGTTGTGGAGTCTATGTTTTTGGAGATAATTCAAAACGCAACTGGACATGGCCCTGAGCAACCTGCTGCCTTGCGGACCCTGCTTTGAGCAGAGAGTTGGACCTGACGATCTCCAGAGGTCCCTTCCCACCTTAGCCTTCTGTAATTCTGTGTAGACAAGACGTTGTTAGCAATCTGCTAGTGAAGAGATATGAGCAAAATTTCAATCTCTAAAATTTCCTCTGACATCATTTTATTTACAGAACTGAATACGTTAAGATGGGGTTTTAATTATTGAATTATCCTTTCTGTAATACAGTGAAAAGGGATGATTCAAATGTAAGTGGTCCTTTTGAACAGCAATGGGAAATTAAAATGTTATGCCAGCAATTCCTTTGTAGAATTCAGGTTTGGTTGTCAATGATCTGGACATTGATTCTGTCTTTGGTCTGCAAGAAACATTCTCTCCAGATCTTCACTGATTTTTCATTTTGGATGATTTATGACATATTCCATTTGACAATACTTAGTCTCATCTTCTTTTTTTCCCCTTGCTAGTTCCAGTGTACTGTAATATGTTAAAATTAGAATACAACCATAAATGACTTCAGCATTTTCAGTAGTCTTAGCATTTTGCCCAAACTGGCTTGTTTGACATCTCTGTTCAAATGTTCTGAATTTGCTGTCTTGCTGAATAATCCAGATGTTCAAACACCAGTTTAAGAAGGGCTGCATCCACTTAATGGGAGCATGCAAAGATCCAGAACACTGGAAAGCAGCGGAACTTCTCCTAATTTTGTCTAGTGTCTATATTTATCGCTGTTCATTCGTCTATGTGCCTTCCCCCCACCCCAGCTGCCACCACGCAGATGGCATTCCCAGCAAAGTAAACAGTTCGGATTCAGTACACTATTTGTTGTCTGGAAATGTGAGCAGATGACAGGAAGAGGGGAGGAAGAGGAGGGCTAGCTCCACATTTTTCAGGTCAAGTTTTGCCCTGAATTCTACTCAGTCACCGCAGAGAGGTCCTGAGGATTACCAGGGGGGAAGGAAGCAAGAAAGAGTTTGACACTGTGCATATAGTGACCTTTGATATGTTCTGAGGCTTGCTGGATTTAAGTTTCCATACTATGCAGATATTTACTTCTAACTCTATAACAGCTTTTATTTATTAAAGGGCTGAAAAAAATGGTTTTGTTTGCCGTAGAAACCAAGTGAAAACAAAGAGGAAGAAGAAGGCATCCCTGCAAAGTTGTTACTATTAAACCCAGACACAAAATGGAGCATTTGCAGTGTCTATGAACAGATGTCTAACGACAAGCAAACAAAACAATTATTCTTAAGTAATGATTTATTTCTGTTTTATTTTTTAAATGCCTTTTATTCAGCCCTTTCATATTAGTCATTTCTATATGCTTTTAGTGTTGTATGCTGGCCTGAGTGTTACTGAGAAAAATATGATGGTCTGGGGTTTGATACAAGAAAAGAGGAAAGGAGAGACATGATAACTTTTTAGACTAAAGGATAATGTAGCCACACGTGTCCAGCATTTGCCTTCAGGAATTCAACTTTCAGATTCCATTAACTGTGCTAAACTTTCATTCTGGGGGCTGAAATCTCCAAAACTATTGTGTGCCTCATACTGAAAATTTTCAGATAAAATAATTTTGTTGAACAAGGCAAAGGGAAAAGGTTGCTGGTTTTGGCATCTTAAAAATATTTTTGCAACTGTTTTGCTGAGGAGCTGTAGTACCTCCGTGTGTTGCAACAAGGACTTGATATTTGGCGCATCTGACAGCAGGAGGTTTTTTGGCTGCCTTGTGAAAATTCATTCAAAATGCCACGCAGAGTACAGGCTTCCGAAAACCTCCCGCTCATAAACACACAGAAGAGTTCTTGCTGCCTAGCTGCGGCGGGGTCACTGAGGCACCCAGTCTGAGAGCAGAGACAGATGTCCTTTTCAGCGACTCGAGCTAGAGCACTTTAAGCAGGTATTGGCCCATCTGCTTGGTACCGCTCCCATATCTCAGATGTCGTGGCTGATTATCTGAACGCTCAAGCTCTGTTTCAGTGAAAATTCGAGGAAGTGGTGCCATTCACTGACAATGCCATCTTAACAGCCCCCAGCTGCTCATTCCCAGCCTATGCCCTCCTTCAGTTGTTCTTGTAAAATTGTTTATGGGGCCTTGCAACAACCTGGATCCAAACCCTGCCCCTCCACACCCGCAAAAAAGCTCTGATTATTTTTAACCTGAACCAACTCTCACAACCAGTTCAATGCAGGGATGACTGCGGCTAGATTTGCTAGAGGACAACTAACTGTCTGAACCCTGCAATCAGGGAGATGGTCTTTTCCAGGCACTGACTTTTCCTCTTGCGTTTTATGTGCAGGTGTCATAAGGACACCCAGCTGAGTTTGTACACGCTCTGCAGTCAGGCGAGCAACGGGAGCAGCTGAGGGCTGGCATCCCCCCCTGCAGAAGGCAGGCAGCTGCGGCTGGTAATCCCCTGAACTGCCACTGTAGGGTTTGATAAAGCTGCTCTGGCAGAGCACTTCACGCTCTATGTTTGCTTTCCTACCACCTTAAAAGGTAACTAAGTCTTAATAAGGCTTACGTATAAACTCAAAATCTCTGCTGGTGCCATGAGCACTTCATTATGCCCAAGAAATGTAGTAACATTTCTGTTTTGTACCACAAGCACAGTTCTTTACTGAGCAGGAGGGAAATTTTCTCAAACTGGTTGGGTAAAATCCCCTGAATTAGAACCAGAAAACACAGGACTATGGGACTACATAAGCAATCAGCTTTCTAATGATAGTCCATAGATCTCCCATTGCCACCTGGACAAGTCACTTACAAACACACGTCTGTGTTTGTAACTAAAAATTAGTTGAACTTGAAAAAGATGGGTGTTTTGAAAGCACTGTAAAGGTACTTCACAGTCTTTGTGCACTATAAAGAGTTTCTATGTGGGAACAAGTTTGGAGCACTGGTGCTGGTGTTGCTTTGCACATGTAGTCCACGGATCCTGGAGGTCTGTGAGTTTTTTATAAGAGGTCTGTGAGTTTTTTGTAAGAGTTCTGTGAAAATTTACCTATGAAGAGTCAGGGAGCTTTGATTTGCTACATAAAGTTCTGCACTTCCACTGGGAAGAAAAAGAAAACTAGGAGCCTGCAGACTGATGTAGACTGGAAGACACTGATTTGGGGAAGTATACATTTGTGCTATAAATGACTGCATGCTAATTTCCCATGCAGGCAAGCATGTGTGTTTGTCCATGATGGTTTTACTCATCTCCTGGGTTCTCAAATTGGTTTCCCTGTGACCCGAATTCTTGGGATGCCAATAAAACAAAATTCTAGCTGAATTTAGGTACTACATGACAAAGCTTGTAAGGAGTGGTGGAGCAATCTGTAGATTAGGTGAATATATGGGGTTTAAATAGATATATAAAGTGAAAAAAAATTGAACGATGATTAAAAAAAAAAGCAAGCTCTGTTTCTTTCTCCTGTCTAATTAAATTTTAAGACCTCCCTTTTTAAACAGCATATGGGACACAGATTTCCTAGTCATCTGGGGATCAGTTAGATACGTGTCTGCGTGTTATTCAAGTTCCAGCTGATTAAGCCATTGCATATACCAGAAGTTTCCTGTGATATTTGTATGGACTACCATGGACAGCAAAGCTAGCTTGGAGCTTTTTGACAAGATGAGTTTCATCCAAAAATGCCTCTCTTTGTCTAAGCCAAAACTTTGTAGGAAATAGGTCAAATCAGATTTCAAGGCCCTGAAAAATTAAATCTGATAAAACAGGATTTTGACACTTCAAATTAAAGATTTTGGTTTTCTGTAAAATGGCTTTTAGTTACAAAACATAAGCTAGTTCTAGTACAGTTGAAAGGTTTTAAAAATCACCTAAATAAAATATTTCTATTGACATTTTTGACATTATTATTACTTTTAGTTCATAAACTTTGTCAAGGTTTTGAATTTTTTTGTCACAGTTCAAGAAAGAGAACTTTCCACAAGATGGGAAAGAGTCCAAATCCAGTCCTAGTTCAGTCCGTTATATTGTAGACATCTGAAAGCAAAACTCAGTAGATGAGAATGAAGGAGAACCACATAAGCGTCCCCAGAAAAAAACAAATGAGGTATTGTCATTCTACTTTCCCTTCGCATCTGCTCCCTAGCCTTTAATCATTCATTAGCAGCTATAGTTCTGGTACAATTCTTATCAGGTATCTATTCCAACAAGTAAAGCATAATGGTGATGAATAATCGGGATCCATTATTTTAGCAACTGTTCCTGATTCTCTTTAATGACTAAATGAATACAAAATGTTTTCTCTTCCTTCTAGCAGGGCTATTTAATTTAGATGTACTATAGATAAATGCTTACAGAAGTCATTCCTTAAAACTTATAACAACAGGAAACATTTGCATGTTTACATATCTCTTTCATACAATACTGAAATACCTTTTGGGTTTTTTTCAAGGTTACACAGAAAGCAACCTAGTATGTTAACTATGGTTCATTAGGGAATTGCATTACAATGGAAAAATTCTCTCTAGCTGTATGTCCTGAAAAAAAATACTGGTTAACTTCAAGTTATGACGTCTGCTAAATGACTACAATTCTGTTTCAGTGGTTGAAAATGCAAAAAATATTTGCATTGTATTTCAAAGTAAAACTTTTCCTATAAATTATAAAGCTTAAATTATTTTATGTGGTTATTTGACCTAGAAATTAGAGTGAAGGAAAATTTAGGTGGACAACTGGAAGTGAGTTATTTAAGTCTCAGGGGTTTCACTGGGAAGAAATGTAGAAGCGGGATGTTTTTATTGAGTGTATGGGAAAAAGGGAACAGAAGGTTTCTGTCCTTCTTGGGAAAGAGCACTGTAAGAATTTTTGCTAGCGGAAGTTGAAACAAACAGAAATATGGGGGTTGAGATTAACAAGATTACTGAATTTGGCCAAGAAATTCATACAGAAGTTGCAAATTCTTGGATAAACTGAGAATGACAATTAGAGGATGAATTTCTTAGGGGGCTCTCAAATTGCAACAGGCCTGAGGTCTGGTTACTGCGAAGCAAATGATGAATCTCATGAGAGCATCCTGTCACTAGAGCAGTTTGTCAGGTGGAAGAACCTCTGAAGGTACTTGAGAGGGAAAGTCACTGGACAGCAGCTCAGTCCTATCTTTGCTGTTGGCTGAGATAATTTTATGACAGTCAATTTAGAAAACATGTGGGTTTAACTGTGAATAAATCTTCCAGCATTTCACTAAGGAGGGGGTTGACAACGGGGCTTTACAATGTTCATTCATAGGTGCTGGTAGTGGGAGAAACTCCTCCCTTCCTAGCTTAGGTTCAGAGAGACTTTGGGTTACTTCAGCCCCAAGACAGTGGGGGCTGAATAGCGTACTGCTATCCATGAAGATGAAAGCTGCAGATCCTACAGCTGCCTTGGCTTACTTTATTGCTTTATTGTGTAGGTCTTAGGAGGCCCCCTTTGAGCAAAGGGCTGCAGGAAAGGGAAACTGCAGGCTCTGTACCACTGCTTCTCTCTTGTCCTTCCCTTCTGCCAGGTGTACGAGAATCTCAGTAAACAGTCAGTTAACAGTCTCACGTGCAATGAGCTCGTTGAAAACTGCGATTTCCTCAAGGCTGGATTTACGACTTTGCTGTGTCAGCCAACCTGGTACACGCTGGGCAGATCCTCAGCTGCTGTGACTTGTCGTAGTTCTGTGGAAGTCGGTGAACCTTGAGCAATTCGTACTATGTGAGGATTTCACTTATAGAACGAATATGAAAGAACATTTTATATTCAATCATTTTTCATGACAGAGGACTGACATGACCAAGACCATTTTTATATGGGTTATGTAGCTATGGGATTACTTCAGTTAGTTTAAAAAAAAAGATAGACAATGATAAGTTTCTATGATTTTTGCACTTCTGTATATTAATATATTCTTCATTTTCTATGCATACTTACTCATCCACTTGCAGAGCTCTTTTTTTTTTAATTGTGTTGATATAGATTTGATCTGAGAATTAAGCTTCTTTCAGTTTAAGGACACATTGCAATTTTCTTGTCATTTCACCTGCTGGGAGGAAGAGAGTATTTTTTTCTTTTACAGGGATGAAGATTTATTTTCTGTCATCTCATGTGTGGTGCCACTTTTTACTTTAAGAGTTAAAGACTACATGCAAGTTTAATTCTGCTTTATCTTTTCTTTACATTACTTGCTGATCCTGCTCTCTTAGTTACTTCTTCCTAGTATTTTCAGTCTTAATTCTGTTTGGAGTCCTTTGTCTGACTCTTGTTGTTCAGGTTGACTCAAATGAATCCACAGAAGGCTCTCCACAAACTGTGGTAGCTACTTAAAAGCAGGATGTAAGAAGGGCTGTCCCAGCTCAGGCTAAAAAAGATCCGTTTAGCCGAGTATCCTGGGCCATCACATCCGAAAGTGATGAAAAGTGTTGAAAAGTGGAGGATGATTACTAAAGATTATTATAAAATGACAAGCATGTAGTGATAGCTACCTGCCTTATATTCCCAGCTTCTAGTGATATAACTTCCAGAGGTAGAGTCTTTCTAGTTAATAGGTCCTGATGGATGAGTTTGTCCAAGAGATCTTTAACTCATGTCAAATTTTGTAAACCACAACATTTTGTGGCAAGCAAGTTAAAAGTTACCAACATGCTATATGAGGAAATACTTCTGGTTTTATTTGTTTCGAATCAACTAATGATTTGATACATCCTTGTTCACTGCCTTTCATGATACAAAAACTTCCATTCCCTATTTGACCTGTCTTTGCTACTCATGATTTTAGAGAGCTCTCTTCTTTATCTTCCCTTTTCCATGCACACTAATCCTACTTTTTTTTGTTCTTTGAAATTGTTACTGCTTAGTTTCTCTATTTCTTAGAAACCTACTGATATAAAATTTTCAGTGATCTCTTCAATTTATGCTATATAAAGAAGGCTTCCAACAAGGGAACCTCCTTGAGTTTATAGCAAACAGGGATGCAAAGAATTAATGCAGTTCACTGCCATGGCCTTCTCTCTCCTGTGTACTCCTTTTATATCTTAGCAATCTACTGCTCCTGCTAACTCTTTGACAGGTGTCCTGCTTGCTACAGAAAAGGATTAACTACAAGTTTTTGATGGTCGTCAATGTCTTTTTGGGCATATGATGTGTTTAAGTTTTATGTCCTATTTTCACCCTCAACTTCTTGAGGGATGTAATCTTTTTTAATAAACTTCCTCTGTTTAACTATGGCAGCTTTTTCTAAAGTATTTACTCTGAGACTTCAAGCTGCTGGGAAGTATCTTCTTCCTCTTGGGGTTGTCACTTTTGACATGTCTTTTACAAGCTTCCACTTTCTTTTTCTTAAAGTTGATCACTACCATAGTGGATTTCTTGTTTGGCTTTTTTTGTTGCTCATGTATGCATAATAAGTCTAATTTCATTACAGTTACTGTTAACGTAGCTGTTTGATACAGAAGGACTCAAGTGACAGGTCAGATGTCTTTCCTGGCCTGTTTCAAAATACTATGGCTGTGGATGGTTTTTTTCCCAATTATTTTTCCTTTCATTTAAGATGATGTGATTGTCTAGATTTTTCAAGTTGTTCTGAACAAAGTTTAAAAATGGAAGATGTTACTTTTTCTCTTAATGTGTTACCTTTTTTTATTGGTATAATTGTTACGATTTACAATATTTGTCTTTTCTAAGATAAGAGGAAGGTGTTTAAGTGCTTCCACACAACTAGCAGCTGGCGAGTGTCAGTAACTGTCCTGGTTTTGGCTGGGATAGAGTTAATTTTCTTCTAAGTAGCTGGTACAGTGCTGTGTTTTGGATTTAGTGTGAGAAGACTGTTGATAACACTGATGTTTTAGTTGTTGCTAAGTAGCGCTTATCCTAAGTTAAGGACTTTTCAGTTTCCCATGCTCTGCCAGCAAGCGGGTATGCAAGAAGCTGGGAGGGAGCATAGCTGGGGCAGCTGACCCAAACTAGCCAAAGGGATATTCCATACCATAGAATGTCATGCTCAGTATATAAACTGGGGGGAGTTGGCCAGGAGGGGCAGATCGCTGCTCGGGCATCGGTCAGCAGGTGGTGAGCAACTGCGTTGTGCATCACTTATCTTTTCTTGGGTCTAATTTCTCTCTTTTTGTTATATTCCTTTTCATTACAATTATTATTATTGTTATTATATTTTATTATTGTTGTTGTTATTATATTTTATTTTACTTTAGTTATTAAACTGTTCTTATCTCAACCCATGAGTTTTACTTTTTTTCCGATTCTCCTCCCCATCTCACTGGGAGGGGGGAGAAGTGAGCAAGCGGCTGCATGGTGCTTAGCTGCTGGCTGGGGTTAAATCATGACAGTAACTTAACCCACAGGGCAGAGACTAGTGCATCACCTGGCAAAGCCCCAGCCGCTGCCATGTTGCGTGCTGCGCGGGATGACGTTGCATGGGGTGCTCAGCCACCTGCTGCAGTATTTTGGAGCAGGAGTGTAGCAACACCGGCCTTCCAGAGAGGCTGGGGTTTACAGTTTCCCTCTGACCAAGCTCTCTGGGACAAGAACCATCCAGAACTCCTTTGTGAAACTGCAGTACACGTTAATAATGACCTAGAGACATACGAGAACTGGGCAGGCTGTTGCATGAGGCATGCTAACTGCAAAAAGCCAAATTCAGGAAAGTAACTTGTGAAAGTGCTACCAAAATGTATTTGTCATTTTAAAATATATTTCCTAGTGCTTTTACACTTGATTAATGGATTTACCTTACCTGAAACGTACCCTGAAAAGCTCTGGCAGTTCAGCAGGCAAGAAAACTTCAGCCAAAAGATAGGTACTTCTAGCTGTATCTGTGGCGATGAGAGCTAACCTGAAGGAGAGGAAAAGGCAGTGAATTATTATATGCTTCTGGAGGAAATTAAAACTTGAAAAAATACTTTTTTTTTCTAAATTCACATATTGGAGATGCCAGGTGAAATGTATTTAAAAGCAAACTTGCATCTCTGGTATAATTACGATATCATTAGTGTGCTTGTTGGGCTGGGCCCTGCTAACAAAATGCACCATCTATTTCGTTACCAGCTTTTACATCAAGCTGTTACGACAGCAGGAAGTAGGCAAAACACAGGGACTATCCCCATTTTCCTTGGAATGTGCCCTACACTATCAAGTACAAGTAGAGGGCTATAAAGGAGCCATTACGGTGTTACTGAATTGCCTAAGACAGCTTTAATAGATTCTGTTCTGTTTTGGGGCAGTGCAAGGTTATACTGTCCCCCTTATGAAACATACTGGGAAGGTCACAAGCAGCATCAACCTCAGAACATTTAAGACAGTAGTATAATTACAGTAATGCACAAATGAATGAAATTCTTGTTTTAAAAGAGTTCCTTGTCTTCCCCCGTGCTCCATTTTAGTGAAAGAGGCTCTATGTCTAGACAAGCAAAGACTTGAAACCTAGCTTTATCATGATCAATTTGCTTGTGTTGCCCCTTGAGGACTTTAAGAAATCCTTGAAACCTTGAAGGGATCCAAACAAACTGTTGCAGAATCAAGGGTTTTTTTGTTTTGTTTTTTTTTTCTTGTAAGTCTTTAGTGCTGAGCTGTCCCGGAACATATGCAGAAATAATCCTGTGCCAAGGTGTGGGATCCAGTACGCCTGTAACCACTCAGGTTTCAGGTTACCTGGAAATTGAGACAGACATTCTTAAATGTTCTTTAAACATGATGAGAACACCCTTTCTGTTTCAGCAGAAATTAAAGCTTGCAGTCAAAGATCGAGCTGGAGAGAGAACATTCCCTGTACACGTTTTGAATCGGATATTCTCAGTGCGGGAAGTGTATCTGGCTAAGCCTAGAGCTTTAGGTGACCGCTTTTTGTCTCTTAGAAATGCCAGAGTTCCTGTCTCCTGCCGGAGGCCATCTCTCCTCGTTTGCTAAGGACTGGACCTAAGTTACCATTTGCTGATCCTTGTCCAGTCTGCCTCGTGAGATGAGGACCAAAGACACGTGAGTGAGAGCCCAGTCTTTTGAGGTATTTTGCGTCTTTAGCTCCCAGTGACATCAGACTAAAATGCACCTATATATCTGCTTCTTTATATATATAATGTCTTCTTTAGGACTTTCAAAGCAGTTCTTCAGCAGCACAGTCCAGAGCAGCTGCAATAGTTCATAGTCAGTAAGTGACTTAAGTTGTATTTAATAGTCTAAAACAGCTTTATTGCAACATTGCAGTGATACCATCCAAACTGAGGTCTTTATAAAGTGCAGTATTGTTTGCCAGACTGGTGTTAACATGCATGATTTAAATGATGACACAGGCAAAACTTCTGCTCTGAAATGGAGAAATTAAAGATACCAAAATATTATCTTTCCTCTTGCCAATGAGAACAGCTGGCAGGATGGGTTTACTGAACAAAAACTTTGGCCAGCAGACATAGGTTATCATTTTCACAGGCTTTCCCTCTGAAATACAGGATTAACAAAACATGCAATTTTTTTATTTCAAAATTGGATGGTTTGTGTCTTTCATCTGGTCAAATTTAGCGTAAAAGTGAAAATAATATCAAAGTTACAGGCACCATAGAGAGACTGTTAATGTGGTAACAAAGGGCATTTGGCCAGTTAAAATAATAAAAGACTATACAGCTTTCCCAGTGATGGCTGAAGCCCAATTAGTACTTTCCAAGTAGAGCCACAATATTCCTTTCCAGATTATGCGGTTTGGCACGATTCAGAATGAGTAAACTTACTTTCCTACAAGGGAAAAATATAATTAACAGAAAAAACAAGGTCATGCGGTATTATGCTTTAAGTAAGCAATAATACACCATGGGGTGTACATTAAACAGTCAATATTCGTACACCTTGGACAGGCTGAGGCAGAGGCAAAGCAATGGCTCAGCATACAAAAAGATACATATATTATCTTAATAAACCTATATGCAAGAGTAAAATGCAAATGGATATTTTATTTCCTTACTAGATGATTTTAAGGGAATATATATTCAACGTTCATGTGTATAGCACTCACACATATTACTTAAAAAGTACCCTTTCTGTTAACATTTTATACTTTTAAGTACTAAGTGGATTTGCTATTTTCTTTTTGTTTGAGCACCTGGTTTTTTGTGCTGCTACTAAAGGCATTATGGTTTGCAAGATTCTTTTTTTTCTTAATTAGACTGATTAAATTTGTTAAAAGGACTTTCAACCTGGATACTCACACTGAAAGCCTCTAAGAGTTTATTCTTATGTATAGTAATCCACTTTCCAGGGCTCTGGAAGTGACACAAAGCCTGCAAAGGCTCAACAAAGCTGAAAATAAAGTCACAGGATTGGAAAAAAGAAAGAGCAACTTCCAATTTGGAGGTGAACTTGCAAGTGATTTGTAAGGGTAAGACTGTTCAGCTGAAGCTCAGACAGAGAGGTAAACATGTAATGCAAGAGAAAGCGTGGTGACCCAGGGTAAGTATATACTACGGTAGCAAAATGAAGACAGCCCTGCTGAGATGTCTGGTTAATGCTCTACTAGTGACACTGTTGATGAGAAAGCGGCGCAATACGCCAGGAGGAAGATGAAAAAAGAAGAAAAAGTAAAACTTCAAAAAACATGGAACCATTCCCATCACCTGAAGCTTAGACCACACACCTGAAAGGGAGTAACCCACATCCAGCTCGAGTGCAGAGTATGAACAGCCTTATCTCCCTTTCAACTCCACCATTTTGCAGATATCTCATATACTTATATAAAGTGCTTGTAAGGGAGGAATTGATTATTTATTTCCTGTTTCTTTAATGATTACAGTAACCTATGATATTATAAACCTTCATGAGCTGCAGCATCTCCCCATAGCTCCTGCATTACTGCTGTTTGGCTCCCAGTTGGTACAGTTTCCTTCACTTCCCAGCTCCACCTGGGACTACTTGCTCCGTTAAGATCCCAAATAGCCTCCTAAACCAGCCCTGCCTATTGTAGTTCCGTGTGTGAAGAAGCGGGAAATGTGTGGGTAGTGGATGTGGGAGCGTATTTGTGACCTGCTGTATCATTTCAATAGTCACGTACATGTACTGTGCACAATACACATACTGCCTTCTCTTAATCCACAAGTCAACAACTAATCGCGTACAATACTCTAGTCATCTACACAAGTTAAGATATGCCCTGCAACACCTGATTTTAAGGAGTTACTTGAAAGACAGAAAAATCCTCACCAGCTATAGAGTTGCGCTAGGTATTAAACTACTTTGAAGCAGGAACAAATTGCCAAAAGCCTTATACTGTAGACTTTATTATTTTAAACCACTCCCATCTTGAAGGAAGCAGAAGGGGAAGGCGGGGACCGAAGGGGAAGCAGAAGCCAGCGCTGGAGCAAGGCGCAGGGGGGCTGTCCCACTAGCTGCCACATGCCCGCGTTAGCCTGCGTGGCACAGCAGCATCCGTGCTGGTGCACAGCCCCTAATTCCCAGAGTGGAATTTTTTCCACTTTTGCTCTTAAATCGACATGGCGCTCCTTACAATGTGAAATTGAAACTTATCATATCCTTCTGCTGTACATACACCTTAACCCTCTTCTCTTAAAACAGATTATAATCTCACCAATGTTAAGGTACTGAGGTATCTAATTAGGTGGTCTAACAGATTTATGTGACTTGAGTGTATAAAGAAAGGGAAATAATATAAAAACATGGAGAAGATGACCAAAAATTTGTATGCCTAAACACAACTTTTTTCTCTATGTCTCCATACTAATGAATCTTCTTTTAGAAAACAACAGATCAATTTCACCCTGAGTCAGAGCTCCAAGAAATCTAATGGAAAGGAACCCAACACAAGAAATGGAGAGAAAATAACAGAAAAAAAATTATCTCCATTTTACATAGAAAATATTTTCTGAATGCTTCTTCATGTAGACGCCAAACAGTATTTTATATTAACTTATTGATGAGGCCAGCTTCTCATAGAAACATAAATTTTCTTAGCTTGGAAAAATGTTACTGATTTTAATTTTAAAATGGCGCCAGAAGGTACTGCACAAAAGGAAAAAGAATTCTTTTATATTAAGAAGAGAATAATGCAAACATTTCCCATATAAATAACTGCCGAAGGGTGATTCCTTGCTCTTCACTGACACCCCCACAAGCTATTTTAAATAACTTAACAAATATTTTCTATATAGAATCTGTATTAATGGCAAAATTATACTGTGTAAAAGAACATCTTGTCAAACAAATATACCATGTTTACCTGCAAAACCCACTATACTTGCATGCAGCAATTGTATTTTATTTCTCTTCTGTATATGCTCTTGCAATGTTTTCATCACCCCTGTGGTTCTGTGTATCCTCCAGCAGTATATTAAGCAATGTGACTGGTATCCGTCATGTATAGTTTAATTCTTTCTTAATGAGCCTAACACCTCTACCAGATTAAAATCAGTAGGATAGTATTACCATCCACTACATGTTTTACCTTGTGACATGTTTTTCTTTGTAAGGTACTTTGCAAATCCCTTTCCTTTAGCAACACAATAAGTCTATCATTGTCTAAAGAGAAGAGACTAATGACAAAGCTTTGTCCCAGTTTGACAAATACTTTTACCTACAACTAGCAAAAAAGAAAGAGGCGAGTTAGGGGAAAGAACCACTTTAGAATTAATCTTGTCAAGTCAGAATGATCATTTAGTTGCACCCTGCTGCAGTGGAGGCCTGCAAGTTTCTGATGTCTGAGCATGTCTCAAATATTTCTAAAAAGATAGTGAATTATGGGTCAAGAGAAACAAACTCTTCTGACAGAATTATCAATTCATTTACTTTCTGAAGCCGCTATTTGCATATACTAGGTTTACTTAAGTTGCAGATCTTGGGATTTATAAAATCAAAGCCTTCCAAACTCAGCTTAACAAAATAAAAAATATCAGGACTTCTTCCTCCTTTGGTGAAAGTCATTATGTTATCACGGAAAGACGTTCAAAGTGTACCTGCTTAGCATACCAGTCATTAGTCCACAGCTATCAGCTCCACAGGGATGCCCTAAACAGAATACAACATATTAAACGTTACTAGTAATGCACCAAAAAGTTAATTTGTTCACTTCACCACTTCAACATCAAAGAAGGTATTATATAGCAATAGTCAAGGAGGGCACATTAAGTAAAACTACCTTTTACTAACTTAATAAAAAAATCCTGAATAGATACAGATTCCCCTCCCAATAAGCAGATTCCCATCAAATTTAAAGCTGGCAAAAAGATTTTTCAAGAATTCTGTAAAGCTGCATGCCCTAGCAGATAACTCTTTTGAATATATTTTCTCATTCCAGCACTCTTATGCAAAATAATAATAATAATAAAATCTATCACATGATTTTTAAATAATCTTTCTCTCAAAAAAAAAATCCCTCAAAAACCTAGTTCATCTTTCTAATAAATGGTGAAGCTCTTGCTAGTAAGTGTGGGAATGCACTAGTCTTCTGCTCTCTATAATTGTACAACTAAATGTGTTTTATAGATTGCTGGCTTCCACGACAAAAAAAGGAAATTACAATCCTTTTCTTCAGTATTCAAAGTTTCCAAATTCCTAGCTAGTTGAACTTGCAGTCCAAAATCATTAATGTGCTTCTGAAAATGTCAATGTCTTTTAAAACCTAAGAGTTACATATTCTTCATTCCAAAATGTATGGCCCTTAATGGAACCTTTACAACCAGGTGGTATCAAAGCTTTTTTACTGTGAACAACTCTAGAAGTATTTATGTAATAATCCTAATTATTTTGAAACACTCATGTAAAGAAAATACTGCACTGCTACTTCAAAGATACAGACTCTGTAAAGTCTCAAGGCTTTAATAGTTACACCAACTTTAAAAAATAAGCAAAACCAAGTAGAAAGACAGATCTACAGCAGTGTGATTTCTAGGAAATGGCTTGTGAATAATACTGCCACTGCAGAGCACTCTAATACAGAGATTCTCCAAACTAATTTGCTTTAGAGACCACCATCGTTTTCTTTTCTGTTACTGTGGTAGCTGCAGTAGCTGCCAGCTGCGTGCTGAGCTTCAGATACACACCAGAAAAGACATTCAGCTGCTTGGGCAGCAAATGCAACCCAGGAGCCTTTTCCCCAGCTTCTCTGGGGAGGAGGTGGTGGGCTGCATGTTGCCCCACGCTCCTTTCATGCCACCTTGAAAGATTCTGTAGGTGCCTTTGGGAGCTCCTGCTCTAATGCATCCAAGAAAGTTTTTCCCCAACTAAAATGCACTATTCAAGCAGCTGTGAGTATACAAGACCAAGAAAGAATTTCCTAAGGTACTGCACACACCATACCGCACTCAAACCTTTACGTTTTATCCTATCACACTGAAGCACTTGTGAAAATTTTGTATTCCTTAATACATTGCGCATAGTGCTGTCAGTGTGCTGAGTGCCTCCCTTTGTCTCCCAACATTATTCCTTTTTATTTTTCTATTATCTTTGGCATCAATTCATCCAAAACATGTGTTACCCTTGGGAAAAGCACATTAAAAATACACACTGCTAAACTCAGTCTTAAACGTGTAGTGTTGGCAGTGGAGACATGCACTCAAGGATTAATAAAAAAACTCTGCTATGAACTAGGAGCATATCAGTTGTAAACAACATAGGAGATGGATCTAGGTATGCATATTAGCTGACTGCAGGGTTATTAAGTTGCCAGTGGGCTACAACCATGAAAAAGCAAATGCCATCCAAGGACAAACCAGTGAAACTATTTCTTAGCAGAGCAAAGGAAAATATCTGTGCCATTGCTTAAGGCACCTGAGAGATCTCACACAGATTTTTTTCATCATGTTCATGGAAGATGAAACAGGTAAAGAAAAGAGCTGCAGAGATTACCAGAGAGAAGTCATTTTAAGAGCAAGGCTGCAAAATTTTTGCTTGTTTAGTCTAGCAGAAACAAAAGCTGATACAGGAAATAATTATTCTCTAAAAACACAATAGGGTGGTAAACAGTAGGCAAGGAAAAGAACTATTTACTCTAGCAGACAATGTTGGCACAAGAACAAATGGGTGTAATTTGGCCATGAATAAATTTAGGCTGGAAATTAGAAGGTTTCTGACCATAAAAGTGGTGAGGTTCTAGAGTAGTTTTGTAATACAAATAGCGGGGACAAAAAAATAACAACTCAAGCTATTTAATGATGAGGATTGTTAAGTTAATGGAAAATGCTACAGGCATAGTTCCCTGGGTAAGCAAAGGACTGCATTTTGATCATCCAGGAGATTGTTTCCAGCATTATGTTTGCCTATTTTCTGAAAGCATGGGGTTAAAAAAAATTGAAATTAAATCATATTTATGCATACAGTGTTAGAAATATTGCTTAAGCAAATGCCATCCATATGTAAATGATCTCTGTAATTAAGTTTGTGTTTTGCAACAAGAAAACAATTTAACGTGATAAATAGGTGTCACATTGTACTTCAGTGGTTGGAAGCTAATTCTTTTTAACAGAAAGATGCAATTTGTCACATGCTAATTTTCTTGGGTTTTATAGTGTATCTTTCTACTACTTTTATTTTGCCTTGTTGTCTTCTTTTAGTCCTTAAAGTTCTACACAACAGTTTTATCAGCGTGTGTGTACAGCAATGGGAGACAGCTGGAAAATAACGTCTGCCTATTTATTTATACCAATGTGCCCAAATTTGGCTCCTGAGTTCCTCATATGAGCATTTGCTGTTAGTCTAAAACAGTATTAGGAAAAAGAAAAAAACTGATCACCATGGAAAGATGGAATCTGAATATCAGAAAGAAAGAAGCAAACATAAAACAAACATATTTGAGTTAGAAGAATAACTTAAAATTCAGGAAGGGTGTCCAAAGAAAATAAGGAAAATGTTATGAAACTAATTTCCACGAACACAGAAAGAATTTGCTGAGATTGCAGTCAGGAGTTTAGCCTAGAGACCCAACATTAAAGCACTTCTTCAGGTTTTCTTGTGCAGCCTCTGATGCCTGTAACAGTCTCACTATTAATAGCTAATAAATACGGTTCACCCAACACTGTAGTGGCTCTTGAAATTCAGATCTGTGGTATACCACTATGCCATCTGAAGAATTACAGTTATTTAAAAACTAATCTA